>NC_134265.1:325656035-325985202 GCF_031893055.1 Leptodactylus fuscus | reverse complement strand
GGTCTTGGGCCTCAAGGTCAAAGGCCTGGTAGCAACTGTTACCATTGCACCCCCTATAGCTCCACTTCTGAATGACAGCATGTATGTAGCATCATTTGATACTGGCAGTGGTTGGCAGTATTACCTTGTGGTTCCGAGGTCCTGAATATGCCAACCAAGGACTAAATCTGCATGGAGTTTGTGTGTTCTCCCCATGCTTATGTGGGTTCTCTCCGCAGACTCCTATATCCTCCTGTAGTTTAACACATACTAATAGGTTAATTGGCTTCTTATGAAACTAGCCATAAAGTGTGAGGTTGAAAAATCCTATTGTATGATGCATTCGAGACAGGGACTGATTTCTGTACAGCTCTATAGGATGTACTATAAGGGATAGGAAAAATATGTAATAGCATTGTTCTGGCTATAAGAATTATATAGTGGTATTATTATGGCTAGCATATAATAATTGTGTCACGCCATGCTAAAGGGATTCTCCGGAGGTAGCCAGGGTGGGTGTAAAACCACACTCATCTGTTCTTGGTGCGCCATTGTATAGTCCTGTCCACTTTCCCTCCCCAACTGGGACTCGCTGGGCTGGAAGTGGACACCCATGACTGCTGCAACCAATCGCCTTAGTGTTCATTTGTATGGAACTGGTGACATCATCGGTCTCTCATCACCATCGACCTCTGTGGCAAATGATTGGTTTTAGCAGTCATGTGAGCCACTTTGCTCCTGGTCTGGGGGGTCCTGGCACGGGAGGGAGAGAGGACTGGCACTGTACAATGGAGCGCCAGGGATAGGTGACCATAACTTTTTTTTTATACACCCACCCTATGTGCCCATGAGATGCACTTTAATATGGTAGTTATTTATTCACTGTCTTTGCATCATTTACCACTTGACTAATGTCTCTATTTTTATTTTTGCTTGTTTGTAGATCCCAGCCCACCAGATGAAGACCCCAAATGTGATCAACTCCTCCTGGAGGCCCCAAAGCAGAGGAAGAAGCGATCCCGAGCAGCTTTCTCCCACGCCCAGGTCTTTGAGCTGGAGAGACGATTTAACCACCAACGTTACCTGTCTGGCCCAGAACGTGCTGACCTGGCAGCCTCCTTGAAGCTCACAGAGACCCAGGTGAAGATCTGGTTCCAGAACCGGCGCTATAAGACTAAACGAAGGCAGATGGCAGCAGATTTATTGGCTGCAGCCCCAGCGGCCAAGAAAGTGGCAGTAAAAGTTCTGGTCAGGGACGATCAGAGGCAGTACCAGCCTGGAGAAGTACTCAGACCCTCCCTACTGCCTCTTCAGCCTCCCTACTACTACCCCTACTACTGCGCCCTGCCAGGCTGGACACTATCTGCCGCTGCAGTGGCCGCCTGTACTGGGGGGACACCATAACATCAAAAAAGGTTCCTGAAGATATTTATTACTCCTTACTGTCTCCCACTAAGGACAGGGGAGCCAAATTTTACCCCCTGTCACCATGCTGACCTCATAACAAGTCTTTAATCTGAGGGACATGACTTTAAGAGGATCAGTCTGTGCAGGCCTTGTCCATGGTATCCATGCTGTCCGTACTATGTATAGGTTTTATATATAGATATAATTTTTAGGTACAAATATTTTTTATGGACTGTTCTTACGCTGGTTAGAAACCAGTAGAAAGGGTGCTAGCAGGGAAGGGAGACAGGCCTGGACAACCAGTCCCTAAACCATTGCCTGGGGCGACCTCCTGGAGCCCATTGAGTTTGTAGGATCCTTTGAGTATTTTCCACTAATTCTTGAGCAAGGTCTGACTTTCCTAGCACTTTTCTATAAACTTACCTATTTTCATATCTAATGTGAAGAAGATTTGACATAGACGTTGGAGGTTTTTTTTTTTTTTTTACCATGGGCCGTTGTCTTAAAAAGAAAATCTAGACTGTTTGTTCCACGGGAAGGGTGTGATCCTCGGCACCCAAGCCTGACAGGCAGCCTATAGACATTGTGCACTCAGCCAGATCATTTACCCAAAGGCTTTGTGAATATTTTTTTAAGATGCTATACTTTTTTTTTTCTAATTTATAAACTACAATTTAAAACAAAGTGGTTGTGTGTTTTCTTCTTCCTGGCGTTAATGTCTGACACTTCTTAAAGGTACGCAAAATCTGCAAAAAAAAAAAAAGCTGCATTTCTGCAAGGTGGGGCCTCAGTCTTAGGCTAAGGCGCCATGTTGCAGAAACACAGTAGAAAAAAAAAAAAAAACAACTGCACATTAGAGTACCAGAAAAGTGAGGGAGATTTTGGATCATCTCAGTTAAATATTGCAGAAAAATAAGCTGCTGAAAATTTGTATTTTTTATTTTTTAAAAAGTGTGAGTTTTTGAAAAGAGCAACATGTTAATTTTAGCTGGGTTTCCCATATGGGTTTCATAGTGGAAGGAGAGAAATACGAAGCAAAACTGAATACTTTTTCCGCTGTATTTCTTAGCTGCGTTTCGCCTTTGCCTTTCTCCATTTATCATGCAACTGAGTGACCTGCTGATATAAGAAATGTTAAGAAATTGCAAAATTTTTCCAATGTGTTTTTGGATTCTTTTCTCAGGGCCAAAAAGTTTTCAATTCTGCAGAACTGATACATATACGATATTTTGAGCTACATTTTATTGACTGTATAGAGGAACACTGGTGTGAATGTGGCCTAAAAATGCTCATAGTTGAAAAGGGTATATTTGTACGTTGCAGATCATTTGAAGAAATCTGTGTGTTTGCCGATATTTTTTAATAGAATCATATAGTAGATATAGTGCATGGTTAGTATCCCATAGTGTTTCATCATCACTACTATATATTTACTTATTGTACAGTAAGATACATATTAGAAAGAAAGCTACATAGAGATTTCATAGATAATATAAGCATAGTTAGAGTGATAGATATTAGAAAGAATGATAAATAGATATTTGATAGATATTAGAGGGATAGATAGACAGACAGACAGACAGATAGATACATAGATAGATACTGTAGATATAGATAGATAGATAGATAGATAGATAGATAGATAGATAGATATGATAGATGGATGGATGGATGGATGGATGGATGGATAGATATTGTAGATTGATAGATAGATAGATAGATAGATAGATAGATAGATGCTGTAGATAGATAGATAGATAGATAGATAGATAGATAGATAGATACTGTAGATAGATACTGTAGATAGATAGATAGATAGATACTGTAGATAGATACTGTAGATAGATAGATAGATAGATAGATAAATAGATAGATGCTGTAGATAGATAGAAGAGCAAATGGACAGCACTCCAAATTGGTGAGAAAATCAGTTACTGTGGGTTTATTCCATGCCTTCTTTACTTTTAGATGGATAGACAGATAGAGAGATAGATAGATAGATAGATAGATAGATAGATAGATAGATAGATAGATAGATAAATTGGCCCTAATGTGTAGGACTGGAATGTAGCATTTGGATGAATAAAGTGAACACCATTTTTTCATGTAGTATACAATAATCTACCATACAACATACTAGCACTAGAGACTCGCAATATTGATGCTATCTGTCGTTTATTCCTTTTGCATTCCTTATGGATGACAGTAGCAAAAATAGACAATGGACCCATATTTTTCTATATGAAAATACTTACAAGTTAACTTATAAAATTCATGTAAATAAAGATATTTATTGCATATATAGAACTAGTCTTACAGGTCAGTAATATAGAAATAAGTCTATTTTGTTACCATCCCCTATTATCATTAATTAATGAATAGTAACATAAAGTAAACCTGTCCTGTATTACAAGTTACATGATGTAATCTATAAGCAAGAAGGGAATTAGCTCCTATATTGAGTAGCACGGACACATATAAGCAGATTTCATAGGTATATGCCACATATAGGTTATGCTTTACATTTGGGTCATTGCTAAATAGATAGAATAAGTCAGTATACATATAGGTGAGTACTAAATGTACTACTGATAGTATAGACATGAATATACCACAGACATAATACTATACAAATAATAAAACACTGATAATGGCATAATAGTCGTAATAACAACAACAACAACAACAATAATATGATATATAATAATTATAATCAATATATTATTATTATTTACATACTAGTACTACTAGAAGCAGTATAACAGTATTATAATTATAATAGTAATGATAGTAAAGCCAGTATAATAATTAACAATAATACTAAAAATGGTACAATCAGTAGTATAATAATAATCCCAACTATCGTAGTGGCATAATGATAGTATATAGTCGTATAATAGTATATCAATAAGAACAGTAATAGTAGTACTAGTAATAGTATAATAATGATAGAAATACTAGCAGTAGCATAATAATGATGATGATGATTATAATAATAATTATTATTATTATCAATAATAATAATCATAGTAGTAATAATAGTAGTAATGTCAGTAGTAGTAGTATAATAATTCATGATAGTAGTACTAACAGTATAATACAATACTACTAATAATATAATGATCATCATAATAGTAATATTAATGTAATAAAGATAGTAGTAGAATAATCTATGATATTAATAATATTTATTCATTACATTAATAATAAACTCAGAAATTATTATTATTATTATTATTATTATTAATAATAATAATATTTGTTTATTTTTTGTTTTAAATAAAATGTATGTATGTATTATTATTATTATTATTATTATTATTATAATGAATTAATATTATTAATATGTATCCAAAAAATAAAATAAAATAAAATAATAATAATAATAATAATAATAATAATGTAATAGAAGTAATGTTGCATAATAATAGTGCCAGTATAATAATAATAATAATAATAATAATAATAATAATAATAATAATGTAATAGCAGTAATGTTGCATAATAATAGTGCCAGTATTATAATAATAATAATAATAATAATAATAATAATAATAATAGTATTAACATTTAGTTTAATCTTCATCAGAATTGCAGTAATAGTATAGTAGTATAGGCATATTAATAGTAATAATAATACTAGTACTACTACTAGTAGTATAATAGTATAATAATAATTATAGCAATACTAGTGGTCATATAATAATAATGATTAATAATAATAGAGCTAACAATGGTCCTAGCAGTATAATGATAGTAGTATAGCAGTTATACAACATTCTGTCCTACTATAATCACAATATGATGAATATTATAGTGTATATGTCCTTGTGTGTGTACCACATGTCCAGCCGTACGTAGCTTTCGGTTTGGGGGATACATTTCTGTGCTGCACACAATAATTGGGCGATGTGTAATTCACAGTCTGTGCTGTTCCTATGTTGACACAACCCTAAACTGAAAGTCACACTTTTTATTTGGAAAGTGCAAAGACTAATACTTGAGATTTCTTCAGAGGCATAAAAATAATAATGTAATAGGAAACAAGGCGCACTCTTAAGTGTGGAGGAATGTGCGTGGGCTGCACTAGTGCCGCTGCTCTGCACAGCTTGCTATATAAATAGATTATATATATAACACCCCTGTATGTACTGTAGTACTGCCGCGCAGAGCCCCTAACCCTCCAGGCCACATCTCTGCTTGTTCCCTTAGCAGGCCTGAATTTCACATATTACAAGTGTTTTAGGCCTAACTTTTTGTAGTTGAGTTTATCAATCCCTGTAAAGAAAAACTTTCCTCCCTCTCATGCATTGGCATGTATTTTTTATGTCGTCGTTATTTTGTGTTTTTATGTACAGGCGTTTTTACTCCCATCTTTCCTGTTCTAATAATAAGCCTATGGAGAAAATCGACAGACCAATGCCACAGCTAGTACAATGCCGCATTTCGAGAAAAAAAATCCACTGACCCCAAAAATGTTGCAAAAATTATTTTTTAGCCCACAAATTTTCACATTTTCCAGACCCCAGCCAGTTGTACAGTAACACTGGCGTAGGGTGGTGAAGGGGTTAATGGTAAAAATGTTAGTGGTTTTGGGTAGAGAAGCTGTTGATGGTAATATTTCTGGTGGTTTAGGATAGCAAAGAAGTTAATAGGATTATCCATGGTGGTCTCGGGTAGTGATGGGGTTAATGGTAATAACCAGGGTGGTCTAGTATTTACAGGATTTCCAAGCGGATTTCATTGAACATTTCCTATAAGAATCAACATTCATTCTAGAATCCATGGGAAGTGATGGGCGTCTGATTACCAAATATTCTAGATTATTGGATGGCCAGAGAAAATGATATAAAATCACTTCTAAGGTGTCAGATTCATTGGGAATAATGCGGAAAATAAAATATTTATGCACTATTTGGTTCTGTTTCCATCAGGAAAATTCTACAGCATGTTCCTCGACAAAACCACCCAAAGTCTAGTAATCTTTGCTGTGGATCGCCCGCATGTTTCTCTGTGGGTTGCCACAACTTTCACCTTTGCATTGCAAAGAAAGGGGGTTTTTTTAACAGCAGCTAGAGTTGAGTGTTCTGAGTCGGATCTGAAATTTTTGGGGTTTGCCACCCACAAACCACTATTCACTATTCTATAGAGACCCCAAAGTATAATAAATGGAGGCTCAGGGGAGGTGAAGAAACATAACAGACAGTGTTGTTCATCTCTTCTGGGCTCCGTCGCAGTGTCCAATGTGGATCCCCATCTTCTTTGGGCCTCTTCTAGCCTCCTGAGTAGGGTTGAGCCGATCTTGAGATTTTAGGATTGTTTTTAAAATCCTATTTTTGATCATTTTCCAGCCAATCCCGATCCGGATCGAGATAGTGAAATTTGCTCGATCGTCAATCGGGATCCGATCTTTTCCGATCCCGATTGCTCAACCCTAATGTTAGCTTTTCCCACAATGATTGGCCAGTAGTCAAGCATTGTGGGAAATAACCTCCGACCTCGATCCCCCTGGAAATGATCGGGATCGCTGAACCTTACTCCTGAATTATGTCAGTGTGCCCCACGTCGCCACTGAGGTCTAATCACCGGCCTCTGCGGTCCACCATGGTCCGCTGACGTCATTCAGGAGACCAAAAGAGGCCTGAGGAGGATGGGGACCTGCACCGGAGTCCATGACGGAGACCAGAAGAGGTGAGTAAGACTGTTAGCTTTCTTTGCTCACCTCACCTATTATACTCTGGGGTCTTCAGAGTTCCAGAATGTAATAAGAACATTTCTGATTTCACAACAAGTTCGTTCTGCTCTGAAATTATGAGGTGAACCTCGCTAAAATTCACAACAAAAATCTTGCTAGGTTCACCCAATACTAGCTGCAGAATATGAAGGTTATAGCACCAGGGATACATCTGATAAGAATATCAGATCCATCTTTAGGTAAGTACTTGAGGGTTTTTTTAAGCAATGTTGTATCACAGGCTTAACCATATGCAAGTCTAGGACACTAAATCACCAGGCCGGTAGTTTAGTGTCCAATAACCACCTGACAGGTTCCTTTAATGGAAAAATCCTGCCTATCTTTAATAAACCACTTATGCAATATAGTAAAATCAGAATCCATTTTTTCAATATGCCGATAATGTATGCATTGGTTGGTAGCATTCATATGAACTCAATCTATTGTCTGAAAGACCATTCCCTTAGTACTAATGGTTGTCTACTCAGTGCCTTTCATTATGGTTTTCACCATTTTCAGAAACTCAGATGATCACAGTGTGACCTATTTTTTCTAGCATGGGTTGCTGTGCACACAGAAGGGCTCTCTATGATGTTTACAGATACTATTGAGAAAACTACTATGAGACCTTAGATTCATCAAAGTCCCGTCTCTCTGTTCTTCTATCCTACCTCTGTCTCCAACATAATCTGCTCCCTGTAGGCCCCCTCTCTCATGTACTGCCTATAGTTCCCCTCACTCCAATTTAGGTCCCCATGCCTCCGCTACATTCTCCTTGCAGATGGTGCAGCTCCCAGGACCTTTAAAGTCTATATCAGTGTTAGCTCTGCAGTGTTTAGCATCAGCAGGATATAGACATGGATGCAGGTACCAGACATGGGGGGGGGGGGCAGCATCAGCAATAGCAGATTATGAATCTACTTCAATAATTACCCTGCACAGCTAAGAAAAAAATGCTGGAGTGTCACTTTAAATAAAAAGTTGATGCAAGATATATCATTTTAAGGAAGGAGTTACAAAAAGCCCAAGGCAAGGTGTTGGACAACTAGAGATTCTGAGAGCAACATGACTTCTGAGACCCTCACAGATCTTAAGAATAAATGGACTGTAGCATTATCCATAATATTGCATCACCTAAAGGCTAGGTTCACATGTAGGAATCTGCCACGTATTGGGAGTGGATTACGCCCCTGAATTCCGTCCCGAATGTGCCTTTCATTGTTTTCAATGGGAACAAAAATCGCAGCAGAAAGCAATAAAAAAATCAGCATCCTGCTCGATATTGCCGTGAATTCTGCGGCTCAGGAGTCCCTGCTTATTAGGAATATTCATCTGGGTTTAATCAGCAGAGGAAACTGCAAAGGAATGCCCATGCAGGGACATCGGCATTCCGACGCAGCAATCCTGCGGCTGAATATAGCGGTGGAAAATGAAGAGGAATTTCTCTTCATTGTTCGCTTTATGAACATAGCCCAACTGTTTTTCCCCATACAGCAGTGCTCCTGTCTACCCTCTGTGCTTGAAAAAATTTGAGGGGGAAGCAGCACTAAATCATCACTTTGGCCCCTTCAGTCTCATGAATGGTGGGAGCATTGGCGTAACTAGGAATGGTGGAGCCCCATGGCGAACTTTTGACATGGGCCTCCCCCCCGACCGACGCCAAAGACCTCGATCAACCAACCCTCCTCCCCCCGCACATTTCTGCACACACTATTATGCCCTATAGTGACCCCTGCACACAGTATTATGCCCCATAGTGACCCGTGCACATAGTATTATGCCTCATAGTGACCCCTGCACACAGTATTATGCCCCATAGTGGCCCCTGCACACACTATTATGCCCCATAGTGGCCCTTACACACAGTATCATGTCCCATAGTGACCCCTGCACACAGTATTATGTCCCATAGTGGCCCCTGCACACAGTATTATGCCCCATAGTAGCCCCTGCACACAGTATAATGCCCCATAGTAGCCCATACACACAGTATTATGCCCCATAGTGGCCCCTGCACTCAGTATTATGCCCCATAGTGGCCCAGGCACACAGTATTATGCTACATTGTGGACACCCGTGAACAATTATTATACTCTGGGATCTTTTCAGACCCC
The DNA here is from genome assembly GCF_031893055.1 of Leptodactylus fuscus. Lineage (NCBI taxonomy): Eukaryota > Metazoa > Chordata > Amphibia > Anura > Leptodactylidae > Leptodactylus > Leptodactylus fuscus. Next base: position 325,975,968 of record NC_134265.1, on the reverse strand, counting down.
AGAATATAATAATCGGAGACCCAGGGGGGGATAAAAACGTAAAAAAAACCACTGTTACTTACCTATTCCCGGCTCCGCTGCACTCTCCGCCGCTGTCGGCCGCTTTCAATGACGTCCGGGATGTCATATGACCGGGGGCCTGCGTCTCGACGCATATGGACGCAGATCCCGGTCATGTGACGTCAGGGTCGTCACGCAAGTATGCCCGAGGCCTGCGTAGAGCCCGGAGAGGTAAGTAACACTGTTTTTTATGTTCTGTTACCTCTCCTGGGCCTCTGATCATTATATTTGGGGGGGGCTGAAAAGACTGGAACTGCCCATAAAACCACCCTGCCAAAACCATGTGGGATTGTCAAATTTTTTGATGGCTGTTTTAAGCCATGGCTTTTCTGTCTGGAATTTTCAGGACAATTGGCAACTGTTGCTTCAAACAGTTGATCCACGGGTCCCGGCTGTCAGACCCCAATGGATCTTTAACTAATAACCTAGCCTAAATCACGGTTGGGTTTCTGACAAGTCCCAGCCCTAGAACTGGGAACACCCTCAACATTTATAGAAACACCCCTTTTTAAGTAAATATGCACATTACCCACCTCTTGGTGGTCTCTTTTGTGGTCCAGGTATGCGTTAACCATGTAGACTCCTAATTAGGAAATGTATCCGGCTGTCTAGAATGGAAAAATCGAGGATGTTTGGAAGGGGAAGATTGTGGGCTCCTTACAAAAATGTAACACTTAGTATGTGTTATATCCTTCAAAGCTTTACATTAACCAACGGAGAACTCCACACCGCTCCACCGATCCTAAAAACACAAACAGAACTGTTTTCAGACATACTTGCCAGAATATCGGAACGGTCATCCTTCAACACAGTTCAGGATTTGAGTCACATATAGAAAAGTAACCTCATCCAGTTCAAGGAAAGTGAAATATTTTTCTTTAATAAAGCTGGCGGAGATTTCAACATACTTTCTATGGTATCAATGGCTATTTAGATTGGACATTGATAGGACCCAATAGTCTTCTGTAATACATTATATTTTACATCACCCGAGCCTGTAGGTACAAAATGTTCACCATTACCTTGTGTGATCCACGAGTGTAAATAGAGCAGAAACAGGGACTTATAGTCACACGGCCATATTATGGTGCGGTATTTTTATGGATAGATGTGGTTGGCATAGATGTACATGAGTGCATGAACCCTGTACTGTACCTCTGTATGTCTCTGATTTCCAAATTACCAGGGTAAAATATCTTAATATATCGACGCACCAATGCAGCCTTAACGGAACCTCTTCGAGACTTTTTACAAAACTTCTGTATTGCATTTTTCCTGGTGCTCTATTACAGGTTACATATGGCAGCTTGTAATACATTTAATGCAATGACTGGCCTGGGAGCCTTCGATAGGCTCCCGATGTCATGACAACTGAATGGCGCACTCTATGATGGTGGAGGAGGTGCCCTTGGTCAAAGAACCAACCAGATGGTGCTGTATTTGCAATGGTTGATGGGTTAACAACAGAGAAAGGTACTATCACAATTTGTGGCTTTTACCAGTAGGTGCTGGTTTTACAACACAGCCAGGACCTCTTCAATATGTTGCAGAATCCGCTACGCCATATTCCCCTTGTGTCCGCACCCTATGTACGTAGTGGCGATGGGTTACACGCTTGTAAAAAATGCTGTAGAATTCATGGACTTTTCTATGCGATTTTGGTGGCATTTTTATTTGGTAACATTTTATGGCTGGGGACCACATAGCGTTTTGGCCACGGGGGGAACGCAGCAGCAAAAAACCTGTAAAGTACCTTCAAAGTGGATGGGATTCTGGCTAATCCCATCCACACATTGCATAAGAAAATCTGCAGCAGAAAAACTACATGTCAAACATACCTGGGAAAATGCTGGTGTTTTCTGTATAGGTATAATAGGGGCAGAAGGTCTGCAGAGGAAATCACAGGGTCCAATCAGAGACCCCCACTCCTACCCTCTTCTCTCACCCCCCGTCTCATACTCTTTTATACTTTACCTGTCTTCTTCCTTCTTCCAGTCTTCCTTCTGCCGGGAATGCACAGGGCTATGCCTATAACCTTCAATACTGCTCTATTGAGCATGCTCCCAGCTTCAGCGAGACCAACGCAAGTGACAATGCCATCGGAGGAGGAGGAACTGTTCCCCGGGAATGAAGCCCAGGCAGGAAAAAGATGGGTAAGTATGATGGTCTGGATGGGGGCGGGAGTAGTAGTGACGATTCGTTTCTGGAAATGGGGAAACGGATCGTCACTGGATAGTCAAAAAATGTCCCTGGGGCGGTCATGTGACCACCCCAGGGATATGGGTAAATAGGCATTTTTGATTAATAATGCCATTTAGAAAGTAGGAGGGTGTTTAGATTAGTGTAGGGTTTTAAGGTTATCCCGGACAACCCCTTTAAGCCTGGACAAGCTCTTTAAGACTAGGGCATAAGTGGTGGAAACGCTGTTGGAAAAAATGCGGCGTTTTGCTGTCACTGCAATGTGGATGGGATTCTAGCCACACATTGTGAGAAAATATACGCAGTGGACAAGATTTCCAAAAGTGTTAGTGTTAGCATGTCAATTATACCTACAGAAACGCTGGCGGTCTCCCTATAGGTGTAATGGAAGCAAAAAGTCTGCAGAGCAAAACTCTTTGGACTTTCTGTGAGAAGAGTGGCGGGAAGAACGTCCATTCGTTGCCACCGCATTTTTTCCCGTGGTGCTTCTTTGCTGCGGCCCGCCACATGGGACCTTAGCCTCCATCTGTTTTTATGACTTTTTCACACATTTGTACTGGCATTGGACACAGATAATGCAGAATGTTCTTCATCCTGCCCGCGGCTCAGGCTGCTGGAGAAATAAGTCGGGCTTGATTTATAGCTATGGTGTTATTTCTGACACTTTCTCTGACTGACATACTTCCTGATCTTTGTGCAACACAAACAAAAGTGCCCCGAATAAAGCACCTGTGTGCAGGCAGCATGCCGAGTGCAAGTGACCTGTGACTCAGCGCCCAGTGACAAGCTGCAGAGGGAGGCTAATGGGAACACGGTGCCCCCTCTGCACCCAAAGTGCAAGATGAATAACACCTTCTAAATGGAGGCTCAGCACAAACGAAACTCAGCTTGGAAGACAAAGAATGCACAGTCAGGGCAATCCATAGCAGAAAAACAGATTGAATGGCAGTGAAAATACACAACCCCGAGTGTCTGTCACTGACATACTTTTCCAATAACTGCTAATCTATTATATACAAACAGGAAACCCAACCAATTCTGCCTGCACATGGAGGAACGTCACACAATAGGGAGGCTAAATGAAGCCTGGAAATGAGTCCTAAACACAAGGGCGGTGGTGTCAACCAAGGGTGCAAGTTCTTTATGTAGGGGATATTTGGCGCTGATGTGTATCCTCAAGAAACAGAGCAGATTGCTGGTTAACATGTATATATATATATATATATATATATATATATATATATATATATATATTGTATATATATATATATATATATATATATATATATATACTGTGTATATATATATATATATATATATATATATATATATATATATACTGTGTATATATATATATATATATATATATATATATATATATATATATATATAGTAGCTCTATGGATACACAAGGGGATGCAGCTTCAGAAGTAGTTACCAGGCCCTAGACCCTGAAGACATCCCTCCTACCAATCAGGACAGCAGGACAGGAGCCAGAATCTGGGACTGCCTCGCTGAATCCAGGACGGTTGGGTGCTATGTCCCGGCTTCAACTCATCCGCCCCACCCCATTTAAAAAAACATAATGCCAATTTCTGGTCTTCACCCAAGTCTGTGAATATATGCCATACCTCTATCCATGGCGGTATCTGAGGAGACGGTCGACCTAAAGGCACCCTCTATTAATACTCACAAGGCTGCTTAGGCCCGATTCACATCTGCACATGGGTTTCCATTTGGGGAGTCCGCTTAGGGACCCCTGAATGGAAATCTAATCCGCATAAAAAAACGGTTACCTTCAGTGGCAAAACTACTGGGGTAGCAGCTGCGTTTTTTTTTTTTTTCTTAATATGCCATTACTGCCAGGATCGGTAAGTGACGCCACGGGCCCCACAAACATCATTATTATACTCAGGCGTCTTTTCAGACCCCCGAGTACAATGATCGGAGGTCCAGGGGAGGTGAGAGAACATAAAAAACACTGTTACTTACCTCTACGGGCAGGCTTCAGGCCTACTTCTGTGACTCTCCCTGACGTCACATGACCGGGGCCTGCGTCCTCGGTCATGTGACATTCCCTACATCATTGAAAATGGCCGACACCACTGAGGACTGCAGCAGAGTCGGGGATAGGTAAATAACATTGTTTTTTTATGTTGGTACCCCCCTTCGGTCTCCGATTATTATACTCTGGGGTCTGAAAAGAACACGGGTCACTATGGGGCATAATACTGTGTGTAGGGGCCGCTATGGGGCATAATACTGTGTGTAGGGGCCACTATGGGGCATAATACTGTGTGTAGGGGCCACTATGGGGCATAATACTGTGTGCAGGGGTCACTATGCGGCATAATACTGTGTGCAGGGGCCACTATGGGGCATAATACTGTGTTCAAGGGCCACTATGGGGCATAATAGTGTGTGCAAGGGCCACTATGGGGCATAATAGAGAGCACAGGAATGCAGGGGAGGGGTTGGTTGGGGTCTTCGGTGGGCATTGGGAGGGGGGCCCTTGTCAAAAGTTCACCACGGGGCCCCCGCCATTCCTAGTTATAGTACTGGTTACCTTAGGAAACTCGTGGACTACATAGACTATAAAGGGGTCCGTGTGGTTTCCGCTCGGTTTCCTCACCAAAAATGTCAGGAGAAAAGTCCTGTTTGTAGCGCTTTTCTCTCCACAGTTTTCATGCGGAGAGGGGAACAGAATCCATGAACACAGATGGGAATCGGGCCTTAGAGAATTTACAAAAGAATTTAGAAGATTTTCAACATTGACAGTAAGGTAAAACCAATTCCACCCCATTGTTAGTGTCTGAAGGCGTGCTTGTGTAATGATGGTCACTGTGGATCATCTTCTGGGTGCCCTCCACCACTGCAGAATGTCCCGCTTTATCTCATACGTCCCCACTAACTGTATTGTGTCTCAGCTTATTGCTGTTCAGGCTGCTTTTCTATTATATTATAGGGAGAGAACATCGTGGTAAATATTGGCTGTGCAAGCAAATGCCGGGCCTGGTTGCATCACCAGCCCACATGTTTATAATATTGGCAATCATGGGAAGGAATGCGGCCCGGCCCTCTTGTAGGGTAATTATCTCCATGAGTAAAATCTCTTCTGAACTCTGGAGAGGAATCTTCTGCCTGGGTAAGGACACTCATTCAGTTCTGGTGATGCAGAGTTTGAAGCCAATACCAGGTGAGGATTATAAAGGTTGATAACCCACAAAGAATCAATAGTACGTCTTGTCTTTGTTTCGATCCACTCTTGGTTTTGGCTTCAAAAACCATATAAAACATTGTGAGTGGGTGTCCTGTAGAACTTCTATAGCACTGGAACTACATATGTGAACCCAGAGTTCCAAGCTATAGATCTATGTGGATTTTTTTTATAGACGTTCTGCAAAGAAAATCTTTAAAATTAAACTTCATTATTGGAGACTGCCCAATTTTTATGGAGGAAGATCATATCTGTGTCCTGCATAGGTGAGGGTGGGCATATCATTTCCATCTTTTGCCAATAAGAACAAGAATCTAGATATATTGAATTTTTAGAAATATTATCTGTGTGTTCTATACTGTCTTCTTCTATCTGTCTATCTATCTATCTATCTATCTATCTATCTATCTATCTATCTATCGGAGTTCATCATCTTCACCCCACCCTGTATGGCCCCTCCACCTGACCCATCTATATCAAAGTTAACGGAACCACAATTACCCCTGTCTCACAGGCCCGATGTCTTGGGTTAACCCTGGACTCTGACCTATCCTTCAAGTCACACATTCAAACCCTCAACACCTCCTGCCGCCTCCAGCTCAAGAACATCCATAGAATCCGCTCCTTCCTCACCCCTGAAACTACTAAGATGCTCGTCCAAGCCCTCATAATCTCCCGCTTAGACTACCGCAACACCCTTCTCCATGGACTCCCAGCTAACACCCTCGCCCCCTCCAGTCCACCTTAAACTGCGCTGCTCGCTTAATACACCTCACCCCCCCCCCCATCTTCATCGGCTGCTCCCCTCTGCCAGTCCCTCGACTGGCTACCCATAACCCAACAAATTGAGTTCAAGCTACTAACGCTAACATACAAAGCCATCCACAACCTGTCCCCTCCATATATCTCCAACCTAATCTCCCGCTACCTGCCCACACGTAACCTCAGATCCTCCAATGACCTCCTACTCCGCTCTTCTCTCATCCGCTCCTCACACAACCGTCTCCAAGATTTCTCCCGTGCATCCCCCATACTCTGGAACTCCTTACCAAGACACATAAGACTGACCCCCACAATCACAGGCTTCAAGAAGGCCCTGAAGACTCACCTATTCAGGAAGGCCTACAACCTCCAATATCACCACACCACCATCTGTACAGTCTCCCCCTCTCCTTCTGTCTCTACCCCCCCCCTTCCCCCATAGATTGTAAGCCCTTGTGGGCAGGGCCCTCTACCCCACTGTGCCAATCGGTCATTGTTAGTATTATATCTACCTGTATATTTGTGTACTGTATGTAACCCCCAAATGTAAAGCACCATGGAATTAATGGTGCTATATAAATAAATAATAATAATAATCATCATCATCTATCTTCTATACTGAAATATGTGGCAAGAACATTGGTGGGCCAAATGGATTTAAAAAAATTCTATCATATTGGGGTTAATATCCAAAAACAAGAACACAATGTACAATGACTGTCCTTGCTAGCTTGTCCTCACTATGGTTCCTCCTGACAATGTTGCTCCGGTTCTTGGCCCTTTGGTCATGGACCACATGGCCACAGTATAAGAATCAGTCTGCAGCCTTGAGCCTTGGGAAAATCAAAAATCCTAAAAGGTCTTAGTCGTCTGTCAGATACCTGATGCTTGTATATATATTGGAATTAGTGCTCGATATATCCTCTTAAGTGGTGGGCTCTGGATGGTCATCAATAACACTGTTAAAAGCTGGACTGGGGGCCTTATTATAACATAGCTGAAGCCCCCAGACATGGAGCCAGCCTTCATCTGTGGGACTTTTAGCAGTGACATCTGATGTGTGATGTATGTGCAGAATGTTGTAACCTGCTCCAGTTTCTCCAGGGAAGAGTTCATCCATTTACAAGTGAGACTGTCTGGTGGGATATAAACAAGTGTGATACAAGTCAGGCGGCCGCATCATCAACACTCACATAGTGCTAACTTCCTCTGTGCCAGACAGGACGCCATCAGCACCCCGCTAATACAGAGCGAAGAACAAACAAGATCAGTATATACTTGGAAGCCAATCCTTAATAAATTCCTCTAAATAGTGTAGATGAAGCAGGGCTGAGCGTGCCAATGTTATCAGAGATATTCCAGGTAAACCCTCCGCATTACCTTAAAGGAACATGAAATGATACACAAACATGTCCTTATGTAGCCACATGAAACTCTAAAGCAGCTCAGACTGAGGAAAGATGAAATTATGGGAAATGTTTCCTATCATTTACATTTCTCCAAAGTGTCCATGATATTAGGAGAACACAAAACAATGACAGACAATGGAAATCATTCATGAGAGGTATTAGGACCTCTTACAAATATCAGGAGAGGGGACGGGAAAACCCTGATGGGTAATATAGACTTTTTTAATGTAGATTGTGAGCCCCATATATCTTTGTAGAATGGGAGGAAATCCACGTAAACACAGGGATAACATACAAACTCCTTGCAGATGTTGTTCCTGGTGGGATTCAAACCCAGGGCTCCAGCATTGCAAGGCTGCAGTGCTAACCACTGAGCCACCATGTTACCCCTGAGTATTATAGACTTTTATGTTATGTTCCTAACTGCTTACCTGTTCCAATCTAATGGAATATCTATCTATCTATCTATCTATCTATCTATCTATCTCCTATCTATCTATCTATCTATCTATCTATCTATCTATCTATCTATCTCCTATCTATCTATCTATCTATCTATCTATCTATCTATCTACTATCTATCTATCTATCTATCTATCTATCTATCTATCTATCTATCTATCTCCTATCTTATCTATCTATCTATCTATCTATCTATCTATCTATCTCCTATCTATCTATCTATCTATCTATCTATCTATCTATCTATCTATCTATCTATCTATCATCTATCTATCTGTGAAACAGTAACATTAGAGGACAGAGTAAATATATATATAGATATGTATCTAGACTAGATAAATGTCCCTGGTCTCTTCCCTACAGTCATAGATCACTTCTGCAGTAAGTTCTTTGTCCCTTGTTCATTACAGATTATCTGACAGATGCCTTATAAAAAGAGGTTCTTCAGCAGCTCAGCTGATGTGGCTTGAACACACCACAGCTGCTGCAGACCTTCTTTGTTGAAAAGAATAAGTACACTTCACATCTCTCATCTAGCAGATATTGAATGTGGTACTATTCCGTTATCGGGCCAGCAGCAGCGCAGTTCAGCAGCAGCTTTCGGGACAGCAGTTCAGCAGCGGGAATTACAATGACATCCGAGGACTGCTGGCCCGATGCTTGTGCCCAGTAACCAGTACATCGATGACCCCCCTCCCCCATCCTTCTCCTCCTGCCAGTGCTGCCCCCCAGCTCTCCTTACATCTTCCCCGTACCCTCTCCCCGCCACACGACTAGGCCTCACCTCAGCGCTAGTACCGAGACCGAAAGGAAAGACACCGGGGCTCAATCCAGGCCCTGACAAGAAACACGCCGACTATAGGAACGGTGAGCTACAGCGAGCCGGAGGGACAAACTTTCTGCAGCGTCCGGCGGCTATCTAGTAGCATTCATTGCTCAAGATTTACGGTGAGGCCTATTACAGGGAGAGGGTACGGGGCAGATGTAAGAAGAGCTGGGGGGCAGCACTGGAAGGAAGAGGAGGATGAGGGCATCGATCGATGTACTGCCTACTACACACAAGCACGGCCTCTATCATCGGGCCAGCATCGGCTTAGTCATGTGGCGGGGAGAGGGTACGGGGTAGATGTAAGGAGAGCTGGGGGGCAGCACTGGAAGGAGGAGGAGATGGAGGGGGGGTCATTGATGTACTGGCTACTGGGCACAAGCATCGGGCCAGCAGTCCTCGGATGTCATTGTAATTCCCGCTGCTGAACTGAACTGCTGTCCCGAAAGCTGGTGCTGAAATGCGCTGCTGCTGGCCCGATAACGGAATAGTACCTTGAATGTAACTCTACAGCTCATCCACAGACCTGTATTATGTCTGTGTCCATTACCTCTAACTACAAGAATTGTTGCTTTCACACAAACCACATGGCCAAAAACCAACCCACCTCTGCTACATATAGGCATAGTCTATTAGTGTTTATTCAGATGTGTGATCTATATCCTCTAGGATCAAGACGCTCTTGCAGTTCCTTGCCCTCAGCGGAGCACCGTACCAAAAGAGAAGTCACACCATAGTGACTGCCATAGCTGTACACATACTATCATATAATGTATATGTATGTCCTTACAGAGTGAGTAGCAGTGTGGAACTGGTTAGAATATACTGTATAGTGAATACACACTAGGATGTAGCAGAGCTGACTTTGTCATTACATTCTTTTGTATATTGTGTACAGGTAATACTGAATTACCCGCTATCCTATCGCAGTTATACATTTAGTTATCCCAATACATTGCTGCACATACTCAGCACTGCTACATCTGTATATACGTGAATGCACAATGAGAGACACTCAATGATGAACAAAATCCTCTTTCATTCACATCTGATTGTGCAACATCTTATGTTACAGGTAGAGGGGAAAGTCATTTCTTCACCCAGTAAATCACACATAGGAAGTCACGGAGTGACTGGAGAAATACAGGACCTGTTAAGTCCTCTTGCACAATTTGTGAATAAGGATTTATGAGCCTTGAAGATTAGCATCCTAGCTGCTGCTCCTCAGTACTGATCAATGTGTATTTAGTGTACGCCTCATTGAGAAATCACACAGGCCTCCCAGACACCCGGCACCCGCTCCTCTCCTCGTATGCGGGTGAAAATTGTGTAATGTTCTGATGTGAGATTATAAAGTGCTGCCATTATGGATATAATATCAGCAACAAGTGGAGGCCTTGCATTCCAGCAGTGGTTTTCAACCTGTTCCAGTAGTTGCGACAGGGCCAGGGGAGATTAGATACCACCAGCATGGCCATGTCAGAGGGCGGCACAGAGTGGTGGGAAGATCATGTCTATGGAGCAACAGCACGCCCTTGTTGCTCTAAAATTCCATTTGCATACTGACAAAATATCTCCATATCTTGTCAATTAAATTTCCCAAAACTAGAAAGCACCATTTGATTCAGAATCTCCCCACGGGGATTTCCGCAGCAAAAAAGTGCTATGGGATAAACTGCGGTGGCAACAAATCCTGGAAAAGTCACTTTTGGGGTTGAGCCGATCTTGAGATAACTTCCGACCTCAAACCCGCTGGAAAAGATCGGAATTGGAATTCCGATCGCGAAATTTACTCGATTACCGATTGGAATCCGATCTTTTCCAATCCTGATCGCTCAACCCTATTTACTTTTTGTTACAATTATATCTATTTGGAAACCACCAGCGTTGCTGTAGGTATAATTGACATGCTGCGATTTCCAAAGCTGCGCCAGTTTTGGAAGTCACGGCGTGTCTGCACCGTGAATTTTACTGCAAAGTGGGGATGAGATTTGCTAGAATCCCATCCACATTGCCCTGACTGTAAAATGCCGCAATTTTTCCTGCAGAATTTCCATCCTGTGGGGTGCCAGCCTAAGGGTAAGTTCACACAGAGATTTTTGGTCAGAATTTTAAAGCCATATCCACCTCAAAATCCTGACAAAAATGAAGGCTCCCATTGAAATCAATGGGAGCTGCTCAGGTCTTTTTTCCATTTGTTCCCACTCCTGGAAAAAAAGAAGCGAGGTGCTCAATCTTCAGGCCGATTCGCCTCGTGATTCAGCCTGAAGACACTCCCTCCTCCCGACTAGGCCCATTCATTGGGTCTAATATTGTAAGAGTACGCGACTGGATGCCGATGCAGTGCACCGGCATTCAGTTGCGGCTACCCATTTTTTTGTCTGGAACCTGAGGCGGCCCCAAATCCCGTGTGAACTTACCGTAACTCAGCTTTCTGGCCCATTTGGGGCTGGGCCCATTGTGCACCACAAGCCCTGATCAGCACCTCGCTTGCCACATTGTATGGGAAGAGTGAGACCAGGACCAGGGTGGAATGTAGGGGGGGGGGGGGGAGCAACCCAACAGATTTATCATAACTCTAAGGCTAACGCCCCACATTGCGGAAACGCAGCTTTTTTTTTTTGTTGCAGATTTTGTAGCGGTTTTTTGAACCAAAGCCAGAAGTGGATTGAGCAGAAGGTAGAAGTATAAGAACTTCCTATATATTTCCCATTCCTTTTGTAGCCATTCTCAGTTTTGGCTTAAAAAAATTGTAACAATTTCTGCAACAAAAAAAAAGCTGCACTTCCGCAACGTGGGGCCTTAGCCTTAGTTATCATGGAAAACCGCAGCCTCTTCATAAAACTCAGTCCTTGCGCCAGTCGTGGCTTTTATTAAGACTGGCATATGATACAGCGGTCTTAACAAAATTGCCCCCCCATTCATATGAAGTTGCTGAGCGGGTGAATCATTGCAGACATCGCAGCTCAGAATTGATGTGCGGTTTAGTGTTCTCTATAAACTTGTGTAACCCCTCGTCTTCTGGAAATGATGATAAGGTGTTACAGCAGGTAATTCTGTTTTGTCAAGGGATTACCGGGGTCACTGGGAAAATGATGAATGTTCCAGTCTGAGATAAAATCCTTCTGCGTATTTGTGGGATCACATGCCATCCTGTAATGTACACATCTATACATTGTATCACTATGTGGTCAATTCCTGTATCCCATGTGTCAGGTATGGGGAGAGTATTATATACAACTTACCAGTGTCTGATATTCAGCTGGATCACAACTACTTTTTGCTTAACCACTACTCATAACACAGATTTGATAGATTCGCTACAATAATTTCATTTAGATGACCGCATACTTGCATAGTTGTGTATCTTATGTATTACATGTAAACCCTCAAATGTACAGCGCCTTGGAATTAACCCCTTCCCAACATTGATTATTTAAATTTGGTGGCCGCTGCTGGCACTGGTCATGGGCATTAAGGTCTCCAAAGCTGCCCGAGGTGCCATTTTCCCATCAGTGTCGCCATTTTGGGGAGGATAGCCCGTCTTCGGAGTTGAAGGCTCATAGGCTCATCTCGGCATTTCTTCTATTACAGGCTGCTCTATGCAGCCTGTATTAGAAGTATTGTGATTTTTCAATGCAATGCAATCTATTAAATACAGTATAAAAAAAATAAATAAAAACATTTAATTAAATTTAAAAAATTAAAAATTAAAAATTTAAATCATCCCCCCTTTATATGAAACACATACAAAAGTCAAAAATACTGTTGAACACATAGACATGAGGTATTCCTGTGTCCAAAAATCCCCAGTCTAAAATACTTATAAAAATATTTTTCCTGTATAATGAACTAAGTAGCAGGAAAAAAATCAAAAGAGCCAAACCAAAGTTTTTTCACGGTTTCTCTTCTGATAAAAATTTGAAGAAAAAGTGTTCAAAGAAATATTCTCAAAAATGGTTAAAAAAAACAGCTAAAAACAACATCTGACCCCACAAAAAGACACCCTATACATGGAAATATAAAAAAGTTACAGGTTTCAGAATTTGGTGACTCTAAGAAAAAAATTTTTGAGGTTAAAACGAAAATAAAACTATATAAATTTGGTATCCCCAAAATCGTACCGGCCCATAGAATACAGGTGATATCTCATTTTGGCTGCAGAGTGAACACCATAAAAACAAACTGTGTAAGAAACTCACACAAATGCATTTATTCCACCCCATTCTGAATTTTTTTCCAGCTTCCCAGGACATAATAAGGAATATTAAATGGTACCATTATGAAGAACAATTTTTCCCACAAATATCACACCCACCTATGGCTCTGTGAACAGAAAAATAAAAAAGTTATGGGGTTTGGGATGCGGGGAGCCAAAAATTAAAATCAAAAAATGCCCGCGGCGGAAAAGGGGTTTATTCTAATTTGCATATGGGTTTAAATTTCCCACAATTTGGGAAGGAAATGTTACCGCCATCATAGTGTTAATACATACTGTAATCTCCCATTCATTATAGGAAAGCGCCATTATGACCTGTAGGGTCTTCCACTACTCGGCAGATGATATTCTCCGCCCTACTGTCCGGTCCTCGCCATTCTATGAATTCTTTGTGACCCTATTCTACAGTAAACACCATAACATCTGTATTAGTCACAGGAGCTCAGTCTGTGTTCACTGTCAGATTGACCTAAGTGATGAGAACATAAGACACTCATTTCAGCTAATTCCTTGCAAGACCACAACATTAACCCTTTACAAGCAAATGTTTGTCTTGGCACTGGTGTAGAAAGATTGCCAGATGTGCCTAATTACACCCCTGAGCATCTTGTTTTGTACTATGGGAGTATTCGGCACTTGAACTAACCCTGGGAACCTCTAGACACCTGACTTGATCCATGACGGTGACACATTTATGCTACAAGGGCCGTTAAGAACTTACAAAACTGTCCATTTTAACATCCGTTTCCTACCCAAATGTCCTTTATTTTTCATCCATTTTCCGACCATCTGACCATTTTTAATGTCCATTTTAACTGTTTAAAAAAATGGATCAACTTTATTGGTCTTTTTTTTATTTTCTCAATCCACTGATACAATTTAATGCTCATCACTTGGACGCAAATCTGTTTTGACATATAAAGTGGATCCACGGGTCAGATTTACTAAAATGTCTAATGGAGAATTTGTCTCATTTATACTCATCTTCCCTCACTTCTTTTGGGTCTCTTACAGCATCTGACGCTCTTATGATGATGTCATGCTACCGGGGTTAATGCTGAGGTCTGTGATTGGTTCACCAGCTGTCACATGGGCATGCTGAGCGTCATAATACCAGGATGCCTGGCATGACCAAGTCACCGCTGAGGACCAATTACAGGCCTCAATAGTAAACCTCGTGCATGACGTCAAAGGAGAGCACCAGACGTCACCAAGGAAGCAAAGAGAGAGTGCCAGACCCTGCAAGGAGGCCCAAAAAAGGTAAGGTAAGGTGAATTTAAATGTTTTTTTTTTTTTAAACTCCTCTGGGCTTACTCCTATTATACTCTGGGATCTAAAGATGCCCTAGAGCATAATAATGTCACTTTCACTTAACTTCAGCTGTATTTGCCTTAGAGAGCTAGAATTTGGACAGATAAGTTCATAGGAGCCCTGGCAATGTTCTACACTATGTTTTATAGATAGGTTCCTAGGATCCCCTGACAGTGTCATACACTATGTTTTATAGATAGGTTCCTAGGAGCCCTGACAGTGTTCTACACTATGTTTTATAGATAGGTTCCTAGGAGCCCTGACAGTGTTATACACTATGTTATATAGATAGGTGCCTAGGAGCCCTGACAGTGTTCTACACTATGTTATATAGATAGGTTCCTAGGAGCCCTGACAGTATTCTACACTATGTTATATAGATAGGTGCCTAGGAGCCCTGACAGTGTTCTACACTATGCTTTATAGATAGGTTACTAGGAGTCCTGACAATGTTCTACACTATGTTTTATAGATAGATTCCTATGAGTCCTGACAATGTTCTACACTATGTTTTATAGATAGGTTCCTAGGATCCCCTGACAGTGTCATACACTATGTTTTATAGATAGGTTCCTAGGAGCCCTCACATTGTTCTACACTATGATTTA
Organism: Leptodactylus fuscus; assembly: GCF_031893055.1. Lineage (NCBI taxonomy): Eukaryota > Metazoa > Chordata > Amphibia > Anura > Leptodactylidae > Leptodactylus > Leptodactylus fuscus. The sequence continues at coordinate 325,960,895 of NC_134265.1, read as the reverse complement.
TAGATAGGTTCCTAGGAGCCCTGACAGTGTTCAACACTATGTTTTATAGATAGGTTCCTAGGAGCCCTGACAGTGTTCTACACTATGTTTTATAGATAGGTTCCTAGGAGCCCTGACAGTGTTCTATTCTATGTATTATAGATAGGTTCCTAGGAGCCCTGACAGTGTTCTATTCTATGTATTATAGATAGGTTCCTAGGAGCCCTGACAGTGTTCTATTCTATGTATTATAGATAGGTTCCCAGGAGCCCTGACATTGTTCTACACTATGTTTTATAGATAGGTTCCCAGGAGCCCTGACAATGTTCTACACTATGTTTTATAGATAGGTTCCTAGGAGCCCTGACAGTGCTATACACTATGTTTTATAGATAGGTTCCTAGGAGCCCTGACAGTGTTATACACTATGTTTTATAGATAGGTTCCTAGGAGCCCTGACACTGTTCTACACTATATTTTATAGATAGGTTCCTAGGAGCCCTGACAGTGTTATACACTATGTTCTATAGATAGGTCCTTGAGAGTGCTCTACATTATGTTTTAAGCAATTTAGTGTGCTTTGGACCAAACTTGTTCAGCCTGAAATGAATCTTGGACCTATGCCAAACAATCCCAAAATGAAACTAAATCTCAGAGGTTCGCCCATCTCTAGTTATTGGCATCTCCAGACACCTGACGGGGTGCCCAACTTACTCCTTGCCAGCTCACAGCATCTCATTTGCTCCTCGGCACCTGACCTGATTTATGTCACCTTGGAGGACTTTGTCCATGAAACATCTAATTTCACCAAAGTCACACTGGGCAGGGGTTTAGATTCATAGCACCTTTGACCACTTGCATTGAACCATGGCATCCCTAGGCACCTAACGTGGTCCTTGGCATCAGGATGTAAAGTTCTTCCTTGGAGAAGAGTTTTATATGAAGGAATTCAGCAATGTGACTGGGGATAAAATAGTATTCATATGCAGCATGACTAGATCCATGGGTCTGAAATGCCGCAATTTCAGGGGAATTTGGCTGGCACAGGAACTGAACATCTAATTGAGCAGGCAGAGTAGTTACCATCAGACTAATAGTGTGAGTACTTAATGTCCCTCTCTTCTGCCCTGTGCTCTTCTCCAGCCATTCCTCAGATCTCCAGGGTGATACTAGTCCTGTTTATTAGCTCAGCGGATCATTAAGAAAACACAGCAATTTTCCAGGGCCCAGCTGACTGAATGCTGTGCCTGTGCAGCCAGCAGTTTGGGGCTTGCACGTCAAGGATAATTCCTTTCTACAAGTTAATGGAGTCCGCCTGACAGTCATAATGATGGCCAATCATAGGAATTATTTGCCCTAGCGCGCAGACATGCTGCAGTTGTTGTCACAGATCACATTTCACCTTTAATGATGGAAAATTACCATTTCTAATTCTCCGGGTTTTGACACCTAAATCCACACACCACATGTTGATGAAAAGTAAATTTGTTAGGCTGAAAAGTAATAGGAAGGCATGTCACCCATCCACAATGTGGTGACACCACGGAGCCTTTCATGTGATCGGTGCAACCTGCTGAATCTACCCCCCACCCCCCTACCTGTTAGTCACCCACAGTCTATACAACCCCTTACCACTAGGCATACGCCTGAAGGCCCGATTCTTCAAGGGGCAGTATAATACTCATCTGACTATCCTCTTCATTGGGATTATCACTCAGCTTTCCCAGAGACCTAAGTATTAAACAGTATATAACTTCAATCTCAGTGGTATAGGAAAGCTGAGTATATCAGACAAAGATAATGTACGAGACCTATCCTAATCCTTTCGTTACGCAGGGTTTTTCTAAGTCTCTGGATCCATGAAAAACAGATGTCGTCATTTTTTCCCCCCGGACCCATAGACTTGCATTGATGTGACGTATCTGTGATGCATCCTCATTAGAGATGAGCGAGTACTGTTCGGATCAGCCGATCCGAACAGCACGCTCCATAGAAATGAATGGATGCACCTGGTACTTCCGCTTTGACGTCGGCCGGCCGCTTAACCCCCGCGTGCCGGCTACGTCCATTCATTTCTATGTGAGCGTGCTGTTCAGATCGGCTGATCCGAACAGTACTCGCTCATCTCTAATCCTCATCAGTACAAAAGAAGGCTCAAGCTTCTGTTTTTACTTTTTACTAACTGGATATGTTGAGGCTGAGGCCCCACGTTGAGGAAACGCAGCTTTTTTTGTTGCAGATTTTGCTGCTCTTTTTTGAGCCAAAGCCAAGATGGCTTCAAAAGGAATAGGAAATATATAGTAAGATATTATAATTCTCCCTTCTGCCCAATCCACTCCTGGCTTTGGCTCAAAAAACCACAGCAAAGTCTGCAACAAAAAAAGCTGTGTTTCCAAAACGTGGGGCCTCAGCCTGAAACTAAGGCCCATGTAGCGTCCCGCAACAAAAAAGCGCTGCGGAAAAAAAAACACAGTGGCAACGCATCATGGTTCTTCCTGCAGCGCTTTGGACAGAAAATTTGCAGAGGTTCCCTCTGTGGACTTTCTGTTTCCATTTTACCTATGGGGAAATCGCCAACGTTTCCGTAAGTATAATTGACATGCTGAAATTTCCAAAACCGGAACAGGGGCAGGGGATTTGCCCTGACTGTAAAACGCCGCAATTTTTTCCTACCGCGTTTCTGCCTGGTGGAGCCCCGGCCTAAATCTGCTTTCACAGAAATAATCTATTTTGCAAGCTATAAAAACCTACAGTTGTATATCCGGGTGTCTTTGTTTGATCCATTTTGTATTCTGTGTCATCCATGATTTTTTGCATCTGCCCCCCCAAAAAATGTCTTTATTTTGCCGCAATGAATCTGTGACCAATGGATGACATATGGACAGAACACGGATGATATCTGCAAAAAATACTACATGCCACAATTTTTTTCTTGGTCTGCGTATAAAAAACAGATGTGTGAATGGCTCCATTTACTATTATGGGTCCATTTGCTGTGCGGTTTTTTCACAGAAAAGTTGAAAGTCTAAGACTGAACCTTAATGTATTGAAATGAATGCATATATATGAAAAATGCAGCATACAGTCATGAAATGTGGATGTGTGAATACGTCCTAAGGCTGCGTTCACATTTATCAGCTGTGTCTGGTGTCTTATGCCTGAGTTAGACACAAGTGATGATATTTTTTTAAACATTTTGCACAGGTCCTATCGCCGACAGCTGGATAGAAAAATGTTGCATGTAAAATTTTTCTGTCTGGCGCAGGAAGAAATCCGGTGTCACAGCTAAAGTGCTGGATGTCAGAAACAATTCCATAGAAAACTACGGAACCATTTCTGGCATCAGGATTTTCTATACGCTGCCAGACGGAAATGGTGCAACGCATGAAACTCAGCCTAAGCTGGAATGAACAATGTGAATGAAATGCTTACTAAATAAACAACTATTTCTATTTGTATTTTTTATTATTTTTTTCATTAGTTTTTTTTTTATTATTCTAAATTGCCTCGAGCAACTGAATAATAATAAAATAGTGGATAAAATAGGAAGAGGTATTACATTTATTTATTTTTTTATTTTTATATTCGAGCCCTGAGATTTATCTGTGTCTGAGAGTTAGAAATGCGACAAAAAAACAACATAGAAAAAAAATCTTAGATATGAGATTAAAGACTATATATATATATATATATATATATATATATATATATATATATATATATATATTTCCTATGTACTAAAGGTTAGGGGATCTGAGTTTTTGCCACAGGTCAGAACCCTGCATTAGGTTATCATTGATACATATGGAGTACAGGAAATATTTGTAAGAAATAATAATAGTAAATAGGAGGGGGACACAAAATGTGGAATAAACACAAGAGTTTAGTTATCAGTGTAAAATAAAGAATAGAATGTTAGAATGACTATACCTGCAGTCTCATATCTATCATATCAGGGCACACACTTCCAAATGCAAGCTTAGCTATGCTACATCTGATAGTCTATTCTATTCTATTCTATTCTGTGCTCATGTAGAATACAGAATATGTGACTGTGATCTGATGGAGACAGTATATACAGGACTTATTATTTCACTAGTATTTGTAGTGTATTGTTACTACAGTCTCAATGAAGATAACATATTGGTTAGATAGATAGATAGATAGATAGATAGATAGATAGATAGATAGATAGATAGATGATAGATATGAGATAGATAGAAGTGAGATAGATAGATAGATAGATAGATAGATAGATAGATAGATATGAGATAGATAGATAAATAGATAGATATGAGATAGATAGATAGATAGATAGATAGATAGATAGATAGATAAATAGATAGATGATAGATATGAGATAGATAGAAAATAGATAGATAGAGAGATAGATAGATAGATAGATAGATATGAGATAGATAGAAGATAGATAGAGTGATAGACAGAGAGAGAGAGAGAGAGAGAGAGAGAGAGAGAGAGAGAGATAGGAGGCAGATGGATCAGTGGATAGATAATTTTCTAATAAATGGCAAGAGAGAAAAATAGATAAATAAAATGAAGATAGATAGATAGATAGATAGATAGATAGATAGATATAGACAGACATTAAATAGATATCGTGGCAGATTTTATATATCTATATAAAATCTATATATATATATACACACACATATACACATATATATAGCAATGGATACAAAGAAAGCTATAAGATGCCAGACAGATACAAAGATAAATAGATTGATACATATATAGTGAGATAGACAGACATGAAATAGATAACGAGGTAGATAGATAGCTATGCGATAAATATATAATCATAGATAGATACAAAGAAACATATGAGTCGACAGACAGATGGATAGAGACAGAGAGATAAATACATTTAAGATAGATAGATAGATAGATAGATAGATAGATAGATAGATAGATAGATAGATAGATAGATAGATGTGAAATAGACAAAGATAGAGGAATACATTTGAAATAAATATATAGCCAGATGTAGACAGAAATATACAAGATGGCGAACAGATAGATGTGAGATAAAAGGCAAGAGATAGAGACAAATAAATACAATGAAAATAGAAGAGATGGATAGACATGAAATATATAACGAGGCATATATATATATATATATATATATATATATATATATATATATATATATATATATAATAGATAGATAAAGAAATCTATGAGACGACAGATAGATAGGACATAGGTAAAGATGTAATATATAGCAGCACATAGGTGACCAGCTATCGCATTAGTCAGTCAGTAATACGGATTTATAGCTAGGCATACTACGGTATATATGTTGTAGTATACAGTATATAGGGGATGTGTCTGCTTGTATAACAGCGCTGGGCACGTCCTAGCTCCATATGAAGCCATGCTATATAAGAGTATATGTAGCACTATATATAGCAGTATATATGTAGCACTATATATAGCAGTATACTGTATGTAGCTGCGCTGTATAATAGGGGGAGATCTCAGGATTTATCTCCTATAGCAAGTTTATTTCTATATGGGATCTACTCCGATTGCTCCGACCTCTCCATGTAACCCGGCCATTCTATTGTATATACCGGGTATCTCTTATAAATACGATATAAAGTATACATATAATGGAACACTGGTAGAAACATTTACTCCTAAATCAGAACATAAATACATGTAAGATTATTTTTATATTTTTTAACAGTGAATTAAGGTGAGAAAGGATAAGATTATTTTATTACTAATAACCTGAAACTAACAAGAACAATAATAATAATAACGACATAAATCTAGTGTCAATACTAGTAGTGTTCTCATTCATATACAAATAAATATTATTTTTTAACCCATCATTTATAATATATTTATTTATCCATATCTCTCTCTATTATATCTTTATATCTCGATCTTTCTATTTCTCTACTTTCATCCTCGATATGAATTATAATGAATTATAATACATTTCAGTAACAGAGTTTATTTATATTACCTATTATTATTAGTAAGATATATTTTGCATATAATAAGTATATATTAATTATATATTCTATATAAATATAGTACTTATATATTATAGAATTTATTCAAATTATTCATTATATGGTATATAATTTATTATAACTATCATCAATTTTATTATTAATTTATCAATTATCTTTTTAGAAATAGAAAGAGTTTTTGTGGTAATACACTAGTCATTTATGTGTTTCGAAAAGGATACAAGTAATAATATTACTTGTAGTATTATATAATACAATATTCTATCTATATAAATAATGTAATATATATTTATATATATAAATATATATATATACATATATATATATATATATATATATATATATATATATATATACTCATGCACACACACATATATATATATATATATATATATATATATATATATATATATATTCAGAAAATAATACTATAATTACTATTGATCCGTTAAAAAAAAAGATAATAATGGACAACAACTATGGAAATTCCACAGCATGAGCCTCTATGGGCAGAGATTGTGCAGATGTCAGGCTGCTGCAGAGAGCAGTCCAGGTGAGTGACAGCAGCAGATCCCAGCAGTAGGTACCAGGCACAGTCCTGAGAGTGCTTGACTGGTAATGAAGCCTTTATATGGCCTTATAATGGGTGCAAACATACAACATAACAACATGTGAACATGCATCCAGCCATCATGCTGCCATATAAAAGTCTGCAGAGTGCTGTAAAAGAGAAAAGAACAAACTGCAGGAAAACAAAGTTAACTAGCCCCAAACAGTAGTACCATTCTTATTTACATTTCATTAAGACCCCATTAAACTGTATGTTCCTATTAAAAACACATTAGCTTAAATAATGTTAGGATTATTTACAGGGTCCCAGCTGAGCAATAAGAGGGGCTCTACAAATAGAGCTGCTTACCCACCTGTGCCAGGTGTTTATGACAGCCCCGGCTACACTGGCCATGTTATTCCAGGAATTAATGCACTGAAAGGGAACATAAACCTATTGTCTTGCCTGGTGCTAGTGAAGTCTGGCCCCTGCTAGGCAGGCTCTCCACTAGCTGTCAAGGCAGCCTTGTGCATAGCAGACACTGCTGGAAGGCCAGGTTACACACTGGGACAGATTCGCCAAAGCAATAAGCAGGGGAAAAATGGATTATCTGCTAGGAAATAGTTAATAGGATTATTTTCCAGTGATAAATGTCTCCAGCTCTTGTGAGACTACAACTCTCAGCATGTCTGGATATCTGCAGGAGAGTCACAGGGAGGAGACTACTTTTACTAGAAAAAAACTGAATAAGTGACTCTTCATCATCCAGACCTTGTTCATGCTTTTTTTCTAGACTCATTCATATTGGTAATCTAATGACCACTATTAGTATTATATATAGTACTATATTATAAGCTGTATAATACTATATACTATTGGTAGCAGTAGAAGTGTTATATTATCGTCTGAAGTATTTATCACTAGTAGTAGTAGTATTACTCTATTATTCATACTATTATTGTTATTATTATTATTATTATTATTATTATTATTATTATTTATAAAGCATATATTTATTTATGACCTGTAGAACTACCTGGTTTGGCATGGGTCTACTTTGGTCTGTTTGTGGTAAAACTTCATTTTCTACTCATACGAAGCCAACGTCTTATAAAATGGCTGGGTTGGTAAGGAAACTTGGTGCAAAAATTCTGTGTTTGTCAGTGAAGCTTAGAAAAGTGGACATGTGAGCTTCTATTGGCTTGTATGGGTCATCCGTTGTGATATGGAGAAAGAACCTTGATGTGGAAGAAAGTGGTGTCATATTGACTTCTCTGAATATGTCACTGGGTTGTTATGTAAAACAAAAATGGCTGGGTTGTTAAGGTAATATGGTGTAAAACTGTGTGTATGCCAGTGACGTCAAGAATTAAGGACCTGCGAGCATCTATTGGCTAAAACAAGTCATCTGATATGATATGGAGGAAGGTTCTTAATGTGGAAGCCAATGGAGCCATACTGGCTTTTGTGAATAGTCACTATAGTCACTAGGTTGTTATGGAAACCTCATTTAAAATTAAAATAGCTTGGTTGTTATGGAAACCTAGTCTAAATCTGTGTGTATGTCAGTGAGGCTAAGAATTTTTTGGGCACTGTATAGGACAATGAAAAACCTCCTGTTACCATCATAGAAAGTGATTTACAACTTCCAGCATCTCTTCCTGGCATATGTGTTAGAATTTGCTATTTCTTCAATCCTATTTTTTTCATATTTTGGTGACATTGGGGTCTTTGGAACTAATTACTAGTTTTCCATATATGGTTTTAAAGAGGACCTTTTGTGTCCTTGGGCACATGCCGTTTTATACACCGCTAGAAAGCTGACAATGCACTGAATTCAGCATACTGTCGGCTTTCCCATTATGTGCCCCAGGTGAAGAGTGCCGTTACTGAGAGGGCTTCACCGTCAGAATGGCATTTCTGACAGTCTAGCTGGGAATGTCCCTCCTGACAGTACTGTGTGTCGCTCTATACTGTGAGGGGGCATTATTTACTGTCCAGCGATGACGCTAAACTGTGAGGAACTGCCCCCCCCTCCTCCTGACAATACTCGTCTATAGACTAGGGGGTGTTCCTCACCACTTAGTGTCATTGCTGGGCGGTAAATAATGCCCCCTAATAATGCCCCCTAATAGCACTGTCAGGAGGGGCATTCCCAGCTAGACTGTCAGAAATGCCCTTCTGACAGTGAAGAGCTATCGGTATCTTCTATAACCACTTTTATGCTATTGTAGGGGCTATTAATGACATAATTAACACAGCTTTTTTGTCCCATTTTTATTCCATTATGTACCTAAGGGCTTGGGAGAGATAACTTTCAGCTTTCTAAGGGAGCCTGCACACGGAGTTTACGCTCGCTCATTCTGAACGTAAAACTCGTTCAGAGTGAGCGGCGTAAAAAACAGATCCCATTGACTTGAATGGGTGGCGGCATACGCGTGCTCTCCATTGATATCAATGGGAGGCTTTTTTCCCTATTGCTTTCAATGTGATACCGGCACCCACTCAAGTCAATCGGATCTGTTTTTACACCACTCACTCTGAACGAGTTTTACGTTCAGAATGAGCGAGCGTAAACTCCATGTGCAGGCTCCCTAAGGATAAATTCAAATAAAGGAATTTTCTGCAGATTTGGGGGAGGATTCCACCCCTATATCCACTGCAGATTCTTCCAGATTCTGCCTCCCATTGTTTTTAGCGACACAGTAGGACGCTGAAAAATAAGCATCCTGTTTAGAGATGAGCGAGTACTGTTCGGATCAGTCGATCCGAACAGCACGCTCGCATAGAAATGAATGGACGTAGCCGGCACGCGGGGGGTTAAGCGGCCGACCGACGTCAAAGCGGAAGTACCAGGTGCATCCATTCATTTCTATGGAGCGTGCTGTTTGATCTCAGCCACAGATTCCCCATCTAGAGACTCCATATTGATTAAACCCGTTCATCTGGGCCTACTCAGCAATGGAATGCCACGATGGGAAAACCGTGTTGGAAAATGAGGAGGAATTTCTGTTCATTCTCCGCCATGTGAAATTACCATTAGGCTGGCTATACAAGATTTCCGATTCTCTTATACATGTACATGTAGGTCTTTCTAATAGAGAGGTGGCAATAAATCCCTGCTATACACCTCCCAAGATATCAAAAGGCCTGGGCATCTAACTTGAAATCCGACTTCTGAACAATCCTTATTTGTCGTAATGGGGAGAGATTGGGAGACCCCAAACACATTAGATGGTCAATGGGTTTAATCAATATTCATCTAATTTGTAAGGTCTACTTAACGGAGCAATACAATGTATTGATCTCTCGTGTACACTGCAGGAAGCCAAGTCTTGTCTTCATATCAGCAGTCAGAGGCATAGCTATAACGGATGTATAGGCTTCTCTATAAGATAAGGCAACACCAGTAGGCCATCTTCCCTTATTTTACTGTATATAGGTTATTATTGCAGAGTCAGACTACACACAAAGCTAGTATGTAGTCTGTTACCATGGAGACACATAGGTCAGTATAGGAGTTGCAAACGCAAAAGAGAAGAAGCATTTTATATCAACCACTATCTGCACACTTGTTTCACACTTTATTTTAAATGCAATAAAAATGTGTTGCAAAAGTTTACACACCCTGCAAACTTCAAGCAAGATTAGCATGGCACCCCCGTATGATAAAACGGAATCAGTAAACCGTTCCAAATATAATCGAATGCATTGACATTTTGATAGTAATTTCCGTCTGATCTATTCCTAACAAATTGTGCATTTTAATTAAAGCAAAGGATTGACCGAGAAAACATTTCGATGCAATTATCCCAAATATTATCTCACGGAGAAAATCTAATTTAAAAAAATGCAAACTTTCTAAATTCCTAATTCCAGTGCAATAAGCGCCTGTCAAACAGATTACACAATCTGACTCATTCCAGTCTCAAATATCATATGAATGATTGCGGAGAGTCGCACTTGCAGATGTGTGAGCAGACTAGGGGTGTCCATCTCTGGAGGCCGAGTGTGGGCAGCTCATAGTCTGACTGACAGTAACGCAGATAGAAGCGGGAGAAGGCCTGAAAGTGTTCAATCGCGTTTGGTTTAATGTGTTTAAATGGACTCAGGGTATTAGGACAAAGTAAATCAGTGCCAAAGCTAAGTTAAACATAGTCCATTGCTTAGGGGAGCAGCGCTGGGCTTGACAATCATTTGTTATATCAAAATTGACATAAATGACTCAAACAAAAACCCAGACGAGAATCTGCCCTATTATTTGGAGTTTTCTCCACCTTGAGAATTTTTTTTTTATCTACACACTACATAAAGTTTAATTTTCGGTGAGACTTTGACACTGAGCAGTGCAGATGACCGAGGACTGGAAAACAAAAATGTCTAGATATGTATCATTAGACGTTACCAGGGGTGCATTAATATATGGGGTGCATTCTCAACAAGGTGCTAGGGCTTGTGAAGGCCAGACCGCCACATTATAAACATGTGACCTCAAAGTTTGTTATTACTTTACCGTGACATCATTGCATCAATTATTCCTTAATCCCCCGTGCACATGACCGTGTGCTGTGTCAGTGTGCTAGCAATTTTTGTTAATGGCTTGCACACTGACCTATTATTTTGCTTAGGGTCCCATACACATGACCATGTCCACGTATAGGACTGTGAGCCCGGGGGAAAACTCAGGACAGATCCTATTCCTGTCCATTTTGCAGCCTGGGATCATTGATGAAATGGAGGAGGTCACGGACAACACGTTGATATCATTCATAGGCTGTCTTGGCCATTCTCTCATGCCATGTAGGTTTACTGTGACGTAACAGTATTACTTCCATACTGTAAAATCACTGGGCAAATATAATTTGTGGTGCCATTTTTCCAATTTTCTGCCTTTTTCTTGTTTGTGAAAAACTTATATTGTGGCAATGGCCATTGTTTCTCACCTAGTGCATCTTAGTAACTTGCTATGTGGGCCTGATGTAGATGGCACATAGTTGTATGCATAATTCACTATATGGAACTTTTTTTAATTGATTAAATTTTGTGCAGGTACACTCCAATTCTAACTTGGCTTACAAATAGAGAACTCTGATGTACTCCCACTACAGATTTGTAATGTGACATCACTGTGTCTATTCCCTCTGTACTGTGACATCACTGTGTGTATTATCTCTATACTGTGACATCACTGTGTCTATTCCCTCTGTACTGTGACATCACTGTGTGTATTATCTCTGTACTGTGACATCACTGTGTGTATTATCTCTGTACTGTGACATCACTGTGTGTATTATCCCTGTACTGTGACATCACTGTTTGTATTATCCCTGTACTGTGACATCACTGTGTGTATTATCCTGTACTGTGACATCACTGTGTGTATTATCCTGTACTGTGACATCACTGTGTATTATCCTGTACTGTGACATCACTGTGTGTATTATCTCTGTACTGTGACATCACTGTGTGTATTATCCCTGTACTGTGACATCACTGTGTGTATTATCCTGTACTGTGACATCACTGTGTGTATTATCCCTGCATTGTGACATCACTGTGTGTATTATCCCTGTACTGTGACATCACTGTGTGTATTATCTCTGTACTGTGACATCACTGTGTGTATTATCTCTGTACTGTGACATCACTGTGTGTATTATCCTGTACTGTGACATCACTGTGTGTATTATCTCTGTACTGTGACATCACTGTGTGTATTATCCCTGTACTGTGACATCACTGTGTGTATTATCCCTGTACTGTGACATCACTGTGTACATTATCCCTGTACTGTGACATCACTGTGTGTATTATCTTTGTACTGTGACATCACTGTGTGTATTATCCCTGTCCTGTGACATCACTGTGTGTATTCTCTGTACTGTGACATCACTGTGTGTATTATCTCTGTACTGTGACATAATTTCTTATTATCTGTGTACTGTGACATCACTGTGTCTATTATCTATGTACTGTGACATCACTGTGTGTATTATCCCTGTACTGTGACATCACTGTGTATATTATCCCTGTAATGTGACATCACTGTGTGTATTATCCCTGTACTGTGACATCACTGTGTGTATTATCCCTGTACTGTGACATCACTGTGTGTATTATCCTGTACTGTGACATCACTGTGTGTATTATCTTTGTACTGTGACATCACTGTGTGTATTATCCCTGTCCTGTGACATCACTGTGTGTATTCTCTGTACTGTGACATCACTGTGTGTATTATCCCTGTACTGTGACATCACTGTGTATATTATCCCTGTAATGTGACATCACTGTGTGTATTATCCCTGTAATGTGACATCACTGTGTGTATTATCCCTGTACTGTGACATCACTGTGTGTATTATCCCTGTCCTGTGACATCACTGTGTGTATTCTCTGTACTGTGACATCACTGTGTGTATTATCTCTGTACTGTGACATAATTTCTTATTATCTGTGTACTGTGACATCACTGTGTCTATTATCTATGTACTGTGACATCACTGTGTGTATTATCCCTGTACTGTGACATCACTGTGTATATTATCCCTGTAATGTGACATCACTGTGTGTATTATCCCTGTACTGTGACATCACTGTGTGTATTATCCTGTACTGTGACATCACTGTGTGTATTATCCTGTACTGTGACATCACTGTGTGTATTATCCCTGTACTGTGACATCAGTGCGTGTATTATCCCTGTACTGTGACATTATTTCTTATTATCTCTGTACTGTGACATCACTGTGTGTATTATCCTGTACTGTGACATCACTGTGTGTATTATCCCTGTACTGTGACATCACTGTGTGTATTATCCCTGTACTGTGACATCACTGTGTGTATTATCTTTGTACTGTGACATCACTGTGTGTATTATCCCTGTCCTGTGACATCACTGTGTGTATTCTCTGTACTGTGACATCACTGTGTGTATTATCTCTGTACTGTGACATAATTTCTTATTATCTGTGTACTGTGACATCACTGTGTCTATTATCTATGTACTGTGACATCACTGTGTGTATTATCCCTGTACTGTGACATCACTGTGTATATTATCCCTGTAATGTGACATCACTGTGTGTATTATCCCTGTACTGTGACATCACTGTGTGTATTATCCTGTACTGTGACATCACTGTGTGTATTATCCTGTACTGTGACATCACTGTGTGTATTATCCCTGTACTGTGACATCAGTGCGTGTATTATCCCTGTACTGTGACATTATTTCTTATTATCTCTGTACTGTGACATCACTGTGTGTATTATCCCTGTACTGTGACATCACTGTGTCTATTATCTCTGTCCTGTGACATCACTGTGTGTATTATCCCTGTACTGTGACATCACTGTGTGTATTATCCCTGTACTGTGACATCACTGTGTATATTATCCCTGTACTGTGACATCACTGTGTATATTATCCCTGTACTGTGACATCACTGTGTGTATTATCCCTGTAATGTGACATCACTGTGTGTATTATCCCTGTACTGTGACATCACTGTGTGTATTATCCCTGTACTGTGACATCACTGTGTGCAATATCCCTGTACTGTGACATCACTGTGTGTATTATCTCTGTACTGTGACATCACTGTGTGTATTATCCCTGTACTGTGACATCACTGTGTGTATTATCCCTGTACTGTGACATCACTGTGTGTATTATCCCTGTACTGTGACATCACTGTGTGTATTATCCCTGTACTGTGACATCACTGTGTGTATTATCCCTGTACTGTGACATCACTGTGTGTATTATCCCTGTACTGTGACATCACTGTGTGTATTATCCCTGTGCTGTGACATCACTGTGTGTATAATCCCTGTACTGTGACATCACTGTGTGTATTATCCCTGTACTGTGACATCGCTGTGTGTATTATCCCTGTACTGTGACATCACTGTGTATATTATCTCTGTACTGTGACATCACTGTGTGTATTATCCCTGTACTGTGATATCACTGTGTATATTATCCCTGTACTGTGACATCGCTGTGTGTATTATCCCTGTACTGTGACATCACTGTGTGTATTATCCCTGTACTGTGACATCACTGTGTGTATTATCCCTGTCCTGTGACATCACTGTGTGTATTATCCCTGTACTGTGACATTTAGTATGGTTATTACCTTTCTACTGTGACATCACTGTTTATTATCCCTGTACTGTGACATCATCACGAATGTTTGTCCAATACAGCTGACCATTAGCTGAGGTCGATTGCAACCAAAATCGGTTGTGTTGTACTTTTCAACTGTCTGTTGGCTGTAATTGTTTGTGAATGGGCTAGACTGACAGACCTGAGGGTGATTTGTGTATTGTGGGCATGTGTTTGTACTAACACCTACTCACAAAGTGTCCGTCACTTCCTTCATTAGCAATGACCAACTTTCATCTTTTCATTGTCCAAGTGTTAGGCGTAGGTAAATGTTCTTCGGAATGTTCGTTTTTCTTGATTGAGTATTTGGAACATTCTGCTGTACAGATGATCAATGACTGTTCATTCCAGTCTATAATCTAATGTGTACGGCCAGCTTTAGCCATTAGTTGTAGAATCACCATGTTAAATGTGACTGATCTGTGTACTGTGACATAGGCGTTAAATCATTTTTGTGGTATAACCCCTTTAATTAGAGTTTTCTTCAACAGAGCTTACCAGATAAATTTGGAACACTAAACCACCAATAGGTCCTTATGGTTTAGTGTCCCAAATATCACTATAGAAAATCTGTCTGCTGGGGTTAAGAAAAAAATAAGGTTTCCTGTCTAATGATGAGTAATGATGCCAAGATAAATCCTGACTTTACTGATCATGCGCCCAACGTCTGGTGCATGCGCAGTAAAGCTAAGGTGTAGTGCTCCTGATATATTGTGAAACTGTGTTTTTGCCAGAAGCACCATATACAGATTCATCTCTGGGTAAGTATTAAGACTTTATAAAGAACTAAATAAAAGAAGGATGGGCTTTCTATAGGGTGTGGGGAAGGTAGCTCGGTAGCAGCAATGGAGCAAACCCAACTAGAAGCAGGGACACAATGTCTGGTGCAAACAGGTTTATTTGTAAAAACAGCAAAATAAACCTTCACGTCAGGCACAGAATAAGCAAACTAAAATGTCAAACAAAACCCTGCTCGTCCGAGCACTAACTAAACAATATAGCACTAACTATACACGCAGCTTACCACCAAGCTCACAAAGGATACTTGGGACACTGAAAATCAGTCCATGAGGACCTGTTGTTGAGAGGTTTTACTTAAACCTATTGACATACTCAAAGCAACTATAATGCTTGAGACAAGAAACAGAGTAATAACATGCAGGTGTTATATAGAAAAACATGACAAATTGTTACCTAGTAACACACAATAGCATAAGCATAAAACAAAGCCCATGTGCACTAGAAAAGTATGTGGTCTAACAAGACTCCTCTACCATGACTTGTAAAGTGCCAAGAGTTTTTTCTTTTCAAGAATGTTATAAAATGTGTACATAATAGGCCTGACTTTAACACTCACATCTCGAGACCATAACTGATTAGATACCACTTTAGGAAAGCTAAATATATATAAATCTCTACAATTCGCAGAGTCCATTCCCTGCGTGTGTCACATTCAGCAGCTGGGCCTGTCTGTTGTTACATTCCAGGCCTGTAGACATTACTATCATAAACATTTGTGTACTTGAGTCACTTACCAGGTTGTAAGATACTTTTAAAAGCTTACTGCTTAAACAAAAGCCACTGGAAGCCAGAGATTTTCGGCAATTAGGTAGCGAACCATGTGTTCCCCCATTAACGTCATGTGAAAATATTACCCTTGGGCTAGGTTTGGAAGGATGCAACATAAATGTAAAACTATTATAGCTTATTTCCAGAGATAGACGCAGACAGAAATGTCCGGGATCCAAATCTTGTGATTATGTTTTCATAAATCCATAGTGCAATATAGTTTGCTAAATAAAAGTGCCTATGTCTTAAATAATTTCTTTGTCTTTGCTTATCGGAGTGGTTTTGGTCCATACACAGGTAGTGTCCGTTTACAACGAAGTCTATGGAGAAGGGACATAGATGAGGAGAAGGAGAGACAGACATATGAGGTAGTCTATGGCATTAAAGGGGTTTTCCAGTTCATAATGCATGTCTAAGGCCTAGTTCACATCAGCATTGGGATTCCGTCCGGGAGACTCTGCATGGGAACCCCTCCGAACGGCATACAAACGCAATTGCAAGCACTGTGCTGTAAATGCACACGGACCCCATAGATTATAATGGGGTCCTTGTGCTTGCTGCGTGCTGCCCACACGAATCATGCGGACAGGAAAGTAGACGGTGAACTACTTTCCTGTCCGCAAGCTCCCTGCGAAGATTTCGTGGCAAGCACATGGACCCTATTACAGTCTATAGGGTCCGTGTGTTTTTACTGCACCAGCGCTTGCATTTGGTATTCCATTCGCGTGGGGGGGGGGGGGGGTCCCCATGTGGACTTCCTGGACGGAATCCAAACACTGATGTGAACGAGGGGCAATATTGATGATGTCCTAACAGGATAGGTTATCAGTATTTAACCTGTGGGGTGCAACACCGAGACCCTGCACAGATCAGCTGTTCTGGTTACTGGAACCTGCAGAGGACAAGAAGCAGAAACAGCTCAGCTCCTATTCAAGTAACATGAGTGAAGATGCAACCGCATCCACTCTATAGCCGGGCAACTTGAATAGGACCAATATATGTATATATTGTGAGAAGGCGACAGACAGAGTGCTGGAATCATGCTAGATCTCCCTGAGGTTTCTGACACTCATATGTCTGTTCCAGGGCAAGTCTTGTGTAGGCCTCAGCCCCAGGTAAAGGTCCTGGGCTCGTTACTGGGCCATAAAAGGCTGCAGAGCCTGCACTTCAGGGCAGATCCTGGGAGCAAGAGGAGGTGCCTGGGTCTGTCCTGAAATGCTGAGAGTTTGGTGAGACAGTACTATGCTATTTCTTTGTTTATGTGGTTGGTAGTAAGCCACATGTATAATTAGCTTTTTATTGTCTAGTTAGTGCTCGGATGAGCAGGGTTTTCTGACTTTTTTGCCTGAAATTAAGGCTTTATTTTATTTTGCTTATTCTGTACATGAAATCAAGGTTTATTTGTGTGTTTGGTAGTAAGCTACACGTATAGTTAATGTTATATTGTTTAGTTAGTGCTCGGATGAGCAGGGTTTTGTTTGACATTTTGCCTGAAGTCAAGGCTGTATTTTATTTTGCTTATTCTGTACCTGAACTATTTATTTTGCTTTTTTTTTTTCAAATAAACCTGTTTGCATCAAACATTGTGTCCCTGTCAAGCTACCTTCTCCACAATATATATACTTTATATATGATATGCCGAGTTCTGGTGACAGACTCCCTTTAACAAAGGGGGCAATGTTTTGAGTTTCTGGTCTATTATAGACGGGACTGGGGGGGGGGGAGTTGGCTTCTTCCATAGTCAGATGCCTTACAGGCAGGTACAAGATTCTGGAAATTTATTTTTGAGGGTGGGGATATTTTTTCTCCCTACAGTTCCGAAATATCTATTCCTTTTAGTAAAAACTTTTCCTTAGATACTCTCACAGAAATCCAATGTCCGCACTACCAACTATACGTATATGTAAAATAATATATTATGCCAATTATATAAACCGGCTGTTTTAGTAGGTAAGTCACCATTTCCAAGGACTGTGCTTAAAAATTCAGCGTAGTTGCCAGGCAAGGGGTTTCAAATAGACTGGCCTGCACCTCCCTTAAGTATTTGGAACTAGAAGAGTCCAAGAAAATGCTTGAAATTATTAATATGTACTGCTGGTTTTATGAGAGCCGAATTACTAGAATTTCATTCAGCTGTACGTATAAATGTTAACACAGCAATATTACCTGGAATGCAATTTGGAGATCTGACTGTGAGGGTTGTTTCATGTGAACTACCAATTTTGCAGAAAATATATTCCTAGTGGTGATGGTCCTGTGTAGCTAATTCTTCTTTCAATTTTGTTTTATGAAGTGGGAAAAGAGGCTGAGCAGAAAATACCCTGGGGCCTCATGTACATGCTGAAAAGGTCTGCCCAAAGCACTACATAAGTTCTAAGTGAGAAGTGCGGCCGGAACGGCCAGCAGGCATATAAAATGATGTGAACCTGTAACGCCTGGAAGTGGAAAAATAATTTACTTGTTCTATCTCTCCGTGCAGAATTACAGCTTGCGGCAACACACAGTCAATGAGATGCAATGGTCTCGCTGGCCTGCGGTAACGCGATTTGAGCCATGTTGTGGTGCCATAGACGACGGCATGATCTACTGTACATGTGGATAAATTTATAGTGGTGAAGTCATGCAGCTGTGGACCTGACGGTTGTATTATTTTTGCACAGTATGACACCTGCACAAAATCATTTCTATGGAAATAATGTACTATTATGCACTCAGTGTATAGAGAATGTCATGTTATAGTAAAATACCATATATTAGGGCTGATAGATCATTGCTTTTATGCCAGAATTCTGGCGTGTTTTCCATATATAGTGACTTTTTTCTTGTGTACACTTAATTTATTAAGGTAGTTGTCGGGAGTTTCGGTTGTTTTCTACACCAGGTCGAAATTGGAACCAGCCCATATTCCTTGGGTTGCTCTGCCTTTTCCCTGTAGTCACAGGTAGTTTACCTATGCTATATGGGCTGGCAGACTATAGTAAAGGAATGAAAACAGGAGAGGAAGGAGGTGGGATATGGAGTTGCCTCTGGTGATATGACCCATGCTTGGACCAGGCCAGAACCTCCAGGTCTATTATCAAGCCAACCCTGGCACATGTAAGTACGATTAAATTCCACTTATTAACATGCAAAGAGGAATGGGGGCAATAACCGCAGACGTCACCAGATTGTGTAAGGCCAATTATGCCCTATTGTTCTGCTTACGCTGACCTTCCCAAGGACAAGGCAGCCGGGTCTCTGTTACTTGAGTGCTTGTTTGGCCAAAGAAACATTTGTTCAGCCATAAAGTAGTTAAAGAGGTTGTCCCATTATGGACACTATAAACAGGTCAGGGAATAAGTGTCTGTTCACAGGTGCCCAAAATTCTGGGTCCTTCAGTGATCAGGAGTACAGGGGACGCGAAAGTTCACTTAAGGCCTACTTGTAAATGGACTGCCAGAGTGCTTGTGGTAACAGTGAAACATTCATTCCTATGGGGCTGCAGGCACTGCCCGAAATTACAGTCCCCAAAGCCCCACTGAAGTGAATTGAGATTCTGTCAAGTTCACCCACTGGCACTCCATTCACAAGGAGGTCTTAGGGGGACTTTCAGTCCCTTGTCACTAGAGGACCCAGAATTTTGGCCCACAGTGATCAGACTTAGATGCCCCCTGTCCACAGTATAGGGGATAAGGGTCCATAATGGCACAAACTCGAATCCAAGTGAGAACAAATAGCACATTATGAATCATCTTGTTAGGTGCACAGTCCTTGTGCATCTAACAAGGTCTATGGAATTAGTAGGTCAAATCAACTATGAATCCCACTCCTTTATTATCCCACAAGCCAACTCTGACTCCTTCAGAAACTGGCTTCATTTTTAAGGCATTCACTGTGCAGACGTGTCATCTGTATTCTATGGGTCGGTACAGTTTCGGGGATACCGAGTCTGTATAGTTGAATTTTCGTTTTAATCTCTTAAAAAAAAATCCAAAACTTTGCAAAAAAAAGTTTTTTCTCGGAGTTACCATATTCTGACACCATTAATTTTATTATATTTTCGTGCACATATGGCTTTTTTTTTTTTTGCGGGACCTGAAATTTAGGTATACTATTTTGGGGAACGTCTATTTCTGTGATAGCTTTTTGATCAAAATTTTAAAAGAGGCGAAAGCGCAAACAAAAAGCAGTTCGGCTCTTTAGGGCTCGTTCACATGGGGCAAGAGGGGACGAATTTTGGTGCTAAATCCACATCATAATCTGCCCCCTCACAATAGCAGTCTGCCCTTTCTTCAGGTGGATTCCACGGCTGATTCAACGCCAACGTCCACCTCCAGCATCAGCTCAAATCTGTCTCTCTTCTCCTAGCTCCTGAACTTCTTGCTCACTCCTCACCTGCCCCTCTCAGGACTTTTATAGACATGAACATACAGTCCATCTTGAGACATAGAGCAGAGATTTTCAGAGTGAAAGTTATTTTAGCAGGGGGAGGTGAAATCGGGAAACGATAACAGCAGAAAAAAAATGCATTACTCTCTGTTGAGATATACTACAAAGATTCTTAAGATCTCCTGTACTATTCATTTATGCAATCTGTCGAAACAAAAGTGCCTATTGTGAAAGAGATTAAGGGTTATTTCACAGAGTTTTCAGAAAAAAATCTGCTTAAGGTTATTGAAACAGATTTTGAAGTATTCTTTTAAAAAGATTTCTGAAACCTTTTTTCCCACAAAAAAGGTTCTGTTTCCTAAGGGTAAGTTCACACGTAGTTTCTTGGTCAGGATTTTGAGGCCATATCTGCCTCAAAATCCTGACCAAAAAGACTGCTCCCATTGAAATCAATGGGAGCCGCTCAGGAGTGAGTTGCTCATTCTTCAGGCCCTTTCACCTCGCAATTCGGCCTGAAGACACTCCCTCCTCTGAACTAGGTCCATTCATTGGGCGTAATCTGGAGCGGAGTGCGTGACTGGATGCTGGTGTAGTGCACCGGATTTCAGTCGCGGCTACCCGGATTTTGGTCCGGAACCTGAGGTGGAGGACAGGACCAAAAAACCCCGTCTAAACTTACTCTAAAACCTCTACCATTTTTTTTTTTGCAAAAAAACATCTCAAAAACCTCTTTAGAGTTTTGTTTCCTCCTCTCTTTCATTTCTATTGAAATTGAAATCCAACTGAAGGTCATAATTTTTCTTTTCCTCTAGGTGAAAAAAATCAACTAGGTGAAAAATCTGCCACCAACTCCCACTGAAATGAATGGCAAAGTCAGGATTTTTTTAGGGGAATCTTGTGACTGAGTCCACCTGAAAATCCTCCTGCATAAAAGATCAGTGTGAGCTTACCCTAAAAGGGTTATACTACGAAGCTTAATTATCTGTTATTCATAATATAGGGAATAAATTACTGACTGAGGGGACATTCACACGGAGAAAGTTGGCGCTGATTCTGGCACGATAACTCGTGGCAGAATCAGCGCTGAAAAAAAGACTCCCATTGACTTCAATGGATTCAGTTTTCCACACGGAACCCAATGAAAATCAATGGGAGGCTTTTTTCTGTGCCAATGGGTTCCGTGCCAGAATCAGCGCCAACTTCCTCCATGTGACTGCCCCCTGATGGGGGTCCAACTGATGAGTCCCCCATTGATACCTAAAAGGAAGGCGTTTATCTCCAGCTTACAATGTGTTTTGGGTCATTGTCCTGCTGGAAGACCCATGACCTCTGAGGGAGACCCAGCTTTCTCACACTGGGCCCTACATTATGCTGCAAAATTTGTTGGTAGTCTTCAGACTTCATAATGCCATGCACACGGTCAAGTAGTCCAGTGCCAGAGGCAGCAAAGCAACCCCAAAACATCAGGGACCTCCGCCATGTCTGACTGTAGGGACCGTGTTCTTTTCTTTGAAGACCTCTTTTTTTTCCTGTAAACTCTATGCTGATGCCTTTTCCCAAAAAGCTCTACTTTTGTCTCATCTGACCAGAGAACATTCTTCCAAAACGTTTTTGGCTTTCTCAGGTAAGTTTTGGCAAACTCCAGCCTGGCTTTTTTATGTCTCTGGGCAAGAAGTGGGGTCTTCCTGGGTCTCCTACCATACAGTCTCTTTTCATTCAGACGCTGACGGATAGTACGGGGTGACACTGTTGTACCCTCGGACTGCAGGGCAGCTGGAACTTGTTTGGATGTTCGTCGAGGTTCTTTATCCACCATCCGCACAATCTTGCGTTGAAATCTCTCGTCAATTTTTCTTTTCCGTCCACATCTAGGGAGGTTAGCCACAGTGCCATGGGCTTTAAACTTCTTGATGACACTGCTCACGGTAGACACAGGAACATTCAGGTCTTTGGAGATGGACTTGTAGCCTTGAGATTGCTCATGCTTCCTCACAATTTTGCTTCTCAAGTGCTCAGACAGTTCTTTGGCCTTCTTTCTTTTCTCCATGCTCAATGTGGTACACACAAAGACACAGGACAGAGGTTGAGTCAAATTTAATCCGTTTCAACTGGCTGCAAGTGCGATTTAGTTATTGCCACCACCTGTTAGGTGCCTCAGGTAAGTAACAGGTGCTGTTAATTACACAAGTTAGAGAAGCATCACATGATTTTTCAAACAGTGCCAATACTTTTGTCCACCCCCTTTTTTAGGTTTGCTGTGGAATTATATCCAATTTGGCTTTTTGACAATTCTTTTTGTGGTTTTCCATTGAAGACAAATTAAATGAAGATAATAATACCAAAGAATTTGTGATTGCAATCATTTTCTGGAAGAAAATGAGTATTATCTGACAAAATTGCAGGGGTGCCAATACTTTTGGCCAACACTGTAGCTATAGTAACTCTTGGCTATCTCTGGGGGTCCCACTGAAATGACCAGAGCACGACTCACATTCTGCGTTCACCAGTTTTCCGCAGGTCAGCAATTTACTCCCTAGCCTAAAGATAATTTTACAAGCTCCATAGTTGTATTCAGATGCAGATTCGAATTAATAATCTAGCCATACAGACTAGTTTTAGATTCCAGTAAGCCTTGTAATGACTGGACGCAGAGGAAGATTTTAGCTCTGTAATATCTCCAATTAAACAATAGGTTCTAGCTGGCTGCACTGTTCCCTCTGGTGGGAAATGCTGGGATATATTCTAATGTTATGAAATCATCAGAAAACTATGCGAGAGAGAAAAATGTAAATGATGACAAAATAGACGCCTACATTACTAGGGCATGCTGAGAACCTGTGTGAAATGCTTGTACACAACCCAGATGTACACCATCAATCACTTGAGCTACATTTAGATTTCATGGGAACCTATCAGGTAGCATGTTAGGGCCGGTTCACATCAGCGCATGGGTTTCCATTCAGGAAGTCGGCTTGGGGACCCCAAATGGAAACCTAATCCACATAAAAAAGCAGTTACCTAAGGAAACCCATGGACCCCATAGACTGTAATGGGGTCCATGTGGTTTCCACATGACAAATGCGTAGAGAAAAGCGCTGCTTGCAGGACAATTCTCTCTGCATTTTACATGTGGATAGGGGAATGGAATGTGAACCGGGCCTTATAGAGCAGGAGGAGCGGAGCAGACTGATGCATGATATAACTTGTGCTTTATTCATTTACATATTTGTACTTTCTTATGACTAAAGAAAGATTTAGTCATAAGGATGGGATTACAATTTTTAGATTCTCTGACGGGTGCCAGGTGGAAGGGGCCAAAACTTTTTTAAGGGAGTAATGCTCTGCTCATTCTGACACGTAAACACAGGTCAGAGTGAGCGCTTCAAAGCAGAATGCCACTGACTTCAATGGGTTCCGTTTAAAGCGCGCAACACATTGAAATCAATGGGTTAAAAAGCCTCCCATTGATTTCAATGTGTAGCGCAGAAGGCGTCCCTGGCTAACTGTCAGAAACGCCCTTCTGACTGTAAAGCGCTACGGTAACGGGACCGGTAGCGCTTTACACCGGGCACAGATCGGGAAAGCCGACAGTGCGCTGAATTCAGCGCACTGTCAGCTTTCCAGCAGTATATAGAACTGCCTGTGTCTGATCTGATGAAAGGTCCTATTTAAACGATGTCCCTTATATTAATGGGGTTGTCCACCTTTCTAATATTGATGGCCTATCCTTAAAGGGGTTGTCCAGGCAAAAATGGACAAGTTTATTTTTAAATGAGCTGGGGGCAGAGAATTTTTTTTTTTAAAAATTCATACTTACCTTTCCACGGTGCTCCAGCACTGTCCGTAGTTATCTTCTGGCGGAAATCCCTGCCACATGTGACGGTTGAAGCCAATTAGCGGCCTCAGCGAAGGACATGCGATGTCACTACCTGTCATATCCCATGTTTATAAAAAAATAAAATGTGCCTGGACAGCCTCTGTAAGACAGGCCATCGGTAATACATTTGCAGGGTCCGACAGCCAGAACCCTGCAGACAGTGTGTCTACTAGTAATGTTAACATGCAGGTTAATGTGTTGTTCACCCCTGTATGATGTAGTGGTGGGTTTAGGTACCACAGCGCTGTTGTGTAGACTTCAATGAGACACCGTCGCATTGCTTAAACCCCCTGCTGAACATCATATGCGAATGAGCAGAACAGCCCCAGACAAGTTAACATTACTGGTAGCCACACTGTCCCGGAAAAGCTGATCTGCAGGGGTCCTGGATGTGAGACCCACACAGATGTCTATCTTAAGGATAGGCCATCAATATTAAAAAGTTGGATAACCCCCTTAAATATTCTCTCTACTGTTTTACACAGTTTAATGACCTCCATACAGTATAGTGGTCCCATATAGTATAATGGCCCCATCAGTGCCCCATAGTATAAGCGACCTTATTATTGTCACCATACAGTATAAAGTCCCTCATCAGTGCCCCCATACATTATAATGGCCCCCACCACAGTGACATTATGATCGTATGTAATACATTCACGTCATCGTGTAACATTAGAGTTATACCCAATTTGCAGCTCTAAAATTTCAGCTGTATACAAACTGCATAAGTATTTCAGTCCCGTAACCAGTTACCTTGTTGTCCTAGCCTGACGTGTTGTAAATCCTATCCAACTTGCACCATGTAGTGGTCTACAACAGAAAATCTTATTGTACACATCTGTTGGTCACACAACCAAAGCCGTCAAGTAGCCCTAGCCTGATAACTGTGCTTATAATATTTCCATAGATCAGTGATGTTACAAAGCAGAAAAATTGTGTAAAATGCCCCCAATTGCCCCTTCTACTAGATGATGCATTGTCCTTCTCTGGCCCGGAGTAGTTTAACCCCTTCCTACCTGTGTAAATAATCCTGCAAAGTCAGAATGCTTTCAGAAATAGAAGTGTTAATGGGTTACATTTGTCGATTAATATTATTAAGTGAATGAACAAACGTAAAATGTAAATCCCATCAATATTTGGTGTGACCTTTGCCTTCCATCAGTTCTTCTTGGTACTTGCAGAAAGTTTTTGGCAGAACTTGTCAGGGAGGTTGTTCCCGCCATCTTGGAGAACTAAGCACAGATCTTCTGTGGATGTAGGCTTGCTCCAATCCTTCTGTCTCTTCATGTCATCCCAGACAGATTGGATGATGTTGAGATCAGGGTTATATCTGTGGGGGCCATATCATCACTTCCAGGACTCCTCCTCCAAAGGGCAAAGGTCACACCAAATATTGATGGGATTTACATTTCGGTTTTCTTCATTCACTTTTATTTCTAAAAGCAGATCTGTTGTCTTTCTTTTTTTTTGGAAGAGCACTAAAACGTAGTGTACTTACTTTTGTGTTCGTCCATAAAAATGAAAACAATGGATCCGTCTTTTTTGTTTTTACATTGATGTCTATGTGATCTGAATAAAGCTTAGTGTGTACAATAGGTCCCTCTCCCTCCGGGACATGTCCCAAGTGCTTGGCTCCCTCTCCACCTTTACATGCCCCATGTTCCCTAGAAAATACACAATAGGCCTAATCACCCGCTTGCCCATCTCCCTTCAGCTATGCCCCAGGTGAGCTATATACACTAAGCCCCTCTCTCTCCTTGACATGCCCCAAGCACAAGGATCCCTGTGATACATACACTATACTCAGTCTCTCACTTGTTCATGCTCCTGGTGCCAGACTCCCTATGATCCACACCCAAGGCTCGGTCTCCCTTCTGTTCATGCGCCAGACTCCTAGTGATAGATACACTTGACCTCTAACCCAGCTATACCCTGATGCCAGGCTGCCTGTCATATATACACTCACCAGCCACTATATTAGGTACACCATGCTAGTAACGGGTTGGACCCCCTTTTGCCTTCAGAACTGCCTCAATTCTTCGTGGCATAGATTCAACAAGGTGCTGGAAGCATTCCTCAGAGATTTTGGTCCATATTGACATGATGGCATCACACAGTTGATTTGTCGGCTGCACATCCATGATGCGAATCTCCCGTTCCACCACATCCCAAAGATGCTCTATTGGATTGAGATCTGGTGACTGTGGAGGCCATTGGAGTACAGTGAACTCATTGTCATGTTCTAGAAACCAGTCTGAGATGATTCCAGCTTTATGACATGGCGCATTATCCTGCTGAAAGTAGCCATCAGATGTTGGGTACATTGTGGTCATAAAGGGATGGACATGGTCAGCAACAATACTCAGGTAGGCTTTGGCGTTGCAACGATGCTCAATTGGTACCAAGGGGCCCAAAGAGTGCCAAGAAAATATTCCCCACACCATGACACCACCACCACCAGCCTGAACCGTTACAAGGCAGGATGGATCCATGCTTTCATGTTGTTGTCGCCAAATTCTGACCCTACCATCCGAATGTCGCAGCAGAAATCGAGACTCATCAGACCAGGCAACGTTTTTCCAATCTTCAATTGTCCAATTTCGATGAGCTTGTGCAAATTGTAGCCTCAGTTTCCTGTTCTTAGCTGAAAGGAGTGGCACCCGGTGTGGTCTTCTGCTGCTGTAGCCCATCTGCCTCAAAGTTCGACGTACTGTGCGTTCAGAGATGCTCTTCTGGCTACCTTGGTTGTAACGGGTGGCTATTTGAGTCACTGTTGCCTTTCTATCAGCTCGAACCAGTCTGGCCATTTTCATCTGACCTCTGGCATCAACAACGCATTTCCGCCCACAGAACTGCCGCTCACTGGATGTTTTTTCTTTTTCGGACCATTCTCTGCAAACCCTAGAGATGCTTGTGCGTGAAAATCCCAGTAGATCAGCAGTTTCTGAAATACTCAGACCAGCCCTTCTGGCACCAACAACCATGCCACGTTCAAAAGCACTCAAATCACCTTTCTTCCCCATACTGATGCTCGGTTTGAACTGCAGGAGATTGTCTTGACCATGTCTACATGCCTAAATGCACTGAGTTGCCGCCATGTGATTGGCTGATTAGAAATTAAGTGTTAACGAGCAGTTGGACAGGTGTACCTAATAAAGTGGCCGGTGAGTGTACACTACTAACTTCTGCCTGCGACTTCGTCTAAATGTTGTTGGCATCAATGATCCACCTACATTCAGCAAATTGCTGCTGTTGATGGTTGAAGTGCTCCGGCACTTTGGCAGCTCTCAAGCTGGCCTGCCGCTGAACTTGTTCCTTGCATCGTGCCTGTGATTGTTCCGGCATCTCAGCAGCTCGCTGGGACACCATATAATGAGCGTGTTGTTGGCGTCGATAATCCACCTGCTCTCAAGCTGGCTTGCTGCCAAACTTGTTCCTCGCGCCGTGCCTGTGATTGTTCCGGCATCTCAGCACCTCGCTGGGATGCTAAATAAGGAGCGTGTTGTTGGCATTGTTGATCTGGCTTTGATGTTTCAACTACTCTAAGAGCTGCTTGACACCTAGCTTGCTCAATCCTCTTCAGCTCTGTTTGAGGAGAAGTATGTGACTTCTGGCTACCTTTATTGATCTATTTTTTTTTTTAAATTTTGCAACAAATTAGATTTTCGTTTTCCCAGCATGTTTGAAATTGGGAAACTGCCAATTTGGATTAAAGGGATTTTCTAATCTCAGCACATTACCTGGAGTGTCTGCTTCTCACTTGTGTATCTGTCTCCCCCCCTGGCTTAACAGGACACAGAACACTTATGCAGATCAGATAATATGCAGATGCTTGTACAGAATGGACTCAGTGTTATCTGTTTAAATAGAGAGATAAGAGACCAGGCTTTATCAGCAAAGTTCAATTAGCTGATTGTCCTGCTGGCAAGAGCAGTTTAATATAGTATGTGAACATAAATTCAAAACAGTTGTGAAGCCATGCCATTGTTATCGGAACCATTTACCAGAATAAAAAGTAGCCTATGTCGTAATCCAGGTTACAAACTATCTATGTGCCAAATTTCATCCAAATCTGTTGCATGATTGAGTAACAAACATAATTTTAGAAAGAAAGAAGAAGAAACTCAGTCTCCCTCCACTATATGTCCCTGATGCCAAGCTCCTTGTGACACCTACACTTGACCCCTCCGACCAGTTATACCCCAGGTGCCATGCTCCCTATGATATACACTCTAAGGGGGCATTCACACTACGTATACTGAAGCTTATTCTGAACGTAAAACACGTTCAGAATAAGCGGCGTATAAAGCAGCTCCATTCATTTCTATGGGAGCTGGCATACGAGCGCTCCCCATAGAAATGAATGGGCTGCTTCTTTCACTGCGAGCAGTCCCATTGAAGTGAATGGGAAGTGCCGGCGTGTACAGCTCGGCATGAGCAGAGCTTGCCGTATACGCCGGCACTTCCCATTCACTTCAATGGGACTGCTCGCAGTGAAAGAAGCAGCCCATTCATTTCTATGGGGAGCGCTCGCATGCTGGCTCCCATAGAAATGAATGGGAAGTGTTCCGCAGCCCTGCTGTAACGCCGGCGTGTACGGCTGTGATACACGCTGGCATTACGTAGTGTGAATGCACCCTTAAGGTTGGTCTCCCTCCTGTCCAAGCCCCAGGTGACTGCTCCCTGTATTATACACTACTCCCAATCTCCCTCCTGTCCAGGCCCCCAGGTACCAGGCTCCCTCCAGCTATGTCCCAGGTGTGAGGGCACTATACTCGATCTCCCTCATCTCCATGCCCCCAGGTACCAGGCTCCCCCCGGCTCCCTGTATTATACACTATATTCGGTCCCCCTCCTGTTCATGCCCAGGTGCCAGCCTCTCTATATTATACACTATACCTGGTCTCCCTCCTGTCCATGCTCCAGGTTCCCACCGGCTATGCCCCAGTTGCCAGGCTCCCTGTATTATACTAGGTCCCCCTCCTGTCCATGCCCCCAGGTACCAGGCTCCCCCCAGCTGCCAGGCTTCCTGTATTATACACTATACCCAGTCTCCCTCCTGTCCATGCCCCAGGTGTCAGGCTCCCTCCAGCTATGCCAAAGCTGCCAGGCTTTCTGTATTATAAACTATATTCGGTTTTCCTTCCTGTCCATGCTCCAGGAGTCAAGCTCCCACCGGCTATGCCCTAGTTGCCAGGCTCTCCCTGTATTATACATTATACTAGGTCTCCCTCCTGTCCATGCCCCCAGGTACCAGGCTCCCCCCCGGTTATGCCCCAGCTGCCAGGCTCCCTGTATTATACACTATATTCAGTCTCCCTCCTGTCCAAGCTCCCCTCGGCTATGCCCTAGGTGTTAGGGCACTATACTAGGTCTCCCTCCTGTCCAGGCCCCCAGCTATGCCCCAGCTGCCAGGCTCCCTGTATTATACACTATATTTGGTCTCCCTCCTGTCCATGCCAAGGTACCAGGTTCCCCCCGGCTATGCCCCAGCTGCCAGGATCCCTGTATTATACACTATACCCAGTCTCCCTCCTGTCCATGCCCCCAGGTACCAGGCTCCCCCCAGCTATGCCCCAGGTACCAGGCTTCCTGTATTATACACTATACCTGGTCTCCCTCCTGTCCAGGCCCCCAGGTACCAGGCTCCCCCCAGCTATACCTAGGTGTTAGGGTACTATACCTGGTCTCCCTCCTCACTATGCCCCAGGTTCCCCCCGACTATGTCCCAGTTGCCAGGCTCCCTGTATTATACTAGGTCTTCCTCCTGTCCAGGCCCCCAGCTATACCCCAGTTGCCAGGCTCCCTGTATTATATACACTATACTTGATCTCCCCCCGGCTATGCCCCAGGCTCCCTGTATTATACACTATACTCGGTCTCCCTCCTGTCCAGACCCCCAGGTACCTGGCTCCCCCTAACTATGCCCCAGGTATTAGGGCACTATACACGGTCTCTCTCCTGTCCATGCCCCAGGCTACCCCGCCTATGCCCTAGGTGTCAAGGTACTATACTAGGTCTCCCTCCTGTCCATGCCCCAGGTACCAGGCTCCCACGGCCATGCCCCAGTTGCCAGGCTCCCTGTATTATACACTATACCCGGTCTCCCTCCTGTCCATGCCCCCAGGTACCAGGCTCCCCCGGCTATGCCCCAGTTGCCAGGCTCCCTGTATTATACACTATACTAGGGCTCCCCCCGGCCATGCCTCAGTTGCCAGGCTCCTTGTATTATACACTATACCAGGCCTCCTCCCGGCCATGCCTCAGTTGCCAGGCTCCTTGTATTATACACTATACCAGGTCTCCCCCCGGCCATGCCCCAGGTACCAGGCTCCCTGTATTATACACTATACCAGGTCTCCCCCCGGCCATGCCCCCAGGTACCAGGCTCCCCCCGGCCATGCCCCAGGCTCCCCCCAGCCATGCCCCCAGGTACCAGGCTCCCCCCGGACATGCCCCCAGGTATCAGGCTCCCCCGGCTATGCCCCAGTTGCCAGGCTCCCTGTATTATACACTATACTAGGGCTCCCCCCGGCCATGCCCCAGGTACCAGGCTCCCCCCGCCCATGCCCCAGGTACCAGGCTCCCTGTATTATACACTATACTAGGCCTCCTCCTGGCCATGCCTCAGTTGCCAGGCTCCCTGTATTATACACTATACTAGGCCTCCTCCCAGCCATGCCTCAGTTGCCAGGCTCCTTGTATTATACACTATACCAGGTCTCCCCCCGGCCATGCCCCCAGGTACCAGGCTCCCCCCGGCCATGCCCCAGGTACCAGGCTCCCCCCAGCCATGCCCCCAGGTACCAGGCTCCCCCTGGCCATGCCTCAGTTGCCAGGCTCCCTGTATTATACACTATACTAGGCCTCCCCCCGGCCATGCCCCAGTTGCCAGGCTCCCTGTATTATACACTATACTAGGCCTCCCCCCGGTCATGCCCCAGTTGCCAGGCTCCTTGTATTATACACTATACCAGGCTCCCCCCGGCCATGCCCCCAGGTACCAGGCTCCCCCCGACCATGCCCCAGGTACCAGGCTCCCCCCGGCCATGCCCCAGGTACCAGGCTCCCCCCGGCCATACCCCAGGTACCAGGCTCCCCCCGGCCATGCCCCAGGTTCCCCCCGGCCATGCCTCAGTTGCCAGGCTCCCTGTATTATACACTATACTAGGCCTCCCCCCGGCCATGCCCCAGTTGCCAGGCTCCCTGTATTATACACTATACTAGGCCTCCCCCCGGCCATGCCCCAGTTGCCAGGCTCCTTGTATTATACACTATACCCGGTCTCCCCCCGGCCATGCCCCCAGGTACCAGGCTCCCTCCGACCATGCCCCAGGTACCAGGCTCCCCCCGGCCATGCCCCAGGCTCCCCCCGGCCATGCCCCAGGTACCAGGCTCCCCCCGGCCATGCCTCAGTTGCCAGGCTCCCTGTATTATACACTATACTAGGCCTCCCCCCGGCCATGCCCCAGTAGCCAGGCTCCCTGTATTATACACTATACTAGGCCTCCCCCGGCCATGCCCCAGTTGCCAGGCTCCTTGTATTATACACTATACCAGGCTCCCCCGGGCCATGCCCCAGGTACCAGGCTCCCCCCGACCATGCCCCAGGTACCAGGCTCCCCCCGGCCATGCCCCAGGTACCAGGCTCCCCCCCGCCATGCCCCAGGCTCCCCCCGGCCATGCCCCAGGTACCAGGCTCCCCCCGACCATGCCCCAGGTACCAGGCTCCCCCCGGCCATGCCTCAGTTGCCAGGCTCCCTGTATTATACACTATACCAGGCTCCCCCCGACCATGCCCCAGGTACCAGGCTCCCCCCGACCATGCCCCCAGGTACCAGGCTCCCCCCGACCATGCCCCAGGCTCCCCCCGGCCATGCCCCAGGTACCAGGCTCCCTGTATTATACACTATACTAGGCCTCCTCCCGGCCATGCCTCAGTTGCCAGGCTCCCTGTATTATACACTATACTAGGCCTCCTCCCGGCCATGCCTCAGTTGCCAGGCTCCTTGTATTATACACTATACCAGGTCTCCCCCCGGCCATGCACCCAGGTATCAGGCTCCCCCCGGCCATGCCCCAGGTACCAGGCTCCCTGTATTATACACTATACCAGGTCTCCCCCCGGCCATGCCCCCAGGTACCAGGCTCCCCCCGGCCATGCCCCAGGTACCAGGCTCCCCCCAGCCATGCCCCCAGGTACCAGGCTCCCCCCGGCCATGCCTCAGTTGCCAGGCTCCCTGTATTATACACTATACTAGGCCTCCTCCCGGCCATGCCTCAGTTGCCAGGCTCCTTATATTATACACTATACCAGGTCTCCCCCCCGGCCATGCCCCCAGGTACCAGGCTCCCCCCGGCCATGCCCCAGGCTCCCTGTATTATACACTATACCAGGTCTCCCCCCGGCCATGCCCCCAGGTACCAGGCTCCCCCCGGCCATGCCCCAGGTACCAGGCTCCCCCCAGCCATGCCCCCAGGTACTAGGCTCCCCCCGGCCATGCCTCAGTTGCCAGGCTCCCTGTATTATACACTATACTAGGCCTCCCCCCGGCCATGCCCCAGTTGCCAGGCTCCCTGTATTATACACTATACTAGGCCTCCCCCCGGCCATGCCCCAGTTGCCAGGCTCCTTGTATTATACACTATACCAGGCTCCCCCGGCCATGCCCCCAGGTACCAGGCTCCCCCCGACCATGCCCCAGGTTCCCCCCGGCCATGCCCCAGGTACCAGGCTCCCCCCGGCCATGCCCCAGGTTCCCCCCGACCATGCCCCAGGTACCAGGCTCCCCCCGGCCATGCCTCAGTTGCCAGGCTCCCTGTATTATACACTATACCAGGCTCCCCCCGACCATGCCCCAGGTACCAGGCTCCCCCCGGCCATGACCCCAGGTACCAGGCTCCCCCCGGCCATGCCCCAGGTTCCCTGTATTATACACTATACTAGGCCTCCTCCCGGCCATGCCTCAGTTGCCAGGCTCCTTGTATTATACACTATACCCGGTCTCCCCCCAGCCATGCCGCAGTTGCCAGGCTCCTTGTATTATACACTATACCAGGTCTCCCCCCGGCCATGCCCCCAGGTACCAGGCTCCCCCCGGCCATGCCTCAGTTGCCAGGCTCCCTGTATTATACACTATACTAGGCCTCCCCCCGGCCATGCCGCAGTTGCCAGGCTCCTTGTATTATACACTATACCCGGTCTCCCCCCGGCCATGCCCCCAGGTACCAGGCTCCCTCCGACCATGCCCCAGGTACCAGGCTCCCCCCGGCCATGCCCCAGGCTCCCCCCGGCCATGCCCCAGGTACCAGGCTCCCCCCGGCCATGCCTCAGTTGCCAGGCTCCCTGTATTATACACTATACTAGGCCTCCCCCCGGCCATGCCCCAGTAGCCAGGCTCCCTGTATTATACACTATACTAGGCCTCCCCCGGCCATGCCCCAGTTGCCAGGCTCCTTGTATTATACACTATACCAGGCTCCCCCGGGCCATGCCCCAGGTACCAGGCTCCCCCCGACCATGCCCCAGGTACCAGGCTCCCCCCGGCCATGCCCCAGGTACCAGGCTCCCCCCCGCCATGCCCCAGGTACCAGGCTCCCCCCGGCCATGCCCCAGGTACCAGGCTCCCCCCGACCATGCCCCAGGTACCAGGCTCCCCCCGGCCATGCCTCAGTTGCCAGGCTCCCTGTATTATACACTATACCAGGCTCCCCCCGACCATGCCCCAGGTACCAGGCTCCCCCCGACCATGCCCCCAGGTACCAGGCTCCCCCCGACCATGCCCCAGGCTCCCCCCGGCCATGCCCCAGGTACCAGGCTCCCTGTATTATACACTATACTAGGCCTCCTCCCGGCCATGCCTCAGTTGCCAGGCTCCCTGTATTATACACTATACTAGGCCTCCTCCCGGCCATGCCTCAGTTGCCAGGCTCCTTGTATTATACACTATACCAGGTCTCCCCCCGGCCATGCACCCAGGTATCAGGCTCCCCCCGGCCATGCCCCAGGTACCAGGCTCCCTGTATTATACACTATACCAGGTCTCCCCCCGGCCATGCCCCCAGGTACCAGGCTCCCCCCGGCCATGCCCCAGGTACCAGGCTCCCCCCAGCCATGCCCCCAGGTACCAGGCTCCCCCCGGCCATGCCTCAGTTGCCAGGCTCCCTGTATTATACACTATACTAGGCCTCCTCCCGGCCATGCCTCAGTTGCCAGGCTCCTTATATTATACACTATACCAGGTCTCCCCCCCGGCCATGCCCCCAGGTACCAGGCTCCCCCCGGCCATGCCCCAGGCTCCCTGTATTATACACTATACCAGGTCTCCCCCCGGCCATGCCCCCAGGTACCAGGCTCCCCCCGGCCATGCCCCAGGTACCAGGCTCCCCCCAGCCATGCCCCCAGGTACTAGGCTCCCCCCGGCCATGCCTCAGTTGCCAGGCTCCCTGTATTATACACTATACTAGGCCTCCCCCCGGCCATGCCCCAGTTGCCAGGCTCCCTGTATTATACACTATACTAGGCCTCCCCCCGGCCATGCCCCAGTTGCCAGGCTCCTTGTATTATACACTATACCAGGCTCCCCCGGCCATGCCCCCAGGTACCAGGCTCCCCCCGACCATGCCCCAGGTTCCCCCCGGCCATGCCCCAGGTACCAGGCTCCCCCCGGCCATGCCCCAGGTTCCCCCCGACCATGCCCCAGGTACCAGGCTCCCCCCGGCCATGCCTCAGTTGCCAGGCTCCCTGTATTATACACTATACCAGGCTCCCCCCGACCATGCCCCAGGTACCAGGCTCCCCCCGGCCATGACCCCAGGTACCAGGCTCCCCCCGGCCATGCCCCAGGTTCCCTGTATTATACACTATACTAGGCCTCCTCCCGGCCATGCCTCAGTTGCCAGGCTCCTTGTATTATACACTATACCCGGTCTCCCCCCAGCCATGCCGCAGTTGCCAGGCTCCTTGTATTATACACTATACCAGGTCTCCCCCCGGCCATGCCCCCAGGTACCAGGCTCCCCCCGGCCATGCCTCAGTTGCCAGGCTCCCTGTATTATACACTATACTAGGCCTCCCCCCGGCCATGCCGCAGTTGCCAGGCTCCTTGTATTATACACTATACCCGGTCTCCCCCCGGCCATGCCCCCAGGTACCAGGCTCCCCCCGGCCATGCCGCAGTTCCCAGGCTCTCCCTGTATTATACACTATACCCGGTCTCCCCCCGGCCATGCCGCAGTTGCCAGGCTCTCCCTGTATTATACCCTATACCCGGTCTCCCCCCGGCCATGCCCCCAGGTACCAGGCTCCCCCCGGCCATGCCGCAGTTCCCAGGCTCTCCCTGTATTATACCCTATACCCGGTCTCCCCCCGGCCATGCCCCCAGGTACCAGGCTCCCCCCGGCCATGCCCCAGGTACCAGGCTCCCCCCGGCCATGCCCCCAGGTACCAGGCTCCCCCCGGCCATGCCGCAGTTCCCAGGCTCTCCCTGTATTATACCCTATACCCGGTCTCCCCCCGGCCATGCCCCCAGGTACCAGGCTCCCCCCGGCCATGCCCCAGGTACCAGGCTCCCCCCGGCCATGCCCCCAGGTACCAGGCTCCCCCCGGCCATGCCCCCAGGTACCAGGCTCCCCCCGGCCATGCCCCCAGGTACCAGGCTCCCCCCGGCCATGCCCCAGGTACCAGGCTCCCCCCGGCCATGCCCCAGGTACCAGGCTCCCCCCGGCCATGCCGCAGTTCCCAG
The DNA here is from genome assembly GCF_031893055.1 of Leptodactylus fuscus. Taxonomy (NCBI): domain Eukaryota; kingdom Metazoa; phylum Chordata; class Amphibia; order Anura; family Leptodactylidae; genus Leptodactylus; species Leptodactylus fuscus. Next base: position 325,924,624 of record NC_134265.1, on the reverse strand, counting down.
GCTCTCCCTGTATTATACCCTATACCCGGTCTCCCCCCGGCCATGCCGCAGTTGCCAGGCTCTCTCTGTATCTCTAACCTCCCTTATTCACCTTAGTAACCGAGCGCCGTCACTAACGGGACGGGACCACTTCACTAACCACAGGGGTAGTTTTCCGGTTCACGGCCCCTTCACACCGCCATAATCACAAGTAATACCGTGTATGAGAAACAGATAGAAGAATAAGCAGAAGTGTTAGGTCTCATACTGTGTGCATGACGCCGGTCCGAGTACAAGTGAACTGTGTCTTGCGCGTCCATTCTCTCCCCCCGGCCTTGGACATGGTTTGTGCCGGAGCTTCAGCCAGTGACAGGCTCCGGGTGAACATGGCGTCCGGTTGCTTAGCGCTGCTGTAAATCCGGTGCCATAATCCTGCAGCCGTCTAGTGCGGGCGACATGTCTGACTCGGAGGAGGAGAGCCAGGACCGGCAGCTGAAACTAGTCATACTAGGGGATGGAGCGTGTGGGAAGGTCAGTGCCCCCGCTATGTCTATAGACTGTATTCTGTGTATACATTAGCACTTATGTACTCTGGGCCACCATGTCCAGGCTCTGCAGGCCTACTGCCATCCTCTGCATACGGTAATGCTACTACAGTCTATCTCTGTACCCAGCAGCGTCTTGTATATACCTTGTGCCCTTTGTATGCCCTCAGTATACTGTGTGCCCACTATCATCCTCCATATATACTGTATACAGAACACTGTATATTGGCATGCACAGTATATAATATAGTTTCCTGCACAGACTGTGCCAGGCCTTATCCCGGTATACTGTGTGCCCACTGTCATCCCTCCATATATACTGTGCCCAGAACACTCCTTGGCATGCACAGTATATAATATAGTTTCCTGTATAGACTATGCCAGGCCTTATCCCGGTATACTGTGTGCCCACTATCATATTTACTTTGCCAGGACCATCCTTGTCACAAGCAATGCCCAATATCAGTTCTCACATACTTTCTGCCCTGTTCTGTCCTCAGTATACTCTGTGCCCACTATCATCCTCCATATATACTGTGTACAGAACACTGTATATTGGCATGCACAGTATATAATATAGTTTCCTGCACAGACCGTGCCAGGCCTTATCCCAGTATACTCTGTGCCCACTGTCATATTTACTTTATCAGGATTATCCTTGCCCTGTCTCAACTTACACATACCCCGTGCCCAGCACAGTCTTCCATATACTTAGTGCTTTGTATTAGATAGAATACATAGTAATTACCACATATCGACCTCCCTATATACAGTGGGGATATACTGGGTGCCCAGGACCCTCTTCGCTGTACTATACAGTATAATCTTTCACATTTACCATACTACAACCACTGTGGCATACACAAGGTCCTGTATCATGTATTGCATACTGTATACTGTGCCATAGAAAGTCCTCCGTGTACTCTGTGCCCAGTATCATCTTTCACTTTTACCATACCACAACCACTTAGGCATACACAAGGTCTAGTATCATGTATTACATACTTTATACTACACCATGGAAAATATGTAATACATGATACTGGCATACACCACCATTGGCATACACTGCCAGTATCTACGTATACAAACTGTATGGCAGGGTCTCTCCTCTATATAGTTTGTTCCCTGTATGTGAGGACACAAACAACTAATGCACAGGGTCCTGAGAGCCAGACTGCACCCATATGATATCCTGTCATAAGAAAATAATATTTAAAGGGATTCTACCATTAAAAATCTTTTTTTTTTTTTCTAGTTGACACGTCGCAATAGCCTTAAGAAAGGCTGTTAGTCTCCTACCTTTCGATGTCTTCTCCGCCCCGCCGTTTGGTTAAAATCCCGTTTTTCGCTGGTACGCAAATGAGTTCTCTCACAGCACAATACTGTGTAAGGGACCATTTTCTTGTGGCCTGTGGGCATGAAGTTTGAAGCCAACCCCCGGAAGAAGAAGCGAAGAAGACCTCGTTCCTGAACAAGATGGAGGCGGTGCTGGAGAGAGTTCTCTCTCAGCATTGGGGACCGCCCCCAGTGCTGCGAGAGAACTCATTTGCATACCGACAAAAAACGGGATTTCAAGCAAACGGCGGTGCGGAGAAGGAGGGTAGGAGAAGAATAGCCTTTCTTAAGGCTATTCCCACGTATCAACGAGAAAAAATTGAGTTTAAATGACAGGATCCCTTTAAATATCTGCTTTAGTCCACTATTGTCTTATAGATAAGATGGTCAGTATGTTGGGCCGCTTTTTCTGTAATGTGTATGGGACTTTAAGGCTGTATTCACACAGAGTAACGCCAGGCGTTTTTTGTGTGTTTTTTGCACATAGCGCCGCGTTAACGCCGCGCTATTTAGCGTTGGCGTTGCCCGGCGTTAACGCGGCGTATACGCGGCGTAAACGCGGCGCTATGTGCAAAAAACACCTGGCGTTACTCTGTGTGAATACAGCCTAAGGCTCCGTTCATACAGGAATAGGGACCGCGTATTTTGTTCCTCATTCTGACGCGGGAAGCTGCGTCAGAATAGGACCAAAATGCGACTGTCGCGGCTTCCCGCTTCGGAGTAGGCCCAAATGAATGGGCCTAATCTGGAGGGTGCTACTGTGAGGTGGACGGCAGGGCTGAATCAGCCGCAGAATCCGCCTGGTGAAAGGGCAGCTCGCTTCTTTTTTCCGTGGGAGGGAACATACCGCTCACAGAAAAAAAGAAGCTAGCGGTCTACTTTGACCTCTATTGTGAGGGGGCGGATTCTGACGTGGATTTGGCGTCAAAATCCACCCACTCTTGCCCCGTGTGAATGAGCCCTTAGCGTTAGACCCCAGGTTGCCGAAACCTCTAGGATTACAGAAGCCTTCCCACAATATCCTGTATAGTGAATGGGGGAAAAAAGGCACAAAAATGACACAACGGAGCCTCAAACTATAACAGTCACATCATCAATAGCTACATTACTACAGTCCATACATTGGCCTGCCTAAAATAATTATTATGTTACACCTGTATAATATATCCAGCGAATCAGTAATTGATATTTGACCCTCCAAAAAATACCAATAAAATAGAAAATCAATATACCACATAGTTATTATGTTCCATAGTGTATCAGACATATCCCATTAGACGTGATGAAACAATGCCAACCCGGGAACTGACAGCGTTGACGTAACTATAGGGATTGCAGGGGGCACAGCTTCAGCCAGGCCCAGAAGCCCAGCCTAAGTATATTAACTCTGCCCTCTGATGCACTGGAGCAAGAAGATTTATGATACACAGCCTTCCACTGCCAGAAAAGTGAAAATTAGTCAGTAGCTTGTAGTGGGGAGGCTGTGGCCCAAAAAGTGGTATTATTACTATGTGGGGGACACCAACAAGGGATGGGGAACATTTTAACCTCTTAGACATCTAACACGTTTTAGCTTTAAACCAGTAACTTTTTCCTCTTTCTGCATTCCTGATTTCATAACTTTTTGCATTTTGTTTCAATGTAGCTTTACAAGACCTTGTATTTTGTGGGGACATGACCGTGGTCTGTATAGCACGTGGCCGTGGGCTGTATAGCACGTGGCCATGGACTGATTTTTATCCTCTAGAATAAGGAGAATGAAGATAGTGAGCAGAGATCTAGAATACAGTGATGAATTGATACAGAAAGTATATTAGGAAATTGTCCATCTTTTTATTATGCAAACAATATTTGCCTGAAACTGTATAATCCCTTTAAGTTATGCCCTTGGCTGACAGGATCCCTTTAAAGCCACCTTCCTGTTTCTGTCTGCTGCAGATTTGCAAACGTTTGAGACCTTTAGTAAAGCGAGTTTCTTTTTCGGTGCGTGAAGGGTTTTCCTATGGATTAGTTTGGATGTTGAGGCTTTGGTGTGGACATAGTGTGGGCACTGAAGCCATGCATGGCAGCTTTGTCAGGGTATTAATATTTGATAGGACGTCCGTTCTGTGCACATAATATATTAATATGAAAGTGAGCTTATGTGTCAGTGTATGTGACAGCCATGTTTTCACTGGCTCAGGGTTTCATGGTGTTTCCTGACTCATGAAAAGACTGCGGAAAAAACAATGCACACAAATGTCTGGGTAACGTTACTCAGTCTGGGGGACTCTGAGTGAGTGGGCAGATGCTGGTTGGCGATGTCACCAGCTGTACCCGGCCACTTCATTCAGTAAGGCTGGCCATGCACACTCAATGGGATGCCCTCTATCTCTCCCGATCATTCCCAAACATGTACATGGTTGGCTATTGAAATCCAGCAGCTCAACCCTCTCCTAATTCGACATCTGCTGTTGAAGAGCCTGGAGAACACCATATATGTTAGGAGGTCATCCAGTCCCATGAAAGTTGTCAGATCAACACAAGTATGCATCTATCCTTGCGGACCATGTTCATCCCTAGATGCGAAATGGTTTTCCTCAGGATGATGGCATGTACCAGCAGGACAATGCCACGTGTCATAAAGCTTGCAGTGTACGTGCGTGGTTCGAGGAGCACCAGGATGAGTTTACCGTACTCCCTTGGCCAACAAATTCCCCGGACTTGAACCCAATCGAGAATCTGTGGGCCCACCTCGATCAGGTTGTTCGTGCTGTGGATGCTCAACCGCGTAACCTAGCACAGCTGGCCATGGCACTGGAGTCGGCATGGCTCAACATCCCAGTGACCATCATCACAACATCCCCTCTCCTCCTGCACGTCTCGCAGCGAATGTGACTGGACTGTTAAAGCATATATATATATATATATATATATATATATATATATATATATATATACACATAAATGTTTATAGGCAACATTATACTGTCCAGACAATGTAAGGAGTGATGTCCGTATCCCACATGACTGCAAGAAACTTCCATTATTACTCCAGGATGACAACCGCAGTATATTAGAGGATTTTCACACCTACGTTCAGCCAACAGCTGAATTCACAAACCCCCGTTCTCAGGAATAGTGGGAATCTCACTTTTGTCATTTTTTTCATCAGTTATAGTTAGAGAATTATAATTCGTCCTTGTAAACATTGGTGGGGAGGACCAGAGTGGTGACCCTGGGACTGTGGGGGATCTAAGGCCTCGTTCACATCTGTGTTGTTATTCCGTTTGGGGAGTCTGCATGAGGACCCCCCTGAACAGAATACCGAACGCAACTGCAAGCGCTGTGCCAGTGACAGCACATAGACTGCATAGACTATAATGGGGTCCATGTGCTTGCTGCCAGATCTGCGCACGGATCATGTGGACAGGAAATTAATTCACAATCTACTTTCCTGTCCGCATGATTTGTGTGGGCAGCACACGGCAAGCACACGGACCCCATTATAGTCTATTCGGTCCATGAGCTTTTACTGCACACCACTTGCAATTGCATTTGGTATTCTGTTCAGGGGGTCCCCATGCAGACTCCCCAAATGGAATACAACGCAGATATGAACGAAGGGTAACAGGTAAGTAATGTTTCGTTTGTAATTTTTATGGCTTTGTCTGTTGTCAAACAACCCCTTTGAAAAGGAGTTTGGCTGTGTATACACTGAGTCCCGCAGATAGGTTAGGTTCATCTGAATCAGTGTTTTCCTCCTTGTGAATTGCTGTCTCTTTTGCTGAAGATATCGCCATTTTTGTCAACTTGCAAACTGGTCTTTGCCGCAGTTAGGGCGTTGCTGCTTACCTCTTTGGAGCTATGACAACTCCCTCATTCCTCCAAAGATCCTATTTACAAAAATTGTAAATCCTTCAGCAATGGAGGCAGCGATTCACAAGGGGAAAACACTGTGTGATTCAGGTGACACCTATCTATCTGCAGGGCTGGGGTGATATGCTGGTTCTGGTGATACTAACCTATCTATCTGCAGGGCTGAGATGATATCCTGGGTGCTGGTGACACTAACCTAACTATCTGCAGAGCTGGGGTGATATGCTGGGTTCTGGTGACCCTAACCTATCTATCTGCAGGGCTGAGATGATATCCTGGGTGCTGGTGACCCTAACCTAACTATCTGCAGAGCTGGGGTGATATGCTGGGTTCTGGTGACCCTAACCTATCTATCTGCAGGGCTGAGATGATATCCTGGGTGCTGGTGACCCTAACCTATCTATCTGCAGGGCTGAGATGATATCCTGGGTGCTGGTGACCCTAACCTATCTATCTGCAGGGCTGAGATGATATCCTGGGTGCTGGTGACCCTAACCTATCTATCTGCAGAGCTGGGGTGATATGCTGGGTTCTGGTGACCCTAACCTATCTATCTGCAGAGCTGGGGTGATATGCTGGGTTCTGGTGACCCTAACCTATCTATCTGCAGGGCTGGCTGATATGCTGGTTCTGGTGACACTAACCTATCTATCTGCAGGGCTGAGGCGATATCCTGGGTGCTGGTGACCCTAACCTATCTATCTGCAGAGCTGAGGTGATATCCTGGGTTCTGGTGACCGTAACCTATCTATCTGCAGGGCTGGGGTGATATCCTGGGTTCTGGTGACCGTAACCTATCTATCTGCAGGGCTGGGTTGATCTGCTGTCTCTGATGACAGATCCCCTTTAGGAAAAAAATTGACTTATTCCCACCCTTTGACCATCCACAAAGCCAACATTATTTGAGTTCTTGCTATATGACACCTTATGGATAAACGGAGATCCCCCCCCCCCCCCCCGGTTCATGTTTACCTGTGCCCCTATAGGTGACATCTCCTTAAAGGAACAGAAATAGTAAGTTAATTGTAAGTCACCTAAGTTTTCTTTTTAGCCGTGGAACGTTTTGGCAGACGAACGCCTCGATTGTTGGGTGTTAGAGGTTACATTTTTGGCAGGCTACAAGTGTAATGCAGAGGTGAAAATCACAGTGAACTCAGTACAACAATCTTCAGAGATACAGTAGGACGTCTTGCCATGGAAAAGAAGAACCTCGAAACATTTGGCTCCAAGTCTTTCATTTTACATCCAGCAAACTGTACATTTTCCTTTGGCAATGTGGTAAACCTATTCTCAGATCTGGTGACTTCACAAGAGTTGATGACAATTTTGCCATTTTCCATGATAATCTCCTTGAAGAATTTGGCAGTCTTCCCTGTGAAAGAAGTTAAAAAGAAGAAAAGCTCATTTGTACAGAAGTTGAAGAGAGTTATTTCACACCAATTTATTGCTTTGTTAAATTAAAATCGTTTTCTTCCTCTCAGCACGCAACTTTCTATTAGCTGCGGCCATAACAAACTGTGGAAAGTAAGTGCAAAGTTACAGTGGTTGTCCAAGCTTATGGAAACACGGCTTTATCACCGCGTAATGAAACGGTCTGCAGCTTTCTGCTATACTATGGGCTAATTCACACAACTCCATTTTACCTGGCGTACATTTTCCCAATGGTTTACGCCCGATTTCTGACATACCTTACAGTGGCCCTAACCCCTGCCGGCCTTTGCCACACACCTTTTTCGGGAAAGTTGGGCTGGCAAAAAAAAAATAAAAAATTGCCACACAAGGCATAATAAATATTTCCCAGTCTGACTGTGGTTCGTGGGAATCCAGACTCTTTAGAGATGGTTATGTAACTTTTTCCAATCTGGTGAGCATCAACGACTCTTCTTTGAAGGTCCTCAGGAATCTCCTTTGTTTGTGCCACCAACATATATTGTGAAGATCAAACTTCATGTTCTTTAACCGAATCAAATTGCCAACCCACATCTTATTGTCGTCCCACTGAAAACACGGAAATCTTAGTTAACTCTACTTTTAGTAGTGTGTGAAAATCTGATGTAGTTTTAGATCAGATTAATGCAGAAACGTGCGGGGGTTAATAAATGTGCAGGGTTCAGGCAACAGAACTGACAGAACCACAACCAATCCTGAACTCCACATCGATGGTTCCTTTTTCCAGTAAGGGAGTCTTCACACGGAGTAAACACTCCACTCATTCTGAATGTAAACTCGTTCAGAGTGAGTGGCGTTAAAACAGATCCCATTGATTTCTATGGGTGCCGTCATATGCGCACTACCCATTGAAATCAATGGGAGCCTTTTTTTCCTTTTTTTTTTTTTACCTATTGCTTTCAATGTGATACGCGCGTATGCCGGCACCCATAGAAATCAATGGGATCTGTTTTAACGCTGCCCACTCTGAACAAGTTTACGCTCAGAATGAGCAGAGCGTTTACTCCGTGTGCAGGCTCCCTGATACGTTGGAAGGGTGCCCTCACCTACGGTTTTTTTATTTAGTTTATTCTTGTAAGTGTTGGGCTCTGGACCCTGTGATCAGATTTTAAGCCGTATCAGCAAGATATGCCTTAAATAGTTAATATTTGCAAATTCTGTGCCACTTATTTGCCCATTCATGTGTATATATTAACCATAATGCCACCTTTTTGTATAGTAATCTGTTTTGTTACAACAAATTGTGTTGTTTTTTTTTGTTTTTGTTTTTTTGCTATTTGTTTTTGTATAGGCATTTTACCAAATTATTTATTGATTTTCCATATCTTGCTATTGAGTCCCACTGCTGTGCCCAAACAGACATCTAACCACAGGATAGTCAGATCGATGGGGTTCTGATCGCCATGATCTTCAGCGATCAGTAGAATGGGGTCTCGAAAGTTACCCTGAATGCTCAGTGTGAATGGAGAGGTTGTGCACGTACATGGCTACCGTTCCGTTCACTTTTATGGGGTATGGGACTGCTGGGACAGCCATCTCTATCAACCCCCTAGAAATAATGCAGCCTCCTGCATATGTCGGATGTTTTCCAGGCACATGCTGTAAACTAAATTACAATGATGTGAAAGCACTTTAAGCCCTTTATTTTAGACCTTTATATTCATCTGTTTTAATTATGTGTTTATATATATATATATATATATATATATATATATATATTTATTGAATTTCACTTTCTGTATATTCATTTTTATCATCTTCAACGTACCGTATATACTCGAGTTTTTTTTTTCACCACAGTTTTTGTGCTCAAAAAGCCCCCCTCGGCTTATACTGGAGTCAAGCAAAAAAAAAAAAAAAAAAAAAATATTTTTTTTTGTGGGTGGTGGGTCTATGACTAGCCGCAATAGTATTGTATAGAATCTCGCATAAAATAGTGAAAAAAAAAAAAATATATAATAAAAAAATAAAGTAAATAAAAGTTCTAAATCTCTCCTTTCCCTAGAATACATATAAAAGTAGAAAAAGACTGTGAAACACATACACATTAGGTATCCCTGTGTCTGAAAGTGCCCGGTCTACTGAATATAGGGGATCTGCAGTGCTCCTGTTCCGTCGGGAAGGGGTTAATAGGAGCACTGCAGATCCCCTATATTCAGCCAGGCTGAATTCCAAGTGGGGGGGAAAAGAACCCCAGTCCTCAAGGTCAGGGAAGGGGCAGACAGACAACCAAAACACCCCCTCCCCTTCCCCAGAACCCAGCATCTACTGCACCCAAAAACTTCAACCATTTTAATTTTTGAAATTTTCCAGGAGCTGCTGCATCCCCCCCCCCCCCAGGCTTATATTCGAGTCAATAAGTTTTTTTTTTTACCTATTGCTTTCAATGTGATACGCGCGTATGCCGGCACCCATAGAAATCAATGGGATCTGTTTTAACGCTGCCCACTCTGAACAAGTTTACGCTCAGAATGAGCAGAGCGTTTACTCCGTGTGCAGGCTCCCTGATACGTTGGAAGGGTGCCCTCACCTACGGTTTTTTTATTTAGTTTATTCTTGTAAGTGTTGGGCTCTGGACCCTGTGATCAGATTTTAAGCCGTATCAGCAAGATATGCCTTAAATAGTTAATATTTGCAAATTCTGTGCCACTTATTTGCCCATTCATGTGTATATATTAACCATAATGCCACCTTTTTGTATAGTAATCTGTTTTGTTACAACAAATTGTGTTGTTTTTTTTTGTTTTTGTTTTTTTGCTATTTGTTTTTGTATAGGCATTTTACCAAATTATTTATTGATTTTCCATATCTTGCTATTGAGTCCCACTGCTGTGCCCAAACAGACATCTAACCACAGGATAGTCAGATCGATGGGGTTCTGATCGCCATGATCTTCAGCGATCAGTAGAATGGGGTCTCGAAAGTTACCCTGAATGCTCAGTGTGAATGGAGAGGTTGTGCACGTACATGGCTACCGTTCCGTTCACTTTTATGGGGTATGGGACTGCTGGGACAGCCATCTCTATCAACCCCCTAGAAATAATGCAGCCTCCTGCATATGTCGGATGTTTTCCAGGCACATGCTGTAAACTAAATTACAATGATGTGAAAGCACTTTAAGCCCTTTATTTTAGACCTTTATATTCATCTGTTTTAATTATGTGTTTATATATATATATATATATATATATATATATATATATATATTTATTGAATTTCACTTTCTGTATATTCATTTTTATCATCTTCAACGTACCGTATATACTCGAGTTTTTTTTTTCACCACAGTTTTTGTGCTCAAAAAGCCCCCCTCGGCTTATACTGGAGTCAAGCAAAAAAAAAAAAAAAAAAAAAATATTTTTTTTTGTGGGTGGTGGGTCTATGACTAGCCGCAATAGTATTGTATAGAATCTCGCATAAAATAGTGAAAAAAAAAAAAATATATAATAAAAAAATAAAGTAAATAAAAGTTCTAAATCTCTCCTTTCCCTAGAATACATATAAAAGTAGAAAAAGACTGTGAAACACATACACATTAGGTATCCCTGTGTCTGAAAGTGCCCGGTCTACTGAATATAGGGGATCTGCAGTGCTCCTGTTCCGTCGGGAAGGGGTTAATAGGAGCACTGCAGATCCCCTATATTCAGCCAGGCTGAATTCCAAGTGGGGGGGAAAAGAACCCCAGTCCTCAAGGTCAGGGAAGGGGCAGACAGACAACCAAAACACCCCCTCCCCTTCCCCAGAACCCAGCATCTACTGCACCCAAAAACTTCAACCATTTTAATTTTTGAAATTTTCCAGGAGCTGCTGCATCCCCCCCCCCCCCCAGGCTTATATTCGAGTCAATAAGTTTTCCCAGTTTTTTTTTTTGTAGTAAAATTAGGGGCCTCGGCTTATATTCAGGTCAGCTTATACTCGAGTATATACGATATGTCCTTCAGGTATTTTCTGGCCATAGTTCTCCGATTGCCGATCACTTGTTGACCATATATGTTCAGACAACAGTTGTTCATCTCTTCAAAGAAGTACCTGTGCTAGAAGAATGTGTTCCCTCCTGTAACTAGGGCTAATGTATCATCCTCAGATACAGGGAAAATCAGAAAGACAAAAAATATAAACTTATAATGTCCTCAAAGAATTTTTTTTTATAATAAATAAGGCAGAAGAAGGGCTTGTTCACACGGGGCAAGAGGGAGGGGGGGGATTTTGACACTGAATCCACCTCAGAATCCTCCCCCTCACAATAGAGGTCTATGTAGACCACTAGCGGTTTGTTGCCGCTCACGGAAAAAAGAAGCGAGCTGCCCTTTCTGCAGGTGGATTCTGCGGCTCATTCAGCCCCGGCGGCACCCTCCGGACTAGGCCCATTCATTTGGGCCTAATTTGGAATGGAAACCCGTGACCCGTCCCGTCATGGCAGCTGTGACGGAATGTGTTCACGCGGAACCCCGTGTGAACTAGGCCGGAGAAAGTAAAATAATAATAATAATCCTACTCCTAGTGGCACAAAACTGTGTGTCACCTACACAGAAATTGCTCTAACAGATAACTATTTTTTAATTAGTTTTCAATATTTTTATTTTTTTACATTTTCCCTGATATTTACTAAAAAAAGCAAAAGAAAAATGACAAAGTAAAGCCGTATGTATCACCCCCCAAAAAATAAATATAATTTGATCAATTGAAATGAAAAATAAAAAGTTAGAGCTTTCAAAAAACTGCTTGAACCAAAAACCTGAAAATGGAGCAGGGAATATGATCTGGTTATGAAATGGTTAAAGGGGCGTTTTGGTGATTCCCAACGCAGAGATGCTTCCTCTTCCCATCCACTTCCAGTGTCCAGAGGCAGCCGTATCCGCAGATCTATGCAGGGTCCTGGTGTCAGAGCCCAACAGATCACACATTGTGGATAGGTTATGAATAGAGATGAGCAAGTACTATTCGAAACGGCCGTTTCGAATAGCACGCACCCATAGGAATGAATGGAAGCGTCCATTCATTCCTATGGGTGCGTGCTATTTGAAACGGCCGTTTCGAATAGTACTCGCTCATCTCTAGTTATGAATATAAACATTGCTTTTGAGGTTGGAAATCCCCTTTAAGTAGCTCCCAACCCTTCCTGTGCAGCTGGGGCTGACCGTTCTGGATCACCTGGGAGTTCTGGGGCTTGGCGTTGGTTTTGCATCCATAAAATATTTCCAGTTGTAATGTAGTGGCTGGCATCCTCCATCTTAGTCATGGTCTGTTTCATTGACAACACCGGGAGAGCTTTACCCTTCACTTGCTGTTAATCATACTCATAGACTTGTGCAGTTTTATGATCCTCTGATGGATGATAACTGGAGTTTCCAGCATTTTAATCCTGCAAATTTGATATTATGGGAGCAAACCCAACCATTTGTGATCTGATTTGTGGTTTAATTAAAACCGCGGATAAGGTAGACTTCTGCTCAGAGACTCGTAACTCTTGCCGTATTAATCCTATGCTCAGGGAATAGGTTGCTTTTTGAGAAAATGCCGACTTTATTACAAAAAATGTAATGTTTGATATTATTAGTGAAATAACCAAAAAGTATGTGCTGCAAAATGTGATGGAAATTCATAGAAACCTGAGTCGGTCAAAGAGCAGTGGTGGTCCAACACCCGGCACCCACACTGATCAGCTTACATACCATGTACATTGTATAGCAGCTGTACTTGGTATTGTATTTATATAGACGATAGAACTCAGGATGACAAACTGCTGTCTTATGTATTCCAGAGCTATAGGGATATGCCATAAATACTAATCTATCTATCTATCTATCTATCTATCTATCTATCTATCTATCTATCTATCTATCTATCTATCTAAGCCATTTCTATCTATTTTATCTATCTATCTATCTATCTATCTATCTATCTATCTATCTACCTATCTATCTCAAGAATGGTCTTCTGACCCCTGTTTTGTGGCCACAGTGAAAGGAGGGATGGCCGTTAGGGTTGAGCGATCGGAAAAGATCGGATTCCGATCGGCAATCGAGCAAATTTCACGATCGCGATCAGAATTCCGATCCTGATCTTTTCCGGTGGGATTGAGGTCAGAGGTTACTTCCCACAATGATGAGCCAGTAGCTAACATTAGGGTTGAGGGATCGTAAAAGATCGGATCCCGATCAGCGATTGAGCAAATTTCGCAATTGTGATTGGGATCGGCTGGAAATTGATCGAAAATAGGATTTTAAAAATGATCCTGAAATCTCAAGATCGGCTCAACCGTAATGGCCGTACATGCCTGATCTTATTCTCTTGTTTGGAATCCTACTAATATTATAAGTGTGAAAGTTTGTGTGTTTGGATGTTTGTGAGTTTGGATGTTTGTTCCTCAATCACGCTAAAACGCCTGGACGGATTTGCGTGCAATTTTCCACAAACATAGTTTTCCCTTAGGATTGAGTCACAGGCTACTTTTGGTGCCACTAAACAACATGGCTTCCTAGCAGGAGACTCACAAATGCAGGACTCCTAGCCCCATCTATAGACTCACACACACTGCCTGGCATTTCCTGCCTCAACCTGCCTGCACACTCCTTACTGTCACCTCAGGAGTAGCCCTCACTCTACTCACTCACATAACACATCACATTGTCTGTATCACTACATACACAACACATCACATTGTCTGTATCACTACATACACAACACATCACATTGTCTGTATCACTACATACACACTCACACACACTGCCTGGCATTTCCTGCCTGCACACTCCTTACTGTCACCTCAGGAGTAGCCCTCACTCTACTCACTCACATTTTACATATAGCTTTCCACTATATAACACATCACATTGTCTGTATCACGACATACACAATACAACACATCACATTGTCTGACACAATACAACACATCACATTGTCTGTATCACGACATACACAATACAACACATCACATTGTCTGTATCACGACATACACAATACAACACATCACATTGTCTGTATCACGACATACACAATACATCACATCACATTTGCTAGCCCACCAAACTTTTTAAAGCACTTTTACAGTTTCACACGTCTGTGTCCGCCCAATTCTCAAATCACCGCAGACGAAGTCGCGGGTAAAAGCTAGTATAAAAACCCCCCAAAAAACTTGATAGTCTTCAGTAGTTGATACCTTTTTTGGGTGATTTGGAAATGGATGACAAAGCCTACTCGACTGTTCATGGACTCCTATACAAATGAATGGAGAAACCGGTGCAAATGCGTTTCTGTGTAGCGATTCCAACTTTTGTGGATAGACCCTAAGGGGCTGTACACATGGAGGAGTATAGAGCTGATTTTGAGGCGAATTCTCCCCTTAAATGATTTACAAAGTGAGCCAATTCTTTAGCAATTGCTATATCTGTATATTCTGGAAATACAGGACGGATCTTAGGCTCGGGTCACATCTATGTTGGAATCTCCACTGCAGATTCCACTTAAAATAGGCAGAGAGCGAAGACCTGCACGGAGGACTTCCCTCGCCACTGGTTTCATTCTGAAATATAATCTATGGAGTCTGCAGGTGTTTGCTGGTAGCGGAAGAGGTCGGCATTGTTTTGTTACCCTTTTGGACCTAAATGACAGAAAGCAGAACATTAGCGCGAACCTAGCTTAAGAGAGCGTTCACAGGTAGGAACTCTGATTTTAGGAAGAATTATCCCCCAAATCAGCAGCAGGTTCCATCCTGATTTTTCTTGAATGAGACGCAGCTGGAAAATGATGAGGAATTCCTCATCGTATGACCAAACCCTTATGACATTACTAGGGACAACTTTAGAGCCTGTTTTGTGCTAAAAGAAAGCACAATAGATTAATAAATAATAAGGATCCCGTCTACCTGCACCCCTGAGCTGCCAGGTTGGTCATACATGTGCTTATCAGCTATGTTACACGTATGTTCTTCACAGTTCCTCTCCCTTTACAATCTTCCTATTCCACGTACTGTATAAAGCCGCGGTTTCAAGGTCTACCTGTAAGCTGCGAGTAATCCGATTACAGCCTGGTCTTAGCTTCATCCCTATTACTACCTAGAAGATCTGTAACACCTTCTTGTGGGTTTTGAAATAGACTCTTTGTGATATGTAGATTGTATATCGGGGTCATGTTTAGTCTCCTGGCACAGACAACCTGGGGATTTGTGTACAGACGAGGTGCTAAAACGCTGGAAACAAATGAGATGGACGTCTCCTTTATCGCCTTAGAATTGCCTTCCCTAACAACTTAATCGATTCTTAGGTTGAGGCCCCACATTACAGAAACGCAGCTTCTTATGTTGCAGATTTTGCTGCGTTTCTTGAGCCAAAGCCAAGAGTGGCTACAAAAGGAATGGGAAATATATCGGATGTTCTTACACTTCTCCCTTCTTCTCAATCCACTCCTGGATTTTGCTCAAGAAACCGCAACAAAAGAAGTTGTGTTTCTGCAACGTGGGACCTCAACCTTACGGTAAGTTCACAAGGCGGAAGATGAAGAGGAATTTGAGGCAACCTTAGGGTAGGTTCATATGTAGGAATCTGCCTTGAATTTGAGAGCGGATTACATCCCTGAATCCGTGGCGGATTCTGTCTCGAATCTGCCTCCCATTGTTTTCAAAGGGAGGCAGAGATCGCAACAGGACACAGAAAAAAAATCCGTGTCCTGCTCGATCTTGCAGCGGATTTGCTTAATTAATCAAATTAATTATTAATTAATTAATTTATTTATTTTTGGTACTATTTGGCCCTTTAAAAAACAGGGTGACTCTTAGATCTGACATGAAGGTGGATGTAGACTCACAGACAGTTTCCGTGATGCGATCAATCGCAGTATTTGTGCCAATAATCTGTGCAACTAAGGAAACCATGAAAGCAGGACCAATAAGTGGCGCAGTGCCACTTCTGCCGGAAGGTTGTCTTTACATTTGGTTTTAATCATATTCATGGTATATGTAGATAACCCTAGTGGTGCGTTCTGGAAACCATTGCTCCCATCACAGCGTCCGGCCTGATCTCATGCTGTATAACAGTGACTCAGACACAGAGGATCAGCAGGACGTTCACCATGGAGGCGGCTCATTTTCAGATCTACATACAGTCATGGCCGTAAGTGTTGACACCCTTGACATTTTTTCCAGAAAATGAAGTATTTCTCCCAGAATATCATTGCAATTACATATGTTTTGTTATACACATGCTTATTTCCTTTGTGTGCATTGGAAGAATACAAAAATTGGAGGAAAAAACACCAGAAGTGATATAATTTCACATAAAACTCCAAAATATGGACCAGACAAAATTAATATTTGGAAGCACACCCTTTGGAAAAAATTACTGAAATCAATTGCTTCCTATAACCTCAACAAGCTTCTTCAACTTCTCAACTGGAATTTTGGACCCTTCTTTTTTTGCATACTGCTCCGGGTCTCTCATATTTGAGGGGTGCCTTCTCCCAACAGCAAGTTTAAGATCTCTCGACACAGGTGTTCAATGGGATCTTGATCCGGACTCTTTGCTGGCCGCTTCTGTACTCTCCAGCACTTTGTTTCCATCCATTTTTGAAGTATGTCTGGGGTCATTGTCATACAAGAAGACCCCATGACCTAGGATGCAAACCCACCTTTCTGACACTAGACTCTACATTGAGACCCAAAATCCTTTGGTAATTTTCAGATATTTCATGATTTCTTGCACACCGTCAATGCACCCCGTGCCAGAGGTGGCAGAACAACCCCAAAACATGTTGGACCTCCACCATATGTGACTGTTGGTTCTGTGTTCTTTTCTTTGTAGGCCTCATTCCATTTTTGGGAAATATTAGAATTATGTGATTTACCAAAAAGCTCTGTCTTGGTCTCGTCTGTCCACAAGATGTTTTATCCAGAAGAATTTTGGCTTAGTCGTGTACATTTTGGCAAACTGCAGTCTCTGTGTCAGCAGTGGGGTCCTCCTGGGTCTCTTG
This sequence comes from Leptodactylus fuscus, assembly GCF_031893055.1. Classification (NCBI taxonomy): domain Eukaryota; kingdom Metazoa; phylum Chordata; class Amphibia; order Anura; family Leptodactylidae; genus Leptodactylus; species Leptodactylus fuscus. Next base: position 325,907,492 of record NC_134265.1, on the reverse strand, counting down.
CCATAGTGTTTTTTTTATTCATTAAAATATGGGAGGATAGTTGGCACTGACACCGATGCCCCCTGAGCCTGCAGGACAGCTTGAATTTTGGGCTTCTTATCCACCATCCAGACTATCCTGCGTTGCAACCTTTCATCAATTTTTCTCTTCTCTCCACGTCCAAGGAGATTAGCTACAGTGCCATGGGTTGTAAACTTCTTGATTGTGTTGGGCACCGTGGACAAAGGAACATCAAGATCTCTGGAGATGGACTTGTATCCTTTATATCTCTCTGGAGATGGACTTTTAGATTGTTGATCTTTTTCTACACTTTTGGTTCTCAGGTCCTCAAACTGTTTTCTTCTTCTCTTTCTGTTCTCTAAGCTTAGTGTGGCACACACAAAGCAAAAATTGAGGCAACTTTTCTCCTTTTTATCTGGTTTTTGGTGTGATTTTTATATTGCCCACACCTGTTACTTGCCACAGTTGAGTTTGAACAAGCATCACTTGTTTAAAGCAAAGTTATTTACCCACAATTTTGAAAAGGTGGCAAAAATTTTGTCCGGCCCATTTTTCGATTTTTTTTTTTTTTTTTTGTGTGAAATTATGCCAAATTTGCCTTATTTTTTTCTCCGTTTTTTTTGTGTTGTTCCAATACATACAAAGGAAATAAACCTGTGCATAACAAAACCTGTGAACTTTGAATAATTTTTTGGGAGAAATACTTCATTTTCTGGAAAAATTTTAATTTAATGGGTGCCAACATTTCCAGCCATGACTGTACATGGTACATGGTGTTATAGGTGACACATAGATCCTATCTGTAACCACTACTACTATTATTATTGCCAGGATGGAATCTGCCTCCAATTCATTTCTATGGGAGTTAGTAGTAGATTTTTCCTTCAGCTTTTTTTATTTTTTTCATTTAGAGATAAAAAGAAGTGTCATGACCTATCTTCAGGTGAATTCTGCCTTGCAAATCCCTTAGAAATGAATGGGAGGTGATGCAGTTTTTTGGTAAAAACTGCGTAAAAAAACTTTCTCAATTCCTTAAAGAGGACCTTTCACCAGTTTTGGGCACATGCAGTGTTATATACTGCCAGAAAGCCGACAGTGCGCTGATTTCAGCGCACTGTCGGCTTTCCCGATCTGTGCCCGGTGTAAAGAGCTTACGGTGCCGGTACCGTAGTGCTCTATGGTCAGAAGGGCGTTTCTGACCATTAGCCAGAGATGTCCTTCTGCCTCGCGGCGCCAATCACGCTGTACAGTGGAGCGGGGAGGAACTCCCCCCTCCCGCTCCTGATAATACTCGTCTATGGACGAGCGCTGTGAGCAGAGGGAGGGGGGGTGTTCCTCCCCGCTCCACAGCACAGCGCGATTGGCGCCGCGAGGCAGAAGGACGTCTCTGGCTAATGGTCAGAAACGCCCTTCTGACCATAGAGCACTACGGTACCGGCACCGTAAGCTCTTTACAACGGGCACAGATCGGGAAAGCCGACAGTGCGCTGAAATCAGCGCACTGTCGGCTTTCTGGCAGTATATAACACTGCATGTGCCCAAAAGTGGTGAAAGGTCCTCTTTAAGCAGGTTTCTTTAAGCTTGAAAATTGTACTCGCTGCTCACTTGTCTCCCGACCTACTGATGGAATCGCTTATAGGTTACCAGGCCAATCCTCGTTCAGGAGAGCTGTGGCTGACAAGGGTCTGCAAGGGACTAGAGCTGTGAAACTTTGTATATACCCCGAATACTATTTATTAATACTCTTTTTAGGCCGAGTTCACACCTGCGCCACGGCCTCTTCTTTCAGGTTTCTGTGTTCTGCCGATAGGAAAAGGAAACATGGCAGACAGTGTCCAGCCGTGCGCGTTTGTGAGCGTTTTTGTGCTGTCCACAGCAAAACCGCTTTTTTTTTTTTTTTTTTTTTTTTTTTTTTTTTTAGTCCTGCATGTCCAACTTTGTGTCCGGTTAAAAAAAAAACACGGTTTCGCCGCGGACAGCACAAAACGCTCACAGGCTCTCACGGCCGGACATATTCCAAACCCATTAATTTGAATGGGTTTCTCGGGCAGAAGACAGAAACCTGCAAAAAAGGAGATCGGGCGCTGGTGTGAACCCGCCCTTATGCTACTAATATTGCTGCCATTCAGAGCTGTTTGTAGGCCAACATTTCACACCTTTCCTTTTATATATTGTTACTTGTAGACACTGGAGAACAGCTTCAAAATATAACATTCATTACTACTACTACTATTACTGCTATTACTACTACCACTGCTACTACCTTTATTACTACATCTTCTAAAACCACTACTATTACTTGTACAATTACTACTACAGTTATTTCTTCTGCTATTATCACTGCTGCTTCCATTGTTTCTACTACTACAGTCACTACTGCTGCTGTTTCTTCTGCTATTACTGCTGCTGCTCTTTATTCTCCTTTTAACAATTTTTACTACTACTTCTGCTGTTTCTTTTACTTCTACTGCTATTAGTACTACTACTGTTGTTTCTTTTGCTAGTACTACTACTGCCTCTTACTTCTACCATTATTGCTTCTGCTATTACTATGGGCCTGATTTTTCTACTACAATGACTACCATTGCTATTACTTCTGCTATTGCTATTTTTATTTCTACTATTACTACTGCTGCTTCTCCATTTACTACTACTGTTTTTTCTCCTATTACTACAGTTTTTTTCTTCTGTTCCACCTACTATTACGACTATTGCTATTCCTAATACTGTTACTTCTTTTGCTGGTACTAATGCCAGAGGAGAACTTGTAGATCCTGAACCCAAGTGCTATATTTGTACTAGGCCCCTCCCTAACTTGTGCCAATTAGAATGGCAGTATATTTTATGTGGCAGATGGTCCTTTGGGACCCTCTCAGGGTTTTGGGCTTGTAGTGACTGCAACCATTGCGCCCCTATAGCTACTGCTATTATTACTATGAACACTGCTATTGTTATCACTACAGCTTATATGGTTATTACTATTGCTATTATTGGTACTGCTATTTATCTACTACTCCTTCTATTATTACTACTACTGGTATTACTATTTGTTGTGCTGTTAGCATCACTTGTATTATTATTGCTGTGCGTCTATTACTACTCTTCTTACTACTGCCCTTCTATGACTAGTATTACTAAAACCAATTACTATTGTTGTTACTACTATCATTGCTAATGTTATTACTGTTGTTAGTACAACTATTACTACTACTATTAGGCTCAACACATTATATATATTTCTTTTCCAGCTGTACCGAGCTGCCTTAATACGAACATTTCACACTTTTCCTTTTAGACCTCTCTGGCCATGCGGTTTGCCCAGGAATCATTCGGAAAACAGTACAAACAAACAGTGGGGCTGGATTTCTTTCTGAAAAGGATAACGCTGCCAGGTAAGATTTTTCTGGTTTGCGGGTTCAGTCCCATCCTATTCCCGGGATCACCAGTGTAACATAGCTTTAGGATCCTCTTGTAAAGACAAATCCGTGGCAGCGCCTGGTTTATCCATCCCAATGTTCCCGGGTCTTGCTGACGGCCATAGTGATATTCTGCGGATGCATTATTGTAACTACGGAGCACGCCGCTTCCAACATTCAGCACAAGAAGGTTTAGTGAGCGTCGTGTACAATACCCGATTTTCTCTTAGAAATAATACCTACATCATTTTTATGGGAAAAAAAGGTATTTCTGAGAAACAAAGCATAATGTTATTAATGGAAACGACTAATCTTGTACGTGTTAAAAAAAAAATAAAAAAAAAGTACAATCTAGCTATGTAACCAGCGAGTCCTAATATGTGAATGCTGTTTTATGCAAGGCAGCATGAAATTGCTGGCATTTAATAGACCACTAAAATTTAGTGTCCCAAGACGCTCATAAAAATACAGTTTGAGCATTCAAGATGTTTCAGTCGGTGGTGCAAAGGAACCATTTAGATGCTCGCTGCTGCACATTGCATGGAAAAAAAGGGGGATTGCTGACGCTGGTTAACCCTTTTACGGCCCGAATGGCTTAGAGACCGTGCAGGATGTGTAAGACCGCACACAGTAGGAGGAAGGTTGTGTGCCAACACCTTGTTGCGGATGAGCGGTAGACAGTATAGATGCGGCGTACTGTCTCGTAGTGTCTATCTCATATTGTCAGACTTCAATCTGCCTAAAATGTTGTGTTTGCTCATTCATTTCTTTTATTCCAAAAGCGTAATGTTAAAATTGTTTTGGTTGCCCTGCGTAACAGACTACGGTTTAGCTGCAGTCTGCAAACATTTATGTGATGTCCCGTCATGGTTTCGAGACCGACACAAATTTTGGTTCTCACAAAGCTACAAGTTTATATAAAGACTCAGTATATACAGAAAGCCGTCTGCAATTCACTAGGACATGCTGGGTCTCGGGTTCTGGGCCAAATCCTGACCGAGGACAACCTGTTTTTGTCTAGTCGGTGCTTGGGGTTTATCACAATTTCTGTGTATTTTTTTTTCTCCACCTGCTTGACCAAGGATTTTCAATGGGCTTGAGATCTTGGAAGTTTCCTGGGAACGGAACCATAATTTTAATATTTTGTCACTGTTGCCTTGTGACATGGCACTCCATTATGCTGGATAAAGGATTGTTCATCATCACATTGCTCCTGGGGGTTGGGAGAAGTTCATCCCAACTGTTTAGATCCCATTCGTTATTCATGGTGGTGGTCTTAGGCAAAATCGTGACCCCCACGCATGAATAGTCGTCCCAGGATACTCTGCTGCTGACATGACGCAGGACTCATCGTAGTGCTCAACTTTTCTTCTCTGGACAATCATTCTGCAGCCACTTCTCCAAGAAACACATCAAGGACAGGCTGACGTTCTGCATGAAGTACAGGGAATGGACTGCAGAGAACTGGGGGTAAAGTTATTTCCTCTCAAGAAGCCCCTTCAGACTATCTGGGAGTGTCTGGAGAAGAATAGGTGAGCACTACCATGAGTCCTGTGTCATGTCAGCAGTGGAGCATCCTGGGGCCATTCATGTGCGAGGTTACCTTTCATCCTAGGGTGTGGGCTCATTCACAGTTTTGCATAAGGCCATGCATGGGATCTAAGCATCCACCAAAAGCAACGTCTCTCAACCTTCCGGGAACATTTATGACGACGTGTATGGGAGTTTAGATTTCCTAAACAAGGCACCTCCTGATTCACCTCTTCTAGTTAAGAGGAAGAAGCCTTGCCTTTAAAGGGATCCAATCAATAAAAACCTTTTTGTTTCTCCTACCTTTAGATGTCTTCTTTGTGCCGCCGTTCAGTAGTTATCCCGGTTTTCTTCTGTATGCAAATGAGTTCTCTGGCAGCACTGGGGGCGGTCCTCAGCACTCAAACAGGACTGGAAGTCTGCAGCGCCGCCTCCATCTTTGTCTGGAACGGCCTCTGCACGTCTTCTTCCGGCGCTGGCTTCAAACTTCTAGGCATGGGCAGTCGGCTCTATGCCATCAGGCCTCGGGCCATTTTCTTGTGGCCGCTTACCCCAGCTTACTGTGTAAGCAGCCACAAGAAAATGGCCACTTACACTAGTTTACTGTCTAAGTGGCCACAGGAAAATGGCCGCAGGCATGCGCTGTTTGAGTGCTGGGGACCACACCCAGTGCTGCGAGAGAACTCATTTGCATACAGAAGAAAACCAGGATTTCTACCGAACGGCGGCGCGGAGAAGACATCTAAAGGTAGGAGAAGAATAGCCTTTCTTAAGGCTATTCCCACATGTTAGGGAGAAAAAATTGCTTTTTAAAGATTGAATCCCTTTAAGACTCTGTGCACCAGCTAGATCTCTGCAAGATATATGGCACCTTGCAATACTTCACAAACTAGCAGTAATATGACACCTTGTCAATATTAAAGGGATTGTCCTGTTACAAACACAGTATAGGGGATAAGTGTCACATCGCTGCAGATCTGACTGCTGGGGTCCACAGCGATTAGGAGAATGGGGTTCCAAGATCAAGAAAGTGAGGATCTAAAAGTCCCCTTGAAACACCAGTGTGCTTGTTTGGCTGGTACTCCATTCACTTCTATGTGGAGGATTCAAGAGGACTTTTGGACCCCCATTCTTCTGTTCTCTTCGAGAGACACCCCCTGCCCACAGTATAGGGGATAAGTGACTGTAACATGTAAGTGACAGACCCTTGAACTAGCTGCAGCAGGTCACAGCAGTGGTGCTGCGTAGTCTGTGGTCTCGGGAGCACCCTTTATTATTTGAGAATTTCTTAAAGGGGTTGTCCAGGTCTGAAAATGATTGAGTGTTTAGAATAGGTGATTAATCTGCGATCGGTGGACTCCTACACCCTTGGCCCCTGTGTAGAACTGGGTGCAGTTGCAGTGGTCACCTGAGCCCAGGCAGTCCATATTCGGTATGGAACGGGGGTCATGCTGCACGGACCAAGGATTGGGGGGTAGATGAGTATCACTTTTTTTTTTTTTCGTTTTACACCACCCAAGCCACCAGTGAAGTTTGTCCTGACAACAACTTGTATTACTTAGTGAATCTTCTAGCCGGACTCCCCCTTACATCTGCATACATAAGTATAGGAGCTGGAACCTCTAAATCCTTATATACCCTCGATAAAGAGGACTCCCAGTCACCGTCACGTAAATGAGGTACCTGGGTCATTATGGGCACGTAGGGATTATGTCCTAGCATTTCCTAGAAACCGAGGTAGAATGTAGCTTACAAAATAAACATATGGCAAAGCGCGGGCATCGTGCCACAGGCTAAATCAGTCTGACATTAGTGAAAACTGTAAAGCTCAGGCGGCAAGTGGAAGAAAGTAGAAAACATCCTTTTTGAAGTATAGAGAATCCTTTCTATTTGGAGCCGGCTTCATGCACTTCAGGTTAATACAGCTCTTCCTCAGTCGCCCGCCTCTGCTGGCCGCTCTACCCTAAATGCTGTTTGCCTGTGGACATTGACAAAGATGCCCAATAAATCTTACGTTGGGCAGAACCGAAGCTGAGGACAGCTGCTAGCGTATGGATCAGCGACCTGTGTGAAGTGGACGGCTGACACCTACAAGCTATGTATGCATCATATACTGACTGCTTAGGGAAAGAATTTCTCATTTTATTACATTTTGTTTTTCTTCGGAATTTACGCTTCAAAGTCAATTTTATTATGCAGACGAGATGCCCGTGTTGTGCATGGAAAGATGTTCCAGATCCTAGTAGATTAATTGAGACAGATTGCAAATAAAGTGTTATATTTTACATTTATTATTAATATTCTTATTTTTTTTATTTTAATTATTATTTTATTATGATGATGATGATTATTAGTATATAATTATTATTAATTATTTATTATTATAATTAGTAGCAGTAGTATTTTATTATTATTATTATTATTATTATTATTATTATTATTAGTAGTAGTAGTAGTAGTAGTAGTAGTAGTATTTAATAATTTTTATTTATCTTTATTTTTTTTTTAAATGTAGATTGTGAGCCCACAATGGGCTCACAATGTACATTTTTTTTCCCTATCAGTATGTCTTTGGAATATGGGATGGAAATCTACGCAAACACGGGGAGAACATACAAACTCAAACTTTTTTTTTTTTTTTTTTTGCCCTTGGCGGGATTCGAACCAAGGATTCCAGCGCTGCAAGGCAGCTAACCACTAATAATTTTTATTATTTAATTATATTATTTATTTTTATTATTATTTCTTTTATTATTATAGTAAAAAAAAAAACAGTTTTTAAGCCTTTTTTTCCCTTTCAAATAAATAAGGGGGCGTTCACACTACCGTTGGTGTCCGTTATGAAGGTGTCCGTTTAAAAGAAAAAAAAACGGACACCTATCATAATGGACATTAACGGACACTAACTGATGCTAACTGATGTTAATGTGTCCGTTTTTTTAACTGATCCATTTAATGGATCAGTTAAAAAAAACGGACACATTAGTATCAGTTAGCATCAGTTGGTGTCCGTTTTTTATACTGTCCGTTTTTTCTTTTTTGCTGTTTATGCTTTCTGAGCATGTGCAGAAAATAAACGGACAGAAAAAAACGGACTGTAACTGATGGCCATCAGTTACTGTACGTTATATGTCCGTTGCCCATAGACCTCAATGTTAAAAAAAAAAAAAAAAACGGACGCTTTCTGTCCGTTTTTTCAAACGGACAAAAAAATCTTGCATGTGTGATTTCTCTGTCCGCTTGAAAAAACGGACATGGTTGTTAACGGACCCTTAAGGACACAAACGGACACAAACTGACAACAGATGAAATCCCATTTAAATGAATGGAAATTGTAACGGACAAAGCTAGTGTCCGTTGCTAAAATCTTGAACGGACAGTAGCAACGGACACTGCAATCGGACACCAACGGTAGTGTGAACGCCCCCTAAGGCAGCTCTATACCATAAGGGCGTTTTCCACATGGAAGCAGAAAAAAAAACCCTGATGCAAGAACGCATAAAAAATTATTATGTTTTTTTTTTTTTTAGATTTCTTAAAATCAAGTTGATCTTGACGTATTTTTTTGGTATAGCGTTTAACTATTTAGGGCTTATCAGTTTTTGACCACCCATCAAGGTTTATAGTGCTATTTTTGACGAGGAAACTCCAAGATGCCAAGATAGAGCCAGTTAGTTCTTTTTTGTTTTGTTTTTTTCCAGCACAAAAACAGTGGCCATCACTGACTGCCATGTGGATTTCAGAGGGGAAAAATGAAACATCATGACCTATCTTCAGGCAGGTCCCGCCTTGCAAACCCCAAATTGAAATGAATGGAGGACACAAAAAAAAATGCTAGTGTTTCAACACATTTCAGCTCTTACTTCCCTCAGATTCTGTTTGTGACAAGGGTATGTGATTGGAACCAGCGCCTGGCCCCCAGACTGGTCCACCACCAACCTGGGAGTGGCGGAAGAGCTCATCATAACGGTAAATGGTAAAATTAAAATGACAGAAGTCAGTCTTGTGCTCACAATTTTATATTGGACTTGCTTATAATCCATCCTATGCATTTTTATGGCTGATTACCAAAATATCTGATAACTTGTCCTCGCTCTGGACCTATGGATGCCAGATGAAGGAAATTTATAGAGGTTTTATTTTGTAGCAAATAAATTGTATGACATTTCCGCTCAAAATATTCTGTTCAATATTCCTTAAGAAAAGTTATGTACGACACCTATGTTACTAATATTTTATCCCGACTGTAATAAATTATCGTTTATTAAAACTTAACACTTGAATTAAAGAATCGCACAAAAAAAAGTAGTTTTCTTTTATGTATTTTTAACATAATAGAACAAAGACTGAAAAATAATATATTGTAGTAATAATAATAATTACCGTAGTAATATTATTATAGGGGTTCCTCTTGAATATAACTAGATTTAAATTTTTAGACGATTAAAAGTTAAATATTTTTGCAATTCTAGTACAGTAATTGCAAATAGTATAAAAATGTTGCAATGTTTTAAAGATTTTATTGTCTTTAATCTTAATCGATTAGAAATAGATATGACCATGAATGCAAGACATTTCTATGGTCTGGGACTTGTCAGAAATCCAGCCATGATGTCCTTATTATGTCCAGGTTATCTTCTCATACATGTAGTGTCCTCCTGATAACCAGCCATGATGTCCTTATTGTGTCCGGGGTATCTTCTCATACATGTAGCATCCTCCTGATAACCAGCCATGATGTCCTTATTGTGGTCAGGTTATCGTCTCATACATGTAGTGTCCTCCTGATAACCAGCCATGATGTCCTTATTGTGGTCAGGTTATCGTCTCATACATGTGGTGTCACTGCCTGATGACCCGGACACAATTAGGACATCATGGCTGGGTTTCTGACAAGTCCCAGACCATAGAAAGTACCTGTATTCATGGTCATATTCATTGGTAACCATTTAAGACAACAAATGTCACCACTAAGATGGTTAGAAAAAAATCTATAAAACTCTGCAAACTTTTTAATTACTTCCAATTGCAAAAATGTATAATTTTTAATTGTCTTCAAATGTAAATATGGTTATGATCATGGGAAACCCCTTTAAGTCTAAGAATATTATGAAATAAAATAAATTAAATACAGTGAAACCTCTCCAAAAGACCACCTCTTTGAGAAGACCGCCTCCTTACCCAGACTACATTTTCTTTTTTTTTCGTTTTCCATACTAGCCATCTTCTTTGACTAATTTCTCGTGCGATTTTTGAGCGGTTGTCTCAAAGAAGTTTCACTATATTAAATGATAAATTTATTTTGTCATCAAATGTTTTGTGTTTACGTTTTTTTAAATAAAATTTTTGGGACCTAGAGCTTTTTTTCAATTTTTATTTTTTTCATTGTTAGGGGCACTTACAGAATCTCTATTGATAATAATAATAATATTTTATATACATATATATATATATATTTTTTTTACCCCCTGAGGTTTGTTAGAAATTGATGCAAGTGAGGATCTCCATCCAAGTAGCTAACTATTACATTTTTCCCAATTTTTTTCTATACTATTCCAGGCAGATTTTACCATCGACCGGTATCCTTGTTCTTTACGTTTATACACATTGTGATTTAGGACCATTGTCTTTTTTTTTTTTTTTTTTTTTTTAATCCCCGGCCCCATCTTTCCCAGAGTGTACCAGGAGCACAGGAGGGTCCCACAACGCTTTGCTGAAGAAATGTCGCAGATGCTGAAGGCGTTAATTGTGCTGCAATGTTTAACCCAAATCACATAAATATTTTTGGAGACCATTACAGGGCAAATACCGGCCTATTCTGGAATGCTTGTAACCCGCCGGACTGTGTAGTCTAGATGCATTCACTGTGCACATTTTATAGCCTCGTACGCTGGACCACTGAATCGGGGACTGCAGAAAGAGATTTGTTAGCTTCACAGACCAAATACCTCCAGGAAGTTTGTGGGTATAAGCCAGCAGAAAGGTCTCCACTGTGCAGGAGATATTTTAAGCCCTCCGTGCTAGAAGTGGGCAGGCGCGTGTTTTCACTTACATTTTGGCCATGCAGCACTTAAATTTTAGGTTAACCAAAGAACCTAGCATAATTTTACGAGTTTACTGACTGAATTTCAGGGTGGCTTTATACAAATAATCAGATGTACCCTGTCCACAAGCCCAACTTCAGTGTATTTTCTCTGATGGTTATTTTTGCTGTGTAGCTGGAATCGTTTCAGTTTGGTAGACTATAAACTATCTGATTCCATATTTTATGTCAAGTATATGCAAGTTTGGTTACGTGCGTATTATATATATTTAGGTTTAGAGACCAGACGTTATAGTGCTGAATCTCTCTAAGCTACCTAAGGCCTCATACACACACTTCAGATTTCATCCATGTTTAAAAGGAATTTTATGAGAACCTGATATATAAATTTGTAGACCATTAAAAATTAAATATTTTTGCAAATTAAATAATTACAAATTTTTCAGAGATGTAAAGATTTTCTCTAATCATCTTAGTAGTGTCAGTTTCTCTGGATCTGTTGCAAATGGATATGGCCATAAATGTAGGAACTTTCTATGGTCAATTGGAAGTAAAATAAAAATTTTGCAGAGTTTTATAGATTTTTTTTCTAACCATCTTAGTGGTGACATTTGTTTTCTTAAATGGTTACCAATGAATATGACCGTGAATACAGGAACTTTCTATGGTCTGGGACTTGTCAGAAACCCAACCATGATGTCTTTATTGTGGACAGATTATCAGGAGGACACTACATGTATGAGAAGATAACCCGGACACAATAAGGACATCATGGCTGGTTATCAGGAGGACACTACATGTATGAGGAGATAACCCGGACACAATAAGGACATCATGGCTGGATTTCTAACGAGTCTCAGACAATAGAAAGTTCCTGCATTCATGGCCATATCCTTTGGTAACCTAAGCTTTTCACTACTAAGATGGTTAGAGAAAACTTTCAAAATTTTGAAATTACTTATATTTGCAAAAATGTTTACTTTAATTGACTACAAATTATATTATATATTATATTCATAGGAAAACCCCTTCATATATGTTTTTTTACCCTGTTCCCGCTCTGCGCCGTAATAGTACGTCGTAGTATGTATGTAGTTCTCACTTTGCTCAGTACTATTACGGTGCTGTAATGCACCTGTACCTGCGGCATTACATCCTGCTCTCGGCTGTATTACACAGCCAAGGGGCGGGGCCAGCCACTGGAGTCGGAAGATGCTCCCACAGATTAACCCCTGGATGCTGTGATCAATAGTGAACACAGCATCCAGGGAGTCTGGGGGCAAGATCGCGTGGTCCGAGTGGTTGTGAATGCTGTGAAAAAAAATAAAAATTGACATGGACCCCCCAAAATGTAACGTAAATAAAAGTTAATGAAAACATGGTGGCAAATGAATGTACAACTCATCACGTAAAGAATAAGCCGTCACGTAGCTATGTGAACAGAAAAATAAAAAAGTTATGAATTTTGGAAGACTGGGAGGAAGATATGCAAAAGGGGCAAAAGCTGGAAGTGGATCCTAAACACAGAACATGATCATATTTCTGGTGACATTTTGGGGTCTTTGGAACCAATTACTAACGTTCCATACAGTTATGGTTTTAACTTACAATGGTGGCCTGAACCGAGTAATATTGTAACACGAGGGGCCATGATGGCACTTCTGTACTGCTCTGTTCTATGAGGTATAATAGAATAGGAGGCTCCGTATTAAAAGTGACTTGTATTCTATTCTTTTTAGGAAATCTAAATGTTACTCTTCAAGTGTGGGACATCGGAGGACAAACGATAGGTGGCAAAATGCTGGATAAATATATTTATGGAACACAGGTATGGTAATGGAGAGTCTATAGTATTAGTGATCACATTGTACCTAACCCTATTGTCCGCCTTATCTTTTATGTCTGACTTTTCTCTCTTCTTTTCTGTTTTTCTTTCGTCTCTTACATTCTCTCTTTGTCAGTTTTTATCTTGTTTCTCTCTCCCCCTTTGGGCCTACTTTAGAAAACTGGTGTCAGAATGTCATATCTTTGGCGTAAAGCCCTGATTTGCAGCAAAAACGCACTATTTTGCATATTTACTGTCCTGCTCGCCACTTTTTAAAGGGATCCTATCGTTGGATACCCTTTTTTTCTCACTAACACGTAGGAATAGCCTTAAGAAAGGCTATTCTTCTCATACCTTTAGATGTCTTCTCCACGCTGTCGGCATGCACAGTTGGCTCTGCCTGAGGCCTAGAAGATTGAAACCCAGGACAGAAAAAGACACGGGGAGAGGCCGTTCCAGAAGAAGATGGAGGCGGCGCTGGAGATTTCTCTCGCAGCATTGGGGACGCCCCCAGTGATGTCTGAGTGCTTGGGACCGCCCCCAGTGCTGCGAGAGAACTCATCTGCTTACAGAAGAAAACCTGGATTTCTACCGAACGGTGGTGCGGAGAAGACTTATAAAGGTATATATTTCTTCTCACTCCTTTTTTACACAAAGGGGCAGATTTAGATTTAATAAGACTGGCATTTCATATGCCAGTCCTAATAAATGCGCCGGCATGGGCATGGATGAGTCTGGTCTCTTCATAAAGAGGTTACACACTGATATGCCAGATTAGAGATCTACACAACCTAGGTTTGGTGTAGATTTTAATTTTCTAACTTGCGCTAGAAAACTGGAAAGAGTTATTATTAACAATGGGGCGATCGAGGTGCAGAATGAGGATTGCTGCAAACATTTACCTGAACCCAGTACAGGTGGTGGGTGACAGAAGGATACTGTCCGTGGTGAGCTGCATGCGGGAGAACAAATCCCACCCCATGTATGAGACCATGATAACACTTGGCAGTACTGTCAGCGACCGTCTGCTTCACTCCAACTGAATGACTCTGAAGTCTTTCTTTCTTCTCTTACTCTGCTGCTATGGACTCCTAGCATATCTTCTCTTCTCAGCATATGTGTGTCTACGTCTGTAATATATTACTGTGTGTTTTCCTGTATCTGTATTACTATTCTGCTGTAATACTGAAATTTCCCCACTTTGGGACTATTAAAGAATTATCTTATCTTATTTGGCGTGAAAGGTCCGTGGGACACAATATCACCCATGTATCTATGTTGTGGAATCAAAAGCTTATAAACTGACTTTAAATTCATCTATTGGTTTAAGTAATGACTCATATGAAAGCTGAAACCCTCCCAAATGTGTTTTTTATAAAGAAAACAAATTGGCTTCACTGGTGAAATATTGATCATTTAATGAACACAGAAAGGTCAGATTTTGGCCAGACAAAAGTTTTGTCGCCTTGTCATGTGATGCCCCCAATCCTAGTCTACAGCCTCCCCTGTGCTCAATAATTGATCGGTTAATTAGTGGGTGTGTATAAAAAGAACTCCAGCACCCCAGACCTTCACCTCAACTTCACCTGTGACAACATGTCAAAAATGAACCCTGTGACCAAAGCCTTGATATCAAGAAGCTGAAGACCAGATCCACTGCAGAGGTGGCTGCACCTTTAATGTGTCTCAGCATTAAGTATAAAAAATTAAAAAAAGATTTGAACAGACTAGAGATGTTTTTGACAAGCCCAGGTCCGGCAGACCCTGCAAGATAATGGCTCAGGAGGAACGTTTGTTGGTTAGAAAATGAAAACCAGCCCCTCTTCCACTGCAGCAGAGTTCCAACAGCCCTGGTCACCTCAAGTCCCTGTGTCAACTATAACAGTTTGTAGGATTCTTCCTCGAAATGTCCTCCACGGTGGAATCAGTGCCCAGAAGCCATCACTAAACAAAAGGCAATTAAAGGCCCACAGCCTGCTAAATGGATGGACGCTGGAAAAGTGGCAGAAGGTGGATTTCTCAGATGAATCTTCAATTGAATTACATCACAGCCGCCGCAAATACTGCAGGAGACCTACTGGTGCCCGTATGGATCCAAAATACACCCAGAAAACAATATGGTGGTGGAAAGATCATGGTCTGGGGTTATATTCAGTATGCGGGTGTGCGAAACATTGGCAAAGTGGAAGGCAATATCAATAGCCTAAAATATCAAGAAGTATTAGCTTCCTCTTACATTCCCAATCATAAAAGGGGTCAAATTTTGCAGCAGGATGGTGCTCCATCTCATACATCCATCTCTACATGAAGCTGAAGGTGCTCCAGGACTGGCCAGCTCAGTCACCAGACATTGAACATGTTTGGGGTAGAATGAAATACAAGCTTGGCAGACAAAACCAAAGAATCTAGATGAACTCTGGGTAAAAAAATATGCAAATCTATTCTCCAGGATGTAATTAGGAGAACAGTGCCTCTTTATGCTACCCTCTAGAGGGCAGCTTCCTTAACATAATGCACGACTCAATTAATAAGCCTACTAACATGATGTGGATTTAATTGCCAAATTAGTATTTCTATTCCAAAAGGAACAGATTCCCAGCTATGGACAGCGCTGTTTCGGTCTTTTGGACCTCCTCAGCATAGCACAGGGATACTGATTTTGCAGAGTGAGAGACTATAGACCAGGGTCAGGGGATAATCGTACACATTAGGGAGAGTGTGTGCCTAGATGAACTCTGAGAGGCTGTAAGACTGCATTCTTCGATATTCCTGACGACTTCATCAATAACTTGTATGAGTCATTGTCGAAACGCATGGATGCCGTCCTTCAAGCTCATGGAAGTCACACAAAATATTAAATATGGCTCTAATAGCACCACAACTTCATTCACCAATGTTAGGAAACATATCTTTGTATTTGAATTGAATTATTGGTTTGGTTTTCACATTACTTTATATGGGCGACAAAACTTTTGTTTTGCCAAAATCTGACCTTTCTGTGTCCATTCAATGATCAATATTTCGACGGTGAAACCAATTTATTTTCTTTACAAAAAAACATTTGGGAGGGTTTCAGCTTTCATATGAGTGATTTCTAAAACCAACGGATGAAGTTAAAGTCAGGGTAGAAGCTTTTGATTCCACAACATGGAGAAGTGACAGAACTTTTGTCAGGGACTGTATTCATTCCATTCTATTCATTCTTATCTATAAAGTCACTTTCACCATTTCCAATTCCAAGTCCTTCTGCGTTCTCTGCAGCCCTGTCTCTTTATATACTCTGTATAACTTTACGTAGTCCTTTTCTTCTTTAAGATTGGACTTTCATAAAATGTCATGTATATCCACCATTAAGAATTCTGTAAGAGATTGCCCCATAAACCTCCTTTAACAACAGCGGCATTACGACAAGCACTCAGTCTCCTCCACTTAGCTCCGCTTTTATAACAACCTACTCACAAAAGAGATATTAATTGCACATTAGTCTTTTATTCTTTCTAGACTAGTTTTGGGAGAAAATGCTTGTAAAATGTCTTACAGAGGAAAAGAAGCATAAAATGCGCCAGCCAGGATGTTGCATGCCTGAGCGCTTTTACTTTATTGCAAATCCGACGTACGTCGCTAAGTAAGACTCCCATTTTAAGGAGCAATAAGGTTTAATATTAATATAATTTGGATTTATGTAGAGATGTAGTAAAGCTGTCTTGACCTGGCTTTCCAGTTCAGCACTGCGAACGGCCTTGTTTGTAGATCCCCAGCTGTTCCGGAGAGACGGCTTCTCATTTCCAGGCATTGTGGCTTGGGTCAGATGTGAAAATCACAGTAATTAGTGGAGGATTTTTTGGGAAATCAACACCACAGGTACAATTTTCAGAGCACATGTCCCCTGGAGAGAGAAAGTGGGAAAAAAAATAAGTGAAATAAGTAAAAGAGGAAATTAACAATGATCCTACACCCTCGGTGTAATCATAAACCACTAGGATGCTGTGGAGCTAATGGAACAGAGCCGTAGAAGAATGACTCTACAGATACACACGAAACGTCCCATGAATCGTTTCAGACCAGTCTCTCTGTTCTGTTATTTCGATGTATTTTTACTTAAATCGGTCATTTCGCCACTATGTACTTATAAAGTGACCCAGTGTTGTATTAAAGCATAGCCAGTTAACCGTAAAATTCCATTAGTGCAGCTCACAAAAGTTCTTAACATCAGGGCTGTCGGTTTGGTAGGCCAAAGCATTGACTCTGACTCCAACTCCCAGATTTTTTTCTGACTATGACTACATCTCAGACTCCTGCACTAATTTCTTCATAAATGACTGACGGTCAGGATCAGTCGGAAGCAGTAAAGATCCTCGAATTTATGAATAAAAACCGTGATTGATTCCTAAGGAAGTAAATATGCAACAAACGAGGAGTTTTTGTATGTTCTCGCCATGTTTGGATGGGTTTCCTCCAGGTACTCCAGTTTCCTACTACACAAGGACTTACCGATAATAGGTTCACACTAGTGTTTGGCTTTATGTTCTTGGGGACCTGAAAAATAGAAACTCTATCCGCTTAAAAAGTGGTTACCCACAGACCCCATAGAGTATAAAGGGATCCACCCAGTTTCGGTCAGGACGTATATACCCCGGCTTCACTGTGCATGTGCCTGAGCTCCGAGGTGAGTATAAAGGCTTCATATTTTTAGTACGGGTATGGATGGCACTAAGGTGATTTGTTACACTAACCCCCCCGGTCCATGAGGACCTATGGGTAACAGGTTCCCTTTAAAATTCTTCTCTCTGATTCTCGCGACAATTACAAGATTATTTAGTATGCCCCAGGCTGAGGAGTGAATAGCGTTAAAGGGTTTGTTCGAGGCAAGTTGCATATCAGTGGTGGTCTGACCACTGATCATGAGAACGGGACTCTGTTGTTACCTAGTAAATGAAGCCATGATTGGAAATGCATGCTTTGTCCATAGCAATGGGGCTGCTGAGGATAGCTGAGACCTGGATAGGGAAAACCCCTATAAAATATTAAAGCCTAAAGCATGTATCACCTATTCACTGCATAAGTGATAAGATTGGTTGGAGTCAGACATCTGGAACCCCCACCGATCGCAATAATGATAATTGGTCAGAGGAATTTGAATACAGAAATAGGGCACCCGCTTGACCGCTGTTCCATTTAGTGTCTGTGGCACTGATGAAAAAAGCCAAGCATTTGCTCCAGTGGATAGGTGACCATTTGGCTGGAATACCCCTTTAACTTTTTATGACACTGCTGTGGCTGTCTGCCTAATGTTCCTCTCCTTGTAAAGGGAGTCTGTCACCAGAACTCAGCATACCGAACCAGCTCACAGATGGATAGATTGAAAGGCTGGAGCGCCTTGATAATTCAGGTGTTCCTTACCCCAGTCGGAGCCTTTATTAAGACTGGTGTACAAAACGCCAGTCTTAACAAATCTGCCCCAATGTGTAAGATAGAGAAAATAAAACCAAAAGAAACTAAAAATGATACCTGCCATCCATACATCACACTGCAGCCTTTACTAACAGCCTCAACAACTCCAAACTACAATATTTATCCCGTATATAAAAACAACTGTAGTGGAAAATGGAAGTCATTTTAAAAATTATTTCAGTGTTGTGCTGTTGAGAAAAATTAAAATGTAAAAATTTTAAAAATTTGAATAACGTGATTTTTTTTTTTCTTTCTATAAAAAAGACCAGCTAAAATAAAAAATTATATCCAAGTAAAAAAAAAATATCCGCAGCTGGATATTTTTTTCTTTAATAGACCGTTATTTGCAGGAGTAACTCCAGCAGGTAACAGGCCCCATTTGCTTACTGATCCTGGCTCCTGCTCACGGCTGCCAGGGCTTACTCGTCTGCAGCGGCGGTTGCGAGTAGGAGCCGGGAGCGGTAAGTAAGGCCACAGGCCCGCAATCCCCACAAACACAATCATTTTCAGACCCACAAGTATAATGATTGGAGGCCCACGATAGGTGAGGAAACATAAAAAACGCTGTTACTTACCTCTCCTGGGTCCGGCAGGCTTCAGGCCGACTTCGTGACATCACGTGGGCCGGGTTTTGCGTCTTTATGCGTCGCAACGCAAGCCCTGGCTCAAGTGACATCTCTTCCATCATTGAAGATGGCCAACATCAGCCCGGAGTGCGCCCAGAGCCCAGGAGATGTAAATAGCAGTGTTTGTTTGTATCCCCTCCTGGGTCTCCGATTATTATACTCTGGCATCTGAAAAGACCCCAGAGTATAATAATTGTTCATGGGTGTCCACAGTTTTTCATAATGTGTGCAAGGGCCACTATGGGGCATAATAGTTTGTGCTGGAGTCACAATACTCTGTGCAGGGGCCACTATGGGGCACCATACTGTGTGCAGGGGCCACTATGGGGCATCATACTGTGTTCAGGGCCCACTATGGGGAATAATACTGTGTACAGGAGTCGCTATGGGACATAATACTGTGTGCAGGGGCCACTATGGGACATAATACTGTGTGCAGGGGCCACTATGGGACATAATACTGTGTGCAGGAGCCACTATGGGAGATAATACTGTGTACAGGAGTCGCTATGGGACATAATACTGTGTGCAGGGGCCACTATGGGACATAATACTGTGTGCAGGGGCCACTATGGGACATAATACTGTGTGCAGGGGCCACTATGGGACATAATACTGTCTGCAGGGGCCACTATAGGACATAATACTGTGTGCAGGGGCCACTATGGGGCATAATAATGTGTACAGGGGCCACTATGGGGCATAATACTGTGTGCAGGGGCCACTATGGAGCATAATAGTGTGCAGGGGCCACTATGGAGCATAATAGTGTGCAGGGGCCACTATGGTGCATAATAGTGCATGCAGGAATAAGTTGGATAAGGAGAGCTGGGCTGGTTTTCGATGAAGTGGGCCCCCAAATTCTGACCTTTATACACATTCAGTCCATACACACAAGTCCCTGCCAAGAGCACCACTACATTCAGGCTTTAAAGGGGTATTCTGGTTGAAACAAATTACCCTCTATCCATAGGGGGAGGTCTCTGCTAATGGGTGGAGGTCCCAGTGATGAGACACTCACCAATCTTTTCTGCACCCCAATTCTGACCAAGACTCCTGTTTGCCCAGCATATGTCATTCCATTCTTTTGAAAGGGGACCACAAGTGATAGCCAGCAAAACAACCTGAACCTGGAGATTGGTGGTGGGCCTTTGCATAGGGGGTGACGTGTTCTAAGAGGAATACCCCTTTAAGCAACATTCAGGACGTGTCATTCCTTCACCACGTTTTACACAGGTGGCAGACAAAGGCTATTCTCTTGAAATACGCATTGTCATTTTCAGCTTGTAAAATGCGCTGTGTGAACAAACCCTGGGAAGTTTTTTAAGCTTGGCATATGCATCAGACAGCTGTCAGCTCTCGTTCAGCCCTCGTCTCCCCATAAACCTACAGACAGTTCTCATACCAATTTATATCCTCATAGAACATAATACATATTAGATTGTTGGAAGATCCCACCGGCACTAATATGTATGAACAGGTCCGAGATCAGCTTTATTGTGGGATTTCTCGTCTTGTCGGTGTATCTTCTTTACCTCTTGTATCAGTTTTACATCTCTAGATTGAATGCTAGCGGTCAGTGACTAGTCGTGCTTTGTCCTCACATCTGCTCTATATTATACAAATGATTGCTACAACTTTTGGATGAAATGTAAATTCATCAAATTGCCAAAGTGTTGGCCAGGTTCTTGGAAGGACGTCATTATTTTTCTGACTTTTCCCGGCAGACCCCGTTTAGATCCTGTGAATGAGACCTTTCACTTTAACTCGTTTGGAAATTAATTACTTTCCAAATCAACTTGCGTATCAGGCTGTTCATTCATTTTATTACATGCATGCTATGTGTCCTGACCACTGCCGGACGCTGGACTGAGGCGGAATTATTGTGGAAAGAATGAATATGTCAATGTTTTCAATCACCCCAAAAAGTCCAATTTTTCTGTTATTGAGTAAGAAAGTAATGGATTTAAGGGGGGATTTCACCAACTCCAACTCTTTGCATCTTTTAATAGGTACTGTTCCCCTCATTCTGGCACAGTTGGAATTTTTTCTCTAGCCCCCGCCATTCCTGAGCAATCATTTCGGTTTGTTTCAGCACCCAGTACCCAGTATAATTAGGCTTCCTGCTCCATCCAGGACTGCCTACCTGACCGTTAGCAGTCTAATTAGCATACTAAGTGCTAAAATTAAAAGAAACGATTGCTCAGGAATGGTGGGGGCTAGAGAAAAAAATTGCAACTGCATTGGAATCAGGGGAGCGGTACTGCTATTGATCTATTTCAAGAGATGGAGGAGGTTCAGGATTTTTGGTCAGACAGTAGTGGCAAAGCTCCTCTAATTCATTAAAAAAACCACTGATTGATTTCTAAGATAGTGACTATGTAACAAACTGTAGGTGTTATTGTTATACAATATTAATCATTCTAGAATATAATTCTTAATCGTTTTATTGGTAACTTTTTTCCGATTCCACCCAAAATTGCCTCTGACTCCTTAGTCCTGTCCCTTATTGTTCCACCTGGGAGTTGTGTAACATCCCGTAATTTTTCTATTTTATCTTATTTTTGGTTCTATACTTATTTTTATAGATTTGACAAGCCCTGTTACTGGCTGATATCATTGCCTTTTTCTCTTCGGGTCCCCCAAACCTCCATGGCTCCTGTGGTTCCTCACCACTTGTCTTCTTATCTATGTTGAAACAATTATCTTCTCCTCGGCATGTCTTTGTTACTGCTTGTGCCACCTATAGATAACCTCCGTTAATCCTGTTAATGCCTGTGAATATTAATGTTTGTCCTGGGGCGTAAACATTGTAGCCCTAGATATCTTGTTGTCTACCATAACGCTAGCTTAATGTTATTTATGACTCTCGTATTTGTAGAATAGATTGATTTTACAGGAATTCTAGTTATTATATGCAGGGAAGCAGTATATATAATATATATATATATATATATATATATATATATATACACACACAGTATAGACCAAATGTTTGGACACACCTTCTCATTCACAGAGTTCTGATTCACACTGAAGGCATCAAAACTATGAAGTAACATATGTGGAATTATATACTTAACAAAAAAGTGTGAAACAACTGAAAATCTGTCTCATATTCTCGGTTCTTCAAAGTAGCCACCTTTTGCTTTGATTACTGCTTTGCACACTCTTGGCATTCTCTTGATGAGCTTCAAGAGGTAGTCACCGGAAATGGTTTTCACTTCACAAGTGTGCCCTGTCAGGTTTAATAAGTGCCTTATAAATGTGGTTGGGAGCATCAGTTTTGTTGTGCAGAAGTCAGATGGATACACAGCTGATAGTCCTACTGAATAGACTGTTAGAATTTGTATTATGGCCAGAAAAAAGCAGCTAAGTAAAGAAAAACGAGTGGCCATCATTACTTTAAGAAATGAAGGTCAGTCAGTCCGAAAAATTGGGAAAACTTTGAAAGTGTCCCCAAGTGCAGTTGCAAAAACCATCAAACGCTACAAAGAAACTGGCTCACATGAGAACGCCCCAGGAAAGGAAGACCAAGAGTCACCTCTGCTGCAGAGGATAAGTTCATCCGAGTCACCAGCCTCAGAAATCGCAGGTTAACAGCAGCTCAGATTAGAGAGCAGGTCAATGCCACACAGAGTTCTAGCAGCAGACACATCTCTACAGCAACTGGTAAGAGGAGACTTTGTGCAGCAGGCCTTCATGGTAAAATAGCTGCTAGAAAACCACTGCTAAGGACAGGCAACAAGCAGAAGAGACTTGTTTGGGCTAAAGAACACAAGGAATGGACATTAGACCAGTGGAAATCTGTGCTTTGGTCTGATGAGTCCAAACTTGAGATCTTTGGTTCCAACTACTGTGTCTTTGTGCGATGCAGAAAAAGTGAACAGATGGACTCTACATGCCTGGTTCCCACCGCGAAGCATGGAGGAGGAGGTGTGATGGTGTGGGGGTGCTTTGCTGGTGACACTGTTGAGGATTTATTCAGAATTGAAGGCATACTGAACCAGCATGGCTACCACAGCATCTGGCAGCGGCATGCTATTCCATCCGTTTGCGTTTAGTTGGACCATCATTTATTTTTCAACAGGACAATGACCCCAAACACACCTCCAGGCTATGTAAGGGCTATTTGACCAAGAAGGAGAGTGATGGGGTGCTACTCCAGATGACCTGGCCTCCAGAGTCACCAGATCTGAACCCAATCAAGATGGTTTGGGGTGAGCTGGACAGCAGAGTGAAGGCAAAAGGGCCAACAAGTGCTAAGCATCTCTGGGAACTCCTTCAAGACTGTTGGAAGACCATTTCCGGTGACTACCTCTTGAAGCTCATCAAGAGAATGCCAAGAGTGTGCAAAGCAGGAATCAAAGCAAAAGGTGGCTACTTTGAAGAACCTAGAATATAAGACAGATTTTCAGTTATTTCACACTTTTGTGTTTAGTATATAATTCCACATGTGATACTTCATAGTTTTGATGCCTTCAGTGTGAATCTACAATTTTCATAGTCATGAAAATACAGAAAACTCTTTGAATGAGAAGGTGTGTCCAAACATATATAGTGGGTACCATGTATAACCGTGACTAATTTTCTTCCAGGGAGTTCTCTTGGTTTATGATATCACCAACTATCAGAGCTTTGAGAATCTAGAAGACTGGTTTTCCATGGTAAAGAAAGTCAATGAAGAATCAGAAACGCAACCATTCGTGGCGCTTGTAGGCAATAAAAGTAAGTGCAATGTAAACACAATACCCTTTATTCATGTAGTATGTTGTCTGTATACCTTCCACTTCCACATGAAGCAACAGGTAACTCCATAGGTTGCCAGATCAAGGTTTTCTGGATTGAATGAACTTCATATTCCTTTTGTAATACTTATCCGACCACAATATCATGAGATTTAAAGGGGGTTTTTAGGGAGATTTTTAGCTTGTGGTCTATCCAAGTAACTGAGTTTTCTGGGACTTTTTAATTGATGTGTGCCACTATACGCGCTGCATATACGCCGCGTAAACACACTCAACCCACTGAAATACATTGCAATTAACTTTACGGCCGTAAAAATACAGGTGTAAAACGAAACCAAAGAAATTAATTGCAGTCTATGGACAGTGATTTTACACCTGTATTTTCTCAAGCCCGGCGTTACTCCATGTGAAGGCAGCCTTAAAGGAGCTCTATCAGCAAAATTATACCGTATGAGCCCCACATATGCGTGAATAGCCTTTAAAAAGGTTATTCAGGCACTGCTAATCTTATTTCACCCCCCCCCCCCCTTTAAAATACAACTACAGTATATATACATATATTTAAATCATACCGTAGTGTGCACGCTGGGCGGTGATCCATGGTCCGACATCATCCTCTGGCATGCCTACCTCTTCTTTCGGCGATGCCCTCCGGTCCTGGCTCTTCCCCGGCTTCATTGTCGTCTTCTTCCGGTGGTTCAAATCCGATTGGATCAAATCCGGTGCGTGCCCACTGCCATTGAGAAAAATGGGGCCAGAGCGTGTGCAGCTACTGCGCACGCGCCGGATTTGAACCAATCAGATCTGAACCGCCAGAAGAAGACAACGAAGCCGGGGAAGAGCCAGGACCAGAGGGCATCACTGAAAGAAGATGACGTCTGATCATGGATATACCATATAATTTTGCTGATAGATCCCCTTTAATACTGTACTCCATTTTGCTACCACTCCAGCATAGCCGCCCATTTACAACCAACTATAAAACAGTGAACTAGGCAAATTGTTCCCTTTTTGTATTACCTATGGGGGTCCCAGGGGTTAGATCCCAAAGATCTGCCACTTTACACCATTGAGCCTGGTCAGTGAATATAGTGTTGACCACGTCAGAGGTTTGACAAACTTGTATTCCTTAAGATTATTTTTGTGTTCTTAAGTAACCCTGCCTGCTTAGCCTGTTCACTCTCTAAGATGACTGTGAATGTGTCAGGCCTACATTCCCAGCAGAGATATTATAAACAGATATTAGGCCAGGATGTATGAGAGCCGGGCTCCTGGTGATTTATAGCACCTTGGTCTCAGGGCCAGTGGTTATCTGCAACCTCTAGTGAGGGTAGGAATTATCAGGCACCAGTGTACCCTGGATGGATGAATGATTTCACCCAAAAGATATTAACCAGACCTGCTCTCTAATATGGACTAATAAGTCAGATATTTAAACAGGCATCTTGACAGGCAGGGGCGAGGATGGGGGGGGCGTCACCCCTAATTAAGAATGTTGACGCTATGTACTCCGCAGGCCTGATGGATCGTCTTGGTAGGGATAGCTCTCAGCAAAAAGTGATGGGCTGTTACCCCGTGAAGTTTAAAGGTTACGTGCTAATGTACTCTCTGCTTTCAGCCGTGATCTATGAGTATTATAACACTTCTCGCCAAATACAGGTTTTGTCAATGGATAATAGGAGAGCTTAGTCTAATGCTTCTATGATAGCTGATATAAGATTAGCACTATCACATGTAGTTTACAACCTCCACATGTCTGGCTTATTAAAAAAAAGAAAGGAAAATTTATAAAATTTTCAAATTATTTTGTACATGATTATTGTTGATTTATACTATATTTTTTTTATTATTTTATTATAACATTTTATTTATTGTAAACCAGATATTGAAATTTATCATTTATCAGTAAGCTGTGTAAGCGGCCATTTTCTCCCTTCTATTACTGAAAGCATTCTTACTCTGCAGCATTTTTGTCGGTTTAAAACTTTTGCACAGCAATGTGTATTCCTAAAAATCAGCCTAAAATGTTGGAGACCGATTCTGTCTCAAACTTGGATAACAATCCAATCCAACTATTAACAATTTTTTATTTTTTTAACTGTAGTTTTTATTGAGTTTTACATATTCTAACAAGAAACAAAGGGACAAAAAGTAAAGAACAACACAATAGTTGTTGCAATGTAACAGAATCACAAACTGATGAACAAGTACATGTAGCATAAAACACAATGGACAAGAGGGAGATGACAAGAAGGAACAGCAGGGAGAGGGAGAAGAGGGGTCAGAGACTATGAAGGACAAAGTAGGCCTCACAGTAGGATTTAGTGGGACACCCTGGAGAAAGGGGAGGATTAAGAGACAGCCCCAGAAAATTTGGTAGTGTATCTCCAGCAGGTGGGGGAGATATTCGGGTTGAGAGTGTGAAACAGGACTGGGGTATAATACCAATGCATCAGAATTTTATATCTCACAAAATGTTATGCAGGTAGACGACTTAGCCACACGGGGCCGTATGATCTGCCATTGAGCGGGTGAGATCTGCCTGCCCAGCGTCCATCTAACCATATGTCTGTGGGTCAGGGAAGTCCGCCCCTCGGGAGAGGAAAGTAAACCATAGATCTCGTAGAGGTACCAACTCAGCATATCCTCTCAAAGATGGCGGGGACAGCGTGGTCATAAAATGGGCTGCTGGTAATGGAACCATTCTATAGGGGATAAGTGCAAAGTAGAGGTAAAGTAGTCAAAGTGCCTGAACTCCAGGGGGCAATAGTGGTTATCACTGCAGCCTTACAGCGCTGGAGTCCTGGGCTCCAATCCCACCAGGAACAACATCTGCAAGGAGTTTGTATGTTCTCTTCGTGTTTGCATGGATTTCCTCCCCTTCTACAAAGACATACTGATAGGAAAAAAAAAGTACATTGTGATCCCTATATGGGGCTCACTCACAATCTACATTTAAAAAAAAAAAAAAAAAAAAAAAAGTGCCTGGACTCCAAGGTCAGACGGTCGATCAAATCAGCGACATGGAACAGACCATGTCTACTGCATGGGTGCATCATCGCAACCGTTAGTCCCTCGAATAGGTAAGGGTTAAAGAGAAAGGAAACCATAGAAGAGAGTTGTGCAGCAAGTGAAAAAGTCTAGAGCTAGAGCCAACCAAAGCTTTTCAATTTGGACCCACTTAGGCCTGAGACGTCATCCGGATTACATGGCAGGTGGGCCGCCCAATAGTAGTGGAGGAGGTATGGGACTGCCAGACTCCCCTCTGCCTTACCAACCAACATAACGGGGCGCGGAATACGGTAGCACTTCCCGTTCCAGATAAATTGAAGGAGAGTGTAACTCAGAGCGAGGGGCACGGATGGTTTTGAGGAAGTATAGAAGTTTTGTGTCATTTTAACTGCTGTGATCTATGGAGGGGATGTCCAGAAATATTTTTTTAATGCTAGTTATAAAAATTTAAAAAAAAACAAGCGTTTACAAAGTGACGAGACTTGATCTGAATAGGACACACGAGAACTTAATATTATACTGTATTACTAGACGGCAGTGGTTACGAGGAATGCAGAGCTTTGTCTTAGGTGTGGGTTAGTAAGGCTCGCCTGTAGAAGTGCACAGAACGCTCCTCAGAAGTCAATGCAGGATGTTGCGAGCGCGTCTCCTTCCTGCAGGAGGTGGCCGGAGAGTGTTAATATGATGGCTGGCATCGAGCACAATTTATGGAGGTAACAAAACACTGCATTATGTGTTCCATATTAACACAGTGTAAACATTCATTCTCCGAACCTGCCGAAGAAATGTTGGTGGGTCCATTCATAAGCGCACACCTTGGGAAACACTCCGGGATTGAGCTGAATAATGTAACTACAAAGTTGTTATTCTTCCATTACACTAATCCTTAGAATCCATTACGGCTCTGTTTATCGAGATACTCACCGCTGTGGGTACGTTTCTTATACCTCCCCATTAAAATTATTACGTTCCAAATACGATGATCTCATCGGCTTCTGATTCAGTGTAAATCGTGGGCATGAATGCCCAACCTTAACCTCAGAGGGGATACTTGCTGTACATGTAATGTATATTTTACCTCCCTAGGCTAATGGAAGACGTATGAAGGATGTAGGTTAATAAATCGTTTCCCCAAATCATTGAACACTAAATGTAACCTACCACTGGAGCTTATAGTCAGCTTTTTCATTATGGCGTCTATGTTTTTTTGCAGTTAGAGTAAGTTCACATGGAGGAATTTAGAGCTGATTTTGTGGTGGATTCTGCTTCAGTGTCAATGCCATATTCCAGGGGTCCTCAAACTTTTCAAACACGGGGCCAGTTCACTGTCCCTCAAAACACTGGAGGGCCGAAATATTTCGTCTCAGGCGGCAAAAAGGCTAGGTTCACCCCTGCTCCTCAGTATGCCCCCACCCCACAGTATTATATGCTTCTCATTACCCCCCACTGTATTATATACTCCTCAGTACCCCCACACACACTGTATTGTATACTCCTCAATACCCCCCACACACACTGTATTATATACTCCTCAGTACCCCCTACTGTATTATATACTCCTCAGTACCCTCCCCCCACTGTATTATATACTCATCAGTACCCCCCCCCCCCGTATTATATGCTCATCAGTACAATCACACCCACACTGTCCTACTTACACATGAAGAGCCGCCGCGGTGCGTCCTCCTTCCAGACTGCAGGAGCGATGACGTCATCGCGCCTGCGTTGGGGGCAGAGGTCACTCTCTGCCATCAGCCATCAGTGTAGGCCGCGGTCGGGCGGCCCCTGACAGCTTTCAGTTGTATGTGCAAATGCACATACAACTGAAAGCGGCGATCCGCTCACTAACGGGGAATTGGATTCCCCGTTAGTGAGCGATCCAGACGACAGCGCGGGCCACATGCGGTGGGCCGGATAAATGTCCTCGGCGGGCCGCATGTGGCCATAGTTTGAGGACCGCTGCCCTATTCCATCCTAAATCTGCCTCCCGTTGGGTTGGTTGAAGCGCAGTTGTCAGTAAGAGTATGACGGTTTTATTTTGGTAGTGACCGTTCCTTCTTTGCATCAGCCCATGTAATAGATTTATGTAAAACAGCGACGGTTAGCATGTCTATCATTGATCGGCGCTCTTCCATCCCCGGGCAATGTAACAGGAGGCTTAGGGTAAGTTCACACAGAAGAATTTAGCCCTGATTTTGAATTCACTCAGAATTGTCTGCAAATTCCATCCCAAATATGCTTCCCGTTGTATTCCAAGATGTTGGTGACACAAATGTAAGTTTTGGGTATCAGATGGATGCATGACACCCCAACGTTCAGCGTTCAGAGGAGCGATGTAGCCTCTTCACTTCTCACCAAGCACAGCACCGTGTATATATATATATATATATATATATATATATATATCAGTTGTGTTTTTATTGCAGCTCAGCCTTCTCACTTGAATGGGACTGAGCTCCTCACAAACTGTCATTAATGAACTTAATGTCCTTTGGGGCCACTGACTCTTCAACCAGATGACTTGTAGAGTCCCGGTTGTTGGACTGTCACCAACTAGATACTTATGATTAGAGATGAGCGAGTAGTGAAATAGTCGAGATTCGATATTCGTTTCGAGTAGAGCCTCAATATTCGACTACTCGATCGAATATCAAATCCCATTACAGTCTATGGGAGAAAATATTGTTTCAGGGGAAACCACTATTCGACTAAAGGAGAGTCACCAAGTCCACGAGTAGCAGGAGGAGCGCTGTGCAGTTAAAGCGCACGGACCCCATAGACTATAACGGGTCTGTGCGCTTTAACTGCACAGCGCTTGCAGTTGTGCTGATATTCCATTTAGGGGCGTCCTCCTGCGGACAGCGCTAATGTGAACCTGCCCTTACTCGTCCTGCACAACCAGCATTGATTGGCTGAATTCTATACAGTGTACAGCATTCGACCAATCAATGCTGGTTCTGCCGGAGGCTCATCTGTGAGGAGGTGGAGTCTAAGATCGGACCACAATGGAGACTGCTGTGGTCCAATCTTAGACTCCGCCTCGTCACAGACGAGCTTCCGGTAGAACCAGCGTTGATTGGCCAAATGCTGTACATTGTATAGCATTCGGCCAATCAATGCTGGTTCTGAATTGAATCTTTACTGCGAATAGGAGTATTATTCGAACGAGTATGAGTATTTAGAATACCCTAGTATTCTATCGAATACATACTCAATCGAATACTACTCACTCATCTCTACTCATGATCTATCTTAAGGATAGTGACAACACAAGAGTCCTTAAAGGGATTTTTTGTAGACCATTAAAGGGGTTTTCCATGCTAAATAACTAATAACTTGTCCTTAGAGTAGGTCATCAATTAAAGATTGGCAGGGATCCCACACCCAGACCCTTAGCCGATCAGCTTTTTGAAGAGGTTACAGTGTTCTGCTAAGCGGTGTACCCTCTTCACTGCTCTCCAAGCACATCACCGTATGTTTTTACATTTGATATCGCAGCTCAGGAATGGGACTGAGCTGTGATCAGGCCATATGACCCATGAATATGACCTGCGAAACGAAAGCAATGCTACTGCTTCAAACAGCTCATGCGAGGGGGAGACCATGATGTCCTTATTGTGTCCGGGTTATCTTCTCATACATGTAGTGTCCTCCTGATAACCAGCCATGATGTCCTTATTATGTCCAGGTTATCTTCTCATACATGTAGTGTCCTCCTGATAACCAGCCATGATGTCCTTATTGTGTCCAGGTTATCTTCTCATACATGTAGTCTCCTCCTGATAACCAGCCATGATGTCCTTATTGTCTCCGGGTTATCCTCTCATACATGTAGTGTCCTCCTGATAACCAGCCATGATGTCCTTATTGTCTCCGGGTTATCCTCTCATACATGTAGTGTCCTCCTGATAACCAGCCATGATGTCCTTATTGTGTCTGGGTTATCTTCTCATACATGTAGCATCCTCCTGATAACCAGCCATGATGTCCTTATTGTCTCCGGGTTATCTTCTCATACATGTAGTGTCCTCCTGATAACCAGCCATGATGTCCTTATTGTGTCCGGGTTATCCTCTCATACATATAGTGTCTTCCTGATAACCAGGAATGCAGGAACTTTCTATGGTTCAGCACTTGTCAGAAACCCAGCTATGATGTCCTTGTTGTGGGTGGGTTATCAGTCAGGGGTGCTACGTGTATGAGTACATGTAAGTATCCTGAGCCAGACCTGTGCCTTGGTTCCCTTGAGAAGAAAGGATTAGACATGTCCAAATTCAAGATGCCTCATCCTCCTCCTTTTGCAGTCAAAAGCACTGTAAACCTGGTGGTATGGAGCACTGCCTATGTGAACAGGGTCGGATTCAGTCGCTTATTTATACAGTATATATGAGCTTGTTTTATTAGACTGCAGAAGTTTTGGAATTTCTGTTCGGACTTGAAACACCAAGTGTAGATCTCAATCATTGTCATGTAAAAACTAATGGCATTAGCCCCTTGTAGCCCGTCATTTCGCAGATGCCAAGATCTGGCAATTTATTGCCTCAATCTAGATCTTTCCATAACAGCGCCGGATTCCTTTCCAGAAGACATTGCTGTTACTGCAGCTTCAAAGCCTCAGTCCTCTCTGAAGCCACAACTGGTGGTCGCGCTTGACGTCAGCCTCGGATTTCTTCAGACTTCTCCTGCCAGACTCCTGTATCAGACTTCCCACACCTCATGTGCCACTTCACTTGGCAAATCCTTCTGCTGGTTTACCATCATCCAATAAATCACATGGAAATCAGAAGTCCTCCAGAACAAGGAACCTGTTAAGTACTGTACATGGACTCCTGAAGCCAAGAGGCTAAAAAGTGTATTTCTTTTAGAGGGAATTTATTAAAGAGGTTTTCCAGGACTATTTAATTGACTATCCATTTAAGATCCGTAGGGGGTCCGACACATGAGACCACTGGGAATCGCCTATAGCCATCAGTCTCATTGACTGATCACAGCTCAGTCCCATTCAAGTGAAGGGGCCGAGCACAGCTGCTGTACAAGTTCTATGAGGCTGCAGCGCTCACCTGAAAACTGCAGAATCTTCAAGCAGCTGATTGGGTATAGGGGCCATGATGTGAGATCCTTGACCTAACCTTTAGATAGGTAATTGGTTAGTAAAGCCTGGAAAGCCCCTTAAAGGGATCCTATCATTCAGACGACATTTTTTTCTAAGTACCATGTCGGAATAGCCTTAAGAAAGGCTACTCTTCTCCTACCTTTTGTCGTCTTCTCCGCGCCACCGTTTGCCTACAATCCCAGTTTCTCTCGGTATGCAAATTAGCTCTCTTGCAGCACTGGGGGCGGACCCCAGCGCTCAGACAGCACTGGGGGCAGCCCCAATGCTGCGAGAGAACTCTCTCCAGCGCCGCCTCCATCTTCGTCAGGAACGGCCTCTTCATTCTCTTCTTCCGGCAGTGTCGTCTTACTTCTAGGCCTCGGACAGAGCAGACTGCGCATGCCTACAGGCCCCGAGAAAATGGCCGCTTACCATACTATGCAAGCGGCCATTTTCTTGTGGCCTATGGGCATGCGCAGTCTGCTCTGACCAAGGCCGGAGGCCTTAGACGTTACAAGCCACCGCTGGAAGAAGAGTTCTCTCGCAGCATTGGGGATGCCCCCAGTGCTGTCTGAGCACTGGGGCCTGCCCCCAGTGCTGCGAGAGAGCTAATTTGCATACCGAGAGAAACCGGGATTGTAGGCGAACAGCGGCTCAGAGAAGACGACGAAAGGTAGGAGAAGAATAGCCTTTCTTAAGGCTATTCCGACGTGGTACTTAGAAAAAATGTCGTCTGAATGATAGGATCCCTTTAAAGACTGCCGTTCTGTATTTATTAAGAGCCTTCGGCCTTGGTCTTCATAAAAGGTGATTGTATGGCGCAAGAAAGATGAGCCACACATCCATCAGTGCCAGAAAACTGGCTTAGGCTAGGCTCACAGCTGGCAGACCCCATTGTAATCTATAGTGCCTGTGGGGAACCGCTGTCTTCTTCATTGTAACTTCTCAGGCTATCTTTGACAAGCAGGGCATATACAGTATATATGTATATATACATTTTTTATTAATAATAATAATAATAATTAATTAATAATGATGATGCTAAT
The DNA here is from genome assembly GCF_031893055.1 of Leptodactylus fuscus. Classification (NCBI taxonomy): domain Eukaryota; kingdom Metazoa; phylum Chordata; class Amphibia; order Anura; family Leptodactylidae; genus Leptodactylus; species Leptodactylus fuscus. The sequence continues at coordinate 325,874,703 of NC_134265.1, read as the reverse complement.
GATAATAATAATAATAATAATAATAACACCAGATGGTGAAATATTTCCCTTTTTTCTAATTAGTTTTTTCTTATTGTAGATTTTCTTATTCTGTTTTCCGGGGGCGGCCATGTTGCTTGAGCTTCTCCTCTGTTAACATCATTTAGTGATATGCTTTACAGCAGTCTTCTATCCATAGGCAGTAATATTCTGGAGCTCATTGAGATCTATGGGAGAGTTTTCTAGTCCTGCTCCGTGCAGAGAGGGAGAAGAGATAAAATGTTAAATGATCTATGGTCAATAATGGCAGCTCAGTGGCCGCTTGGGTTCTGGGTTCGAAACCAGCCAAGGACAACACCTGCAAGCAGTTTATATGTCCTCCCTGTGTTTGCATGGGTTTGCTCTGGGTACCCCAGTTTCCTCCCACACTCCAAATCCAAACTAATCGGGAATTTAAAATGTGACCCCCCTCGTTCACATGAGCGTTTGGATTCCGTCCGGGAGAGTCCGCATAGAGACCCCACCGAACGGATTACCAAATGCAATTGCCAGCACTGTGCTGTAAAAGCACACGGACCCCAAAGACTATAATAAGGTCTGTGTGCTTACCGCCAGATGTCGTGCGGACAGAAAAGTAGTTCTCAATCTACTTTTCTATCTGCATGATTTGCGCACAGCAAGCACACGGACCCCATTATAGTTTATGGGATCCGTGTGCTTTTACAGCACAGTGCTAGCAATTGCGTTTGTATTCCGTTCAGGGCATCTCCATGCGGACTCTCCCGGACAGAATATAAAAGCAGATGTGATCCAACCCTGATTCCTATAAGGGACAGAGTCGACTATCTGTAAATCTCTATGGAATATGATGGCGATAGATAAGTAAGCAAAGTACATATATAAATATCTTATATTGTAATGCTGTCTAGGATGTAAATTAGTGTTGCAAAGAAAACCGGCAAGTGTCTGTCTATTATTAGACTTAGTGGCCAGAGTGAAAATTGCAAAAAATAAATGTGTGTGTGTGAATAAAAAAATAAATGTGTGTGTGTATATATATATATATATATATATATATATATATATATATATATATATATATATATATATATATATATATATATATATATATATATATATAAAAAAAAGGGGGTTTCAAAAATACTGTAGGTAATCTCCATGTCCCATTCTTGGTAAGCTATAGATAGAGATAAGGTACATTTTTCTATATTGTACCCCACTGACAATGAGCAAATGTGGGGACACTTGTCGCAATGGGGGTTAACGTATACATCTGTGGCCGGTTTATGCCTAATAAAAAAAAAAAAGATGCTACGTAAACTGTTGCCTTCCCCCCCATCTCAATGTGCTTCTGTTTTTGGTTTAGGTAGAAATGTTGTTTCTGGCCGTGTCTTTCATATTCAGGTCTTCTTACAACAAATGGAACGGCCTAATTGTGCCCCGGGGAATACTTAACGTACGCTGGACATATGGCGGACAAAAGTTGAGTCTAGTAAACGAAATAAAATTCTGAGCAGAAAAAGTGTGAGCGTCTGGAGCGTCTGATAGCAGAGCCGGGGAGATATCACAGGTTTAACTCGCTTGTGGCCAGATTGACAATCCGCTTTTTATTGGCCGCGTCGGCGCTTTAACACTTTCGGGATTTAAGTTCAACGCACATTTAATTAAAGTGATCAGTATCTGTTTCCTGTTCGGCCCCGCCGCTCTCCAGACGCCAGTCATAATTCAGAAAATACGGCCTGAAATTTTGGGTTCTCCCCAGCGTGACATCAGAATTTGATGGCTAATCCTTGAGTGGCCGGCGATCTTATATAGTTAAGAGTATGAAACATTCTGTTTATAGCAGCGAATAAAAAATTAACTATGGGTAACTTTCCGGCTTCCTGGATATAGTCATTACTTGTGGTTGCTCTACTCCAGCAAAAGGTTAAGTATTAATGGAAAATGTTCACAGCCTTTTTGCTCAGAGAAAACATGTTACTTGTAAGTTTTCGTTTGATTTTTTTTTTTTTTTTTTAAACTTTTTTTAACTTTTTTTTTTTTTTTAAACTTTACAGTCGCATTGAATGTCTTCATTCATTTAGCCATCCATAAAGCAAATATTGTTGCACATGCAGCGGATAATACGTCTTTTTAGGGCTACTTGTGTGGCATGTCACAGATCATTAACTGCGAGTAACCACCTGACTTGAGGGAAGTCTGGACGCATCATTACAGTGAAATACCCTTTTATTTCGCTACCTCTGGAACGCATTGATTAAGTCAGAAAAGGGCGCAGGGGACTCCAAACACCTCTTCTTATCTCACAAAGCACCTGATGAGAGGAGAGAATCAACAGGAAAGTGTGAACAGGGAAGCCGGGAGGTTCCTGATGAGCGAATGTTTTGCTTCTCCGTTTCACTTTTTTCTTCTCCATCCCAAATGTTTGTTCATGTGCTTAAGGGCTTATTCACACGGCTGTGATTCAGACCCTTGTGTAGCGCGAGTCTGCAGGGGACTAGACTGGTATTACTATAACCAGGGGCCCAGGCCTTTTAGTTAAAGGGGTTTTCTGGGACCTTTTAAAGGTGACGTCTCACCAGGAAATGAAAGTATTGGATAAATCACATTTTTACATTTGAACATTTTTTTTTACTTAATTTAGGATAAGCGGTTTTTAATTTTACATGTTGTAAAATTGTTACATGTTGTTGTCTATATCCTACTAATACAGTATTATAACTGTGAAAGTTTGGATGAAATTTGGCACATAGTTTGTAACCTCGATTAACACACAGGCTCTTTATCATAGGCTTTTTATCCTGTTAAATGACATGGCTTCACAACTGTTATGAATTTATGTTCACATACTATATTAAAGGGATCCTATCGTTCAGACGATATTTTTTCTAAGTCCCACGTCGGAATAGCCTTAAGAACGGCTATTCTTCTCCTACCTTTTGTCGTCTTCTCCGTGGCGCCGTTCGCCTACAATCTTGGTTTCTCTCGGTATGCAAATTAGCTCTCTTGCAGCACTCGGGGCGGGCCCCAGTGCTCAGACAGCACTGGGGGCAGCCCCAATGCTGCGAGAGAACTCTCTCCAGCACTGCCTCTATCTGCATCAGGAACGGCCTCTTCATTCTCTTCTTCCGGCAGTGTCTTCTTACTTCTAGGTCTCGGGCAGAGCAGACTGCGCATGCCCACAGGTCCCGAGAAAATGGCCGCGTACCATACTATGCAAGCGGCCATTTTCTCGTGGCATATGGGCATTAGCAGTCTGCTCTGCCCAAGGCCGGAGGCCTTAGAAGTTACAAGCCACCGCCGGAAGAAGAGGCTGGAGATGACGCTGCTGAAGAAGAGGAGGCGGTGCTGGAGAGCGTTCTCTCGCAGCATTGGAGACACCTCCAGTGCTGTCTGAGTGCTGGGACCTGCCCCCAGTGCTGCGAGAGAGCTAATTTACATACCGTCAAGAACCGGGATTGTAGGCGAACGGCGACACGGAGAAGACAACGAACGGTAGGAGAAGAATAGCCTTTCTTAACGCTATTCCGACATGGTACTTAAAAAAAATGTCATCTGAATGATAGGATCCCTTTAAACTGCTCTTGCAGCAGCTTATCTCAGGTTCTGATAAAGCCAGTTCTGTTATCTCCCTATGTAAACACTCAGCTAACCCTCAGTCCATTCTGTACATTCATTTGCATATTATCTGATCTGCTCCAGGCAGTGCTGACACACTGAATGGGAAAACACCTTTAATCCAAATTGGCACTTTGCCAATTTTAAACATGCCGGCAAAAAGAAAATCTAATTTGTTGCAAAATTCTAAAACGACAAGAGCTATGAAGGTAGCCAGAAGTCATAGAGTTCTCCTCAAGCGGAACTGAGGGGGATCATTAACGCCAACAACACACTCATTATATGGCATCCCAGCGAGCTGCTGAGATGCCGGAACAATCACTGGCACAGTGCGAGGAATGAGTTCAGCGGCAGGCCAGCTTGACAGCTGCCAAAATGCCGGAGCAGGCGGAGCAACACGCTCATTATATGGCGTTCCATATATATATATATATATATAATATATATATATATATATATATATATATATATATATATATATATATATATATATATATGATATTCCTACTCTTGAAATTTCTATTCTTGCCACTAAGCCTAAAATAGTTTTGTTTCCTGGAAATGTACCATGGGCCATAGACACATTGGTCTGGATCATGGACATCTATGGGAGAGTTATCAAAGCATGCTTTGTGAGCTGTGCAGATGGGGAGTAGATAAGCTGTTAAACCATCTATTGTGAGCTGCTACTGCAAAGAAATCTACAGAAAACAGGAAGTCAGCATATTATTTAGCTTAGTGGTCAGACTCAGAAATGCTGAATTTTTAGGATTTCTTTTTTAAATATAGATAGAACATGGAAAAAATTGTAAAATATTGGCTAAAATTGTTAAAATATGTTTAACTTAAAACTTGATAAAAAGAAATTCTGGCGACACAGTTACTAAAATTGATGACCTAACTAAGAATCTATGGTGGTCTGATACCTGGGACCTCTGTGGATCAGATGTCTGAAGCGGCAGCTTCCACATCACAGACCATGTGACATTAAATTGGAACGAGCACAGAAACCCAAGATTAGGATGAATAAAACCTGGTCAGGAAGTTTATATAAAAAAGACCCCTTCTAACCCCTTTAAAATGGACCTAGTCTTATTTTATAAGCCCCAATATTAGTCATTTGTTCCCCTTCCAAAGAGCCCACCAAATATATGATGTGAAAAGATACTTAAAGGGGTTGTCCTGGATATTAGATTTTATGGCCCGTCTTTAGGATGGAGCGGTGTAGGGCTACTTCCTACCCCCATGCTACTCTCAACACAGGACTGGAAGCAGAAAGCTCCGTTCCCTGTACAGTGGCCGGACTCCGGTACTGCAGCTCAGGCCCCGTACATTATTGTATATTTTAAGCCACGACCCTGAGCCCCTGCACCCATTGTAGTGAATGGAGCCATACACACTTTAATTCCTCCTCGTGGACCCACAACGAGATGTTAGATGTGACTTTAACATCCTGTAAGAGGAAACTGCATAATCTTGCTGGCCATAACTAGTAATATCATTAATAAGATCATTGAAGTACTTATTTTGGCTGGGCCCGGAGCAGCATGTGTACTTTTCAATTTCCTCCTGCTGTTCCCAGGCTGTATGATGCAGACTGACTTCTTAATACTGCTGGAGACTTGTTGTCATTTTATTTATTTATTTGTTCCACTAAGCCTTCCCTTAAAGGGGTACTCTTATGTGTTCAGTACATCTTCCCATTCCATTACCTGTCCTATATACATTTCCAGTTCTGCTACATAAGCATTAAAGGGGTCCTCTAGTTCTTCATTTCTATGGAACAGATGCTATGAATTATGTGTTGTGTGATATAAACTCTGAACGAGCAAGACCCTGGCCCGGGGTGTTGCATGTTTTAGTCTAGACAGACCCGTGGAGACGGTGGGTGGTGATGGCAGAGGTCTGTCTGAAATTCCTAGCAGGTCTCCAGAAGCTGCACTCTGCAGCATTAGGCTCCGTTCCCACGGAGTAACGCGCTGCTCATTTAGAGCGCGGCGCTTCAAAACAGATCCCATTTACTTCAATGGGTTCCGTCTTACGCACGCTACACATTGAAATCAATGGGAGGCTTTATAACCCATTGATTTCAATGGGTAGCGTGCGTAAGCCGGCACCCATTGAAGTCAATGGGATCTGTTTTGAAGCGCCTCGCTCTGACACGTGTTTACGTGTCTAAATGAGCGGTGCGTTACTCTGTGGGAACGGAGCCTTCGACATATTGAAGGCCTTCAAGGCTATGTAGACCTTTGTGGTTACTTTTTGAAAAACATCATTGTATATTTATTACTTGCTTTTTATTTTGCAGCTTTCCTTTGCTTTTCTATAGTGGAAGCTGCTGTGTTCACTATTCAGTCTGAGTAGCTGCCTGACGGCTTGTTCTGTGCCTCTTATCTTTGTTGCTCTAACTGCTTATAAACACTCATTTAAAGGGATTATATCATTAAAGTTGTATTTTTTCCGCCTACCATGTCGGAATAGCCTTAAGAAAGGCTATTCGTCTCCTACCTTTAGAAGTCTTCTCCACGGTTCGGTAGAAATCCTGTTTTTTTGTCGGTATGCAAGTGAGTTCTCTCGCAGCACTGGGGGCGGTCCCCACTGTTCAAACAGCACTGGGGGTGTCCCCAATGCTGTGAGAGAACTCTCCAGTGCCACCTCCATCTTCGTCTGGAACGGCCTCTCTTCGCGTCTTCTGGAGTTGGGTTCAAACTTCTAGATCTCGGGCAAAGCCGTCTGCGCATGCATGCGGGCATGCGCAGTTTGAACCCAGCGCCGGAAGAAGAAGCGAAGAGAGGCCGTTCCAGAAGAAGATGGAGGTGTCATTGGAGGGTTCTCTCGCAGCATTGGGGACTTCTACCGGGATTTCTACCGAATGGTGACCCGGAGAAGACACCTAAAGGTAGGAGAAAAAATACAATTTTAATGATAGAATCCTTTTCCTGGGATGTTCCGACAGCAGATCCAGTGTCCTGTATACAGCTCTGCTGGTATCATCACTGACGTCCGGTTTGTGCTAGGGGACCTATGTAACCAATCACTGCTGTGATTTGCTGTTTGTGAAGTGGTGACTACCTGTGATTGGCTGCAGTGGTCACCTGGCACAAACAGCCCAGGGACCTGTAATCCTCAACCTGCCACAGCTGGAAACTGAGAATAAGGGAGAGGTTAGCCTTTTTTTTTATGGCCCCTTTAGCAGCCTTGTTTAATCTTTAAAAAAAAAGTTGGACATCCCCTTTAAGCTGAAATTTTTATCAAACTGAAGCTATTGTTGTTTCTTTTAACTTTTTGTTGTACTCTTTTCAATGCACAAGTCACACAAGGTTCTCTAGAAATGTGTTAGTTTTATTTGGCAAGTGGAGGTGGCCCAACGCCAAATGCCGAGAGAGAATTTTAGCATTTGCATATATATGGATCATGTAGAATACAAATAAGAAATATTTCAATACGTTACAGAGGCAGAGGGTTAAAAAAATTTTTTCTCTCTTTTACTTTAATGAGTTAGCCAAGTCATTGTGCTACTAGCATTATGCCAAGCCTAAGGACTTCAGGGCCACAGCTGCATAAGCACCAAGTACGACCATCACATATATCTATTAGTATTTCCAAACTGTTTAGGCACCCCCACCAAATAATATTTTTATGTTTTAATCTTGTTTGCAGGCTTTTTTTTTTTTTCTGGATGAGCTGTACTTTTATCAGTACCACAAATTTTTGATCACTTATTTTTTTTTTTTTTTTTGAGGGTTGTGCAATATTTTATTTTATTTTTGTATTGTCAGCGCTCCTGAAATAGTTGGATTCTTCATGTAATAACAATTTGAGAGAATTTTTTGTTAGAATTTTATTTCTTATTTCTTCTTTTTGTTAGAATTTTATTTCCTGTTATTTCTCCTAGAAATTTACAAAAATTCAACAACTGGAGATCTGACACTGTCCAGTTAGTACTGAAAGTGCCACACTGCTATGACAAGTGAAAGGGTTAAGGAGGTCGCCCAGGAAAAACAAATGGGCTGGGGAATTGAAAAAAACAAAACAACAACAATAACAAAAAAAAACTCATTCTCACCTGTTCCGGGTCCTCTGGTGTCCTTCTAGTGCGGTCTGGTCCTGCAGCTTTGGTGTCCTTCTGAAGTGAAACTCCTTGCTGGCTGTGATGTCCCGGATTTCTTATGCTGAAGCTGCTGATTGATTAGGCCCCGTTCACACGGGGCGCGGATGGCGGATTTTGGTCCTGATTCTGACGTGGGAAGCCGCGTCAGAATAGGGCCAAAATCCGACTGTCGCGGCTTCCCGCTCCGGAGTATGCCCAAATGACTGAGCCTAGTCCGGAGGGTGCTGTTGCGAGACGGACGCCGCGGCCTGAAGAAAGGGCAGCACACTTCTTTTTATTGCTGCTCACAGAAAAAAAGTAAGCAAGCGGTCTACATAGACCACCATTGTGAGGGGGCAGATTCTGACGTGGATTCCACGCCAAAATCCGCCCCATCTTGCCTAATTGGTCACGTGCTGCAGGGTCTCCCTTCCTCCCTGGAAGACAACAATGATCCAGCTGGACTGGACTGTGCTGGGAGGCACTGGAGCATCGGGGAAAAAGTTGAGTGTGTTTTTTTTTTTTTTTCACCACCGCCAATTTAAAAAAAAATATATATATATATTTTTTTTTGAAAACCATCCACTACGTTATAGCAGGTCCGCACTCCTTAGGCTTTGGTAAAAAATAACTTTTAATATGTCATTTTAAAATTCATATGACACAAAACAGACGTGAAAAGAGTTCAGAAAAAACAGTGTTTTAAAAACGCCAACGCGTTTCGAGGCTACGCAGCCTCTTAGTCATGGCATCATCAAACAATGTAGACTTCCATTTTATACTTTTCTTAACAGCTGTTACATCAATGAAGTGGACGCACCCCTCATGACGATCCTTCCGGTTCCCGTACCTCTAAAAAACCCTCAGTATACATTCTATATATTCCTATCATCATTTAAGTCTCTCATTACAATTTACTATACATTCATCATATTAATTACCTTTAACCATTCTATACCGCAATTCATATCCTTCTCTGTTCCATTCATATTTTCTTTATGACCCACGTGATGCGTTATAACCTATCACATTCCCTCTTCTGACACACCTTCTTAAGCTCTGTCTACACATTTAACCTTCGTCACATGGTGCAGAGCTCCTCTCTGAGCAGAACACGGATAGTACTGGATGGTGATAGGTGCATCTGCACCATGTGACGAAGGTTAAATGTGTAGACAGAGCTTAAGAAGGTGTGTCAGAAGAGGGAATGTGATAGGTTATAACGCATCACGTGGGTCATAAAGAAAATATGAATGGAACAGAGAAGGATATGAATTGCGGTATAGAATGGTTAAAGGTAATTAATATGATGAATGTATAGTAAATTGTAATGAGAGACTTAAATGATGATAGGAATATATAGAATGTATACTGAGGGTTTTTTAGAGGTACGGGAACCGGAAGGATCGTCATGAGGGGTGCGTCCACTTCATTGATGTAACAGCTGTTAAGAAAAGTATAAAATTGAAGTCTACATTGTTTGATGATGCCATGACTAAGAGGCTGCGTAGCCTCGAAACGCGTTTGCGTTTTTAAAACACTATGTTTTTTCTGAACTCTTTTCACGTCTGTTTTGTGTCATATGAATTTTAAAATGACATATTAAAAGTTATTTTTTACCAAAGCCTAAGGAGTGCGGACCTGCTATAACGTAGTGGATGGTTTTCATAAGAAGTTTGCCTCATTCAGTCCAGGGGTAAAAGGCCGTGCACCCGAGGGAAGATTGGACAGATTCGTATATGGTGAGGTCGAAACTCCTTTCCTTTTTTTCTGCTTTTTGCATTTGTGATATATATTTTTTTGCCTGGACAACTGCTTTAACATAGTCATCCATTTTTAGAAATAACAGAGGAGCGGCACAACGCAGACGGCGACTTGTCCTTTACGTTAAAATCCCTGTGCCACATTCCTTTCCATTCGGATGTATATTTTTTATACCGATAAATCAGTCTTGTGTTTTTCTAAAAATAAGTTCTGTCTTTAGCCGCCTTTTTGCATACGATATTGTTTTTGGACAGCAGTAGTAAATGAGATCATACAGTCATTATTATTCCCATTCGCTCCCTTGTCTAGCACACGTTATTTCCGTGTAATTGATGCATACAATTACACTATTTACAGGGAAGAGAAACATCATAAAGGACGTTTTTGTAACCTAAGGGCATCCAATTAAACACCTGAAATACACTATTATACTAATTGTTTTCCAATTTTTATTTTATTATTTGTTAAATTATTCTAGTGCTATTGGTTCCATTAAAATCTCTGTGGTTAATAAGTGAGTTTTATGTCAGTTTTATCATCCTATAAGCAGGCTTATATTAGTTCAAGTACAGGCAAGCAATTTTTTTTCCAGGCCATAAGAATGGATTGGTTAAAGGGGTTTTCTTTGAAGTTTTCTGTGATATTCTTAGGATAGGTTATCAAAAATGGAGCAAATGGCTGGATCAGTTTACATAAAATTTACTGTTTGGAAAAAAATACAGAGGATAAGTGTCCATTCACTGCAGGCCCGATCGCTAGCTTCCTCAGTGATAAAGTGATCAGGAGGGCCGAAAGTACCCCCGTCCCCCTTCCACCCTAAGCCTCCTTGTGAATGGAGAGCCAGTGCCCTTGCGTGACCATTGCTCCATTCACTGTCATGGACCTGCAGCCGCTACTCGAGATTACAGTCCCATCAGCCCCATAACAGTGAATGGAGCACCAGTAATACAAGTGCACAGGCAATCCATGCAAAGGGAGGCTTTAGGGGGAATTTCGGTCTCCCATCCTCCTGATCACTAGAGGTATCGGAGCCCTGGCGATCAGACACTTATCCCCTGTCCTGTGGATAAGAGATGAGCGAACACTGTTCGGAACAGCACGCTCCCATAGAAATGAATGGACGTAGCTGGCACGCGGGGGGGTTAAGTGACCGGCCAAGGGATAAGTGTTCATAATGGCATGACCCATTTAAAGGGATTCTAAAGCACCTTTATTAAGACTATTTATCTCTTATCTTTATCTTGAAGGTCCGCGCTGCCGTTTTTTGAATTTTTCTTTATTCTTCATTGCGCTCAGAAAGCACATGGGGTGTTGCGTCTGTGCTCTGAACACAGCGTTGTTATCCATTCTAGCGCCGCCTTTCTTCTGCTCCGTCAGCTATTCTCCTCTTCACCATAAAATGGCAGATGGATATGCGACGGATATGCGAAGTTGGCTGTTCTGTCGGCCATTTTGCGGTGGTCTTCTGTAAGAAGCAGAGGAGAATGGCTGACAAACGGAATTATTGGTGTTAAGATGCAATAGCAGACACAACATGTGGACTGGTGGGCATCTGTTTCCTCGTTTCTTCCAATCCTGTACAACCCCTTGGTTATATATATATATATATATATATATATATATATATATATATATATGTGTATGTATGTATGTATGTATGTATGTATGTATGTATGTATATAACATTTTTGGGGGGATATAGAGTATTGGTTGTTTTTTTTAATAGTATGAATAGTTTGTAGTCATTTTTCAGTTGCTATAAAGTGTATTGAAGAGAAGTAAAGATGTAACGGGTACTTGTGTATTTACGGACATGTTGTTATAACACTGTGGATTTTGGATGTTCTTTGTATCTTTGTTGGACTCTAGATGGCCATAACTAAAACACACACAAGTACATACCGGTACGTACAGACCACCAACTATTTTATTAGATCTTCACCAGTGTGGCCAGTACAAAGTCTCAATGTCTTTCAATGAACGAAGGGCCTTCTTAGATCTCACTTACCGTGTACCCGGGGCCAGTTGCTCGCTATTTGTCATGTCGTGGTCATATTACGGCCAAAATCCACAGTACAACATAAGATATGTCTTTTTAGGAGAATTCTTTAAGTGTCTATTTAAGAGTAAGCGCTGACTTTCTTATGCAAGTGCTATCACCTTACGAAATAGAAATATTTTTTTAAAGCAAAAATGTTGTTTTATATAATTTTCAGGATGAGCTGTTTTGTGAGTGTGTACATGTTAAGTAACACTACATTTATTACGTGCTGCATTATTTGGTGGTTTTCTACCTCTGTATGCTACTTCCGTAGTTTTCATGTCTCTGAGATGGTGGGTGGAGACAAACCTCAGACAGTGGGGAAAGAGAGAATCTCTCACAGTCAGAAAGAGCCCCAGTAACACACAAGACATATATAGAGAAGTACTGACATGCACTGATGTAAGTAAAGTGTTTTGGTTGTGATAGCTTCCATTCAGCATGTTTTTTTTTTCTTTATCTCCTGCACTTCCTCCTCACTTCTCCCCCTCTCCATAGACTTCTGTAAACATTAGGCCTCTGAGTCATGTGACCTGCATTCCTCTGCACATGGACAGAGCAGTGATTTTCACAGTGAAAGTCTTTTTAGCAGAGGGAGGTGCAGCATGGGTCTCGGCGGACTGTTGAGGCCTCACTGGTCACATGGGGCACAGCAAACCCAGTCACAGACCTCAGCAGCCACCTGGGACTCTTGATGTCACCCAGGTGGCCGTAAGAGGAACCCAAGGGAGCGCATTACGAGTGATCCCAGGGAGACGTATTGGAAGGTCAGTGTTTATTATGGTCTTCGAGTTTCCACTTATTATATTTTGGAGTCTGAAGAGACCCCAGTGTATAGTAATAGTACCATATATACTCAAGTATAAGCCGACCCGAATATAAGCCGACCCCCCTAATTTTACCACAAAAAACTGAGAAAACTTATTGACTCCAGTATAAGCCTAGGGGGGAAATGCAGCAGCTACTGGAAAAATTCAAAAATTAAAATGGTTGGAGTTTTTCGATGCAGTAGTTGCTGGGTGCTGGGGAAGGGGAGGGGGTGTTTTGGTTGTCTGTCTGTCTGCCCCTTCCCTGAGCTTGAGGGCTGGGTTTTTTTTTCCCCCACTTGGTATTCAGCCTGGCTGAATATAGAGTATCTGCAGTGCTCCTATTAACCCCTTCACGACGGAATAGGAGCACTGCAGATCCCCTATATTCAGCCAGGCTGAATTCCAAGTGGGGGGGAAAAAAACTGTCTCAGGGAAGGGGCAGTTAGACAACTTTGTTTTCCAGCTACAGCGTTTACCGTACACGAAAAATATTTTTATAGATTGGTAGAGCGGGCGTGACCAGCTGCAATAATAATGTATAGAATCTCCCATAAAATAGTGAAAAAAAAGAGGCTTTAAAACAATATAATACAAAAAAAAAAGTTCTAAATCCCTCCTTTCCCTAGAATACATATAAAAGTAGAAAGTGACTATGATACACATACACATTAGGTATCCTGTGTCTGACAGTGCCCGGTCTACTGAATATAGGGGATCTGCAGTGCTCCTGTTCCATCAGGAAAGGGTTAATAGGAGCACTGCAGATCCCCTATATTCAGTCAGGCTGAGTTCCAAGTGGGGGAAAAAAATCCCAGCCCTCAAGCTCAGGGAAGGGGCAGATAGACAACCAAAACACCCGCTCCCCTTCCCCAGCAACTACTGCACCCAAAAACTCCGACCATTTTAATTTTTGAAGTTTTCCAGTAGCTGCTGCATTTCCCCCCTCGGCTTATACTCGAGTCAATAAGTTTTCCCAGTTTTTTGTGGTAAAATTAGGGGCCTCGGCTTATATTCGGGTCGGCTTATACTCGAGTATATACGGTATATCTTTCAGTTTGTATTGGAAAACCTAGCCAGTCCATTCCAGAGATAGAAGACCCGGCCCATTGCAAAAATAAGATGGCATAATATGAGAAATACATTTAAAAAATCTGTACATAAGCCGAGAGTTGAAAGGTTGAGTACATATAGGATTACTTATATTTTAAGCCAAGAATAATCCACGCTGCTTCTTTTAATACCATAACTGTGTTTTGCTTAAGTGATTGCTTTATAAGTGGAGAGCAGCAGTCTGGTCCCAGCTGGCAGGACGTGAAAATACTTGGGCAAATATTGGAACCCTTATCAGAATGACGAATCTAAAATCACACAAAGAATAATACCATCGTATTGCCAGCTCTTCATGAATGCTCTTCAGTTTTTTTTCACAGCTGGACAAGAAACGCATTTAGGAGGACCAGGGTGTTGAGGAACTTTCTGATACTTGCTTGGTATTTTTCTGAGACTGATACTTGAACACTTATATGAAAAGATAATAAATGGACAAGTGTGCCCTGCCAAGACACCCGTCACATGTTTTTTGCCTCCGCATTGTTTGAGAGGTATCAGAAAACGGGGCTGATATATATATATATATATATATATATATATATATATATATATATATATATATATATATTTTTTTTTTATTTTATAACTTTTTATAATTTTTTTTATTTTAGAATTTTTTAAAATATTTTTTATTCTTATTTTATATTTTCATAATATATTTTTTTGCATTTTTTGTTTTTCCGTATCTTTCATAGGTAATAATACTTTTGCTAAAAGCGTCGTATTCACAAAAAATTATTTAAGAACTAGTAACTAGTAAAATGTAATGTTATTTTTTTACTGTGGCATTCAGATTTCGCAGTAATCTGTCCTATAAGGGACACCGTACATTATTTAATAATAAATACAAACATAAAATCCACAAACTATATGAATCTGAATTTCATTTAAATGAAATTGTGTCAATTGAAAAAGTTTCGACTTACCTGCACATTTTCAAGTGATACTGAAGGGTCGCTATTATGTTGCTCAGGGTAAGTTCACACAATGTAACGTTGAGCGTGATCTGGCACGTATACACGTTCCGGCAGATGACGCGCTCAAAATGCTCCCATTCATTTCAATGAGAGTTAGGAGCGTATACGCCGCGTTATTTTGCGCCCGTGATTGTGCAGTAATAACCTTACATTAAGAAAAGGATGAAATATAGCTCTAAGTCCTTTCTCGTTTTTATTACGCTAGTGGGAAAAAGAAGCAAGATGCCCCAGCTTTCCGCACAATGTGAGACCCCCTCCTAAATAGGCCACTCATTCTGGCCTAATCAGGAGCAGAATGCCGCTACTGACTGTTGCTGCACTGCATTGGCATCCCATCGCTGCCAGCTGTGTGGAGTTCACATGGCTGAATTTGGTTTCTGCCGTGGGAACGTAAAGGGAGAGTTTTAATACTTACGAACCGCAGGTTTCTGGGCTGGTTCCAACCCCTGAGTGGCTCCAACTCCTCCTTCTGCTGTGCTCACTTCTAGTTACCTGTACTATGTGGGCTGGCTGAATACATTATTATGATAATAATACAGTAGAGGTAAGTGGAGGCGGGGCAACTTTGGAACTGAGTGCTGGATCTGATCACGAGATCATCAGTAGATCATCACTATTTGAACCCAGGGGAAATAAGTGTTCAAACCCTCTCTGGAGAACCTTTTTTTTTTTTTTAAAAAAAAAAAAAAGGTCCTACATGCCTCCCAAACAAATAGTGATGTATGGAGGCCTTTCATCAGGGCTGTGGAGTTGGTAGGCCAAAATTGCAACTCATATTTTTCTGCAGCCAACTCTGAACCCTTTACAAATGAATGACAGCTATGGTCAGCCATATGCAGTAAAAATCCTTAAATTCATTAAAAAAAAACTATAGTGAGTGAATTCTTATGAAAGTCCATATGTAACAAACTTTTCATCTAATTAATTATAGTATTTTTTTTTTTTTTTTTTTGCTGTCCCACAAAGAGATTTCAACCTGGGATCACTTACTCTCCTGTACAATGTACTGCAAAAATTCTGTATTGTAGTATATTGTACATAGATTCCTTATGTGTTACCTATGATTGGCCTTCTGGCTGCCTTGGTAATCCTAAGGAGTTAAAAGGGGAGACAATCTCACCCCTTAACCACCAATTGATCACAGAATCTTAGGGGTTAAGCTGCATTTTCCAACTCCTGCAACAGGTATCGTATACATGTGTCAGAGCGCGGCGCTTCAAAACAGATCCCATTGATTTCAATGGGTGCCGGCTTAAGCGCGTAACACATTGAAATCAATGGGATCTGTTTTGAAGCGCCACGCTCTGACACCTGTATACGTGTCTAAGTGAGCGGCGTGTTACTCCATGAGAACGGAGCCTTATACAGACTCGGAAGTGTTAAGGGGTTAAACTACCATAGAGAAAAGAGATGCCAAAAAAAAAAATATCATGCAAAAACTAATGTACAAAAATGTATTTATTTTTATGGCTAGCGTTCCGCTTGTAATAATGGTTAATCTATACGATTTCAGTGTACATGTAAATTACTTGTTCGACTACTTGCGGTTTATACCAGGCACAAAAAAAAAAACTGTAGACAGCTGTAAATCTTAAGAAAACACATTGGTAGAGGTTGCACAGTGCAGGGGATGTCTGTAAATTTGGCTAACGGTTTTGGTTTGCAGGCCAGATCAGAGTGCGCTGGATCTTATGTGTTACCGTGTCATTGTAATGAGGCGTCAGATCGGAGCGTACATGGCAGCTGAAGCATAAACACACGTTCCTGATCAAATTAATGCATTTCATCTGTCTACAACTAATAACAATCTGTCATGCTATCTATCTGAGAAGGGGCATAAACAGTTTATTTTGTGTTTGGACTAACTTCCTGGAGGTAGTTAATGTGACACGCAGTTTGTCTAAAATGAGGAAAACCAGATCAACGCTCAAGATGTTTCCCTGATAACCAAAAAAAAAATAGTGTCAGAGATCTGTGCTGAAAACACAATTCTAGATTATTTCCAGCTTGTCTCAGAAAACCATGAATATTTAATAAATCTTGGCTCACACTTGATACTTTTTAATGGTAAGTTTTCCCTTGTGCCCTAGAAGTAAGTAATGTTCTTTGTTGGAAATGTATCCTTCATGGCGTACAATCCTATAGACTGTGTAATAATGGCCTATTAACTAGCGTAATATTATTGGTCCTCATACTTTCATTCTTGTCAGCACTGTGTAGCATGGGGATTTTCTGAAATAACACTATATCTTAAAGGGAGTCTCATCATAGCCCACCGTATGAACCCAGCTTCACAGATAGATAGGGTACGGTCTTGCTCTTTGGAGCAATAAGGGTGCTGCCATTGCTCCAAAAAGGTAAACAGCATATTGACAACAACATTGATATCTCAGCACCAGATCACAAGAGGGAAGGACCCTAACTGATCTGATGGTGTGTCTCGGTACTAGATCACAAGAGGGAACGACCCTAACCGATCTGATGGTAGGGCTCGGCACCAGATCACAAGAGGGAAGGACCCTAACTGATCTGATGGTGAGTCTCGGCACCAGATCACAAGAGGGAAGGACCCTAACCGATCTGATGCTAGGTTTCGGCACCAGATCAGAAGAGGGAAGGACCCTAACCGATCTGATGGTGGGTCTCAGCACCAGATCACAAGAGGGAAGGACCCTAAGCGATTTGATGGTGGGTCTCGGCACCAGATCACAAGAGGGAACGACCCTAACCGATCTGATGGTAGGTCTCGGCACCAGATCACAAGAGGGAAGGATCCTAACCGATCTGATGGTGAGTCTCGGCACCAGATCACAAGAGGGAAGAACCCTAACCGAACTGATGGTGGGTCTCGGCACCAGATCACAAGAGGGAAGGACCCTAACCGATCTGATGGTGGGTCTTGGCACCAGATCACAAGAAGGAACAAGCCTAACCGATCTGATGGTGGGTCTCGGCACCAGATCAGAAGAGGGAACGACCCTAACCGATCTGATGGTGGGTCTCGGCACCAGATCACAAGAGGGAAGGACCCTAACCGATCTGATTGTGGGTCTCGGCTCCAGATCAGAAGAGGGAAGGACCCTAACCGATCTGATGGTGAGTCTCAGCTCCAGATCAGAAGAGGGAAGGACCCTAACCGATCTGATGGTGAGTCTCAGCACCAGATCATAAGAGGGAACGACCCTAACTGATCTGATAGTGAGTCTCGGCACCAGATCACAAGAGGGAACAACCCTAACCGATCTGATGGTGAGTCTCGGCACCAGATCACAAGAGGGAACGACCCTAACCGATCTGATGGTGAGTCTCGGCACCAGATCAGAAGAGGAAATGACCTTAACTGATCTGATGGTGAGTCTCTGCTCCAGATCACAACAGTGAAGGACCCTAACTGATCTGATGGTGTCTCGGCTCCAGATCACAAGAGGGAAGGACCCTAACCGATCTGATGGTGGGTTCTAGTGACAGACTCTGGAAAAATAGGTTTAGAAAATATGTTCTAAGTTATTGCAATTCATTTTCGTATCTTCTCTATAAAATGTTTGAAATTTTTCTTACTGTAAAATATTTTATGCTAAAGGAGATGGCTACAGTCTCTGTTCACATTAGAGTAATGGCTTCCATTCTTAAAGAGGACCTTTCGTCACCTCCACAAACTCCAGCGCTTTGCATTTTTTAATAGGCACCCTCCACTGATTCCTGTGCACTTGGAATTTTTTCTGTAAGGGCGGGTTCCAGCCAGAAGATGCTCACTAGTGACACTGACTGCTGGGTTTCCGTCTCCTGTCGGCAGAAGACTGAAACCCCCAAAGTGGAGGCTGGGCGCAGGTGTGAACCTGCCCTAACCCACACTTTTACAAGATATGCTGATATTTTGGGCACCCAGTATGTTAATTAGGCTCTCTATTTTCAGGTGGATGTCCCTGGCTATCTGCTCAGGCCCAGTACCACCCACCTAACACTGGAGAAACTAATTAACATATTGGGTGCTGAAACTAAGAACACTGATAGCTCAGGAACGGTGGGGGCTAGAGAAAACATACAGCAGCATTGTGATCAGTAGACTAGCGCCTACTGATGGATGAAAAGAGGTGCAGGTGCAAATGAATTGTGATGGATCCTAATGACCTTATTTGAACATCAGGTTTCCATTGAGGTGGGGGGGGTTACATACATGGGGGCTAATTCATTATGCCAGTCCAACAGCGGAGGATTCACCAGATACAACACAGGCACAGGTCTCGTACTGAATTGGGCACATAACTCATAACTGTAGTAGGTTTTTGTCCTTGTTTAGGCCCGAAAAGTGATGAAAATAACAATCAAGGGTTTGTGCTGGACTTCGAAAACATGGCTGCTTTCTCTTCTCATAAAGTGAAATCATGTCCACTGGTCACATGGCAATGATCCATCTCTGTCCCATTGTTATGAATGAGACTGCAGCAGGGCCATGTGACCAATGCACACTATGTCAATTTTTGAGAAAAAGAAAAAGAAAGCAGTCGAAGTCTTACACAACCCCTTTAATTAGTGGAAGGCAATGGGCCTCCCATTGGGAAGTCTTGTGAAAACACCACTTGCGACGATTATGGATAAAGTTATTTTATTTTTTTTTAAAAACACCACTATAGTTTTTGAACCACAGTCAGAAGTGAATGTAACAGGTCAAGAAGTAGAAGTCCTTTCTTTACACTTCTTATGTCTCTTTACTCCACTTTCTGTTCCAATTTTCGCTCAAAGAACTGACATGAAAACTGCAGTTTTCTTATTTCCCCCCCCAAAAATGCTGTGTATGAAACTGTCCTAGATCTGGGGACACACAGACTGTACTGCCAAGAAGTTACGGTAGCTGGCTAATGTGGTGGCTTTTAGTAATAGCAGCCTAATGTTAGAGATTTCTGCAGATCTCATCTATACACCATGACTAACCCTCAGTTTATAGTGACCTGCAGTATCGGACATGATGGGCTTTGGGCCTTTGCAGTTCAGAGTTAAACACTATGGGAGCTTGCAGCAATTCCTGCAGGTGTGTACCAGCTAAAATTTACCCATATTTTTCAGGGAAACCCAGAGGGGTGATTTATTAAGAGTGGTTTTCTTTATGCTACTCTTAAAGGGGTATTCCCCTGATGCTTGTTCACTAACCTGCAGGCTGTTGTGCTCTCTTCACTTCCTGCTTTTCTCGGCACATAGGTGGGCTAGGTTTCACTTGCACGGGATTGGTTGTAAATGAATTACTACAGTGTGAAGCTGATGTAGCAGCGCTGGATTTGAGTCAGTTTACATTACATACAGAGGTAACGGACTCCCTATCTCAGCCCTTATCAGCTAAATTCAATTAAACCGACTGATAAGAGCTCAGAAATCCCGGAGCTCTCTGAGAAGCTCTGCTACTTAAAAAAACACAAACCGCTCAGAGCTGCTCCCAGCCCCTCCCTCCCCCCTGAGAGCAGGCAGCTACATCACTTGACAAATGAGCAGATAATCCCAAGGCCATAGAAACGGAGTGTAAACAATGAAGTGAATAAATTAAGATAGCGGCCAAACAAAGCAGTTTTGATAAAGCAATGCATTTAGGAAAAGTCTTAAATCCACATAAACTAGCAGTATAGATAGGATCCTTGTGATGGGACAACCCCTTTAATTTATTTGCCCCTGGGGCTAACTGCACCCCAGTTATTACAAGTCATGTGCCAGAACTGAAATCCATGCCAGGGTCTGGTGTAGATTTCAGGTATAACTTGCGTCATCTTCCTGGTGCAAGTCATAGTAAATTTGTTAGGCCGAGGCTTCTGCATCTCTCTCTACCCAAATTTGTAAATGGTGTCGAGCGGGACACAGAGGGAACTGAAGCAACTTTGGGGATTAAAGGGCCGTAGACCATAGTTGTGCCACAGCTATTCCCATCTACGCCAGTTTTCTACCCCTAGTGTGTTTGCTGTGTGTTTTTGGAGGCAATAATAGCACTGCAGACTACTGTACTCCTGCCATGAAAAACAACATCTACATGGAATAGTGCATAGCATTGAATGAGACAAATTTTTTATTTTTTAAATAATTTTGAAAAAATCTAATCTATATTTCAGTTTAATGTAAAAGAATCACATTTGTAATGAGTTTTGATAATTATTTAAATATATACAATAATAACAGTAGCAACCAATAGAATAGAATATGTTAAAATATTACAAATCCAGAAATGGTCATTTACAGTTAAAGATGCCAAACTGTTTTTCATAAAATTAGAAAAAGTTTTGTAGAATTTTTTTTTTTTTTTTTTTCATAGCGGATTTGGATTAAAGGTGTTTTCCCATCCAGTGTGTCAGCATGTTGACAGTATATCTTAAATTATATCTTACAATGAGGATTATGTATCATTTGGACAAATGATTGTGTGTTACGTGAGTTTAGAGTTTTTTTGGGTTTTTTTTCTGCCGAGGCGTTCCATGAACCTGATCTACTAAAAGTGCGCAGTTGCTTGATAAATGCAAAAATGACCCAATGAAATGTGATTCCATTGCTATCAGACAGGTACTAGAGTGCAGTTGCCACTTATTTATAAAGGCAACATAAAATGTTACTCCAGATAAACCACGCCCACTTTCCACGACAAAATGCAAGTAGGCAAACCTTGTGTAAAGCCTTAAAAATTGGTGTAAAAATATCATAAATCTTGTGCATGCAGCATAAAACTTACAAAAAAAAGGGGGGGCAGCGTTAGAATAAATAATAGGTGCAAGAGGCTAGATAACTGCCCCCCAATGTTTTTTAAGCCGGTGGCCCCAAATGGCGTAAACGTCTTGGCAAAATCCTAGCAAATCCCATCCACACACTGCAAAAAAAATAAACTGTTACGATTTCCCTATAGGTATAATTGAAGCCGAAAGTTTTTCTGTGAAAAACCTGCAACGTTTTTCCCGCAGCACTTTTTTGCTGCGGCCTGCGACATTGGGCTTTAGCCTTAGGGAGCCTTCACACAGAGTTTACGCTCGCTCATCCTGAATGTAAAACTCCTTCAGAGTGAGTGGAGTAAAAAACAGATCCCATTGACTTCAATGGGTGCCGGCATACGCGCGCTACACATTGAAAGCAATAGGTAATAAAAAAACTCCTATTGATTTCAATGTGTAGCGCGCGTATGCCGGCACCGATAGAAGTCAATGGGATCTGTTTTTTACACCGCTCGCTCTGAACGAGTTTATGTTCAGAATGAGCGGAGCGTAAACTCCGTGTGAAGGCTCCCTTAAAGGGATTTTTTTTTAATACACATCTATTTTTTTTATTATATAATTATGTGTATACCCATGTCAAGGGAAAATTGGACTGGTCTATTGGCACAAAATTCTACAAATAAATTCCAAAGAAGAAAGTCATTTTCTTCTTGATCTCTTATAATTTGTATAATGTTCACAGTCTGTTCTCCCAAGAACTTGCTGAAAAGATGAAAACTAATAATAAATAATTGAATAAACGTAAAAACCATTTAGCCGGCTAGAATGTCCCGATCTTCTTGATAGATCTGATTATTAAGACTCGGCGGAGACAAACGCTGCGCAAAGATTGTCGTAAAGAAATTGCTGTATCCTTGGTCCTTCCAATTATGACCCCTGTGTATTTTTAGAAGAGAAAATATGTACATAATTTTAAGCACATGTAAATCAAATTAATAAATTATTAGCGCATTTTGCTTGTCATTCCTGTGTGGGCTAATCATGATAGGTCATTATTTAAGCATTATGTAATTTCACAAGTTGTATGAACAGCTGCAAGTACTTTTGTGGGGAGAGATTCGGGCCTACAAATCATAGCCGTATACACTCTATTCCACAGCAGTGTTTTTATAACATTATTTTATTGCGAGTATAAAATGTATATAATTTTAGTTTAGCATACAAATAGGCTTTAAACACATACACATGTGCAGGGGAGAGCTAACTAGGCCGTTTATCCTCGCACAGTCCAAGGCCTTGTTTTCATTAGAGTCTCAGCCTCTCGGGTTTTATACGTTTTATATGGGGAGTTGAGGTGGCCGTATAAAGTAAAAGTTGGAACGCCAATACTATCGATGACCGTCATGCCCATATAGGATATTAGAGTAGAATCTTGCTGCTTGTTACAAAGTAAAATTTGTCCAAAATTTAAAAAAATGTAAAAATTCTATTGAAATAATTTATTCATGAGATTGAAACAGAAAAAGACCTTCCAGTCTGCCCTTATATTATTTCCATTCTATCTTATGATTAACACGTTTGTTGCAGGCATGTTTACCGTATTTTGCGGACTATAAGGCGCATTACCCATGAGCGCCTTATAGTCCTGCCTAGGTCCATATATAAGGCGCATCGGACTACAAGGCGCAGCGCTGTCCGGTGCGCCTTATATGATTGAAAGCGGCGGCCGGCAGACTTTGCCGGCGGCCGCTTAACCCCCCGCGTGCCAGCCGCTTCTATTCATTTCAATGGTACACTTCCATTGAAATGAATGGAAGCGCTCGGCACACGAGGAGTTAAAGAACTTCCTTCTTGATCACGTCGGAATAATCTCCTTACCTTTTTACCATAGCCAGCGCCGCCTTCTTCCGCAGCTCCGTCTCTGTCTTCTTTGGGCCTCATGGATGACGCATGCGCAGTCGGCTCTAACAGGCTCTCGCAGCCAGAGCCGACTGCGCATGCGTCATCCATGAGGCCCAAAGAAGACGACACGGAAGGCGCGAACACAGCTCAGGGAGAAGGCGGCGCTGGCTATGGGAAAGGTAAGAGACGAATAGTCTTTTAAAGAGGACCTTTCACCATATCCGGGCACAGGCAGTGTTATATACTGCCAGAAAGCTGACTTCAGCGCACTGTCGGCTTTCCCGATCTGTGCCCAGTGTGAAGAGCTTACGGCCCGGTACCGTAGCTCTTCTATGGTCAGAAGGGCGTTTCTGACCATTAGCCAGAGACGTCCTTCTGCCTCGCGGCGCCAATCGCGCTGTGCTGTGGAGCGGGGAGGAACGCCCCCTCCCTCTGCTCACACAGCTCGTCCATAGACCAGCATTATCAGGGAGGGAGGGGGCGTTCCTCCCCGCTCCACAGCACAGCGCGATTGGCGCCGCGAGGCAGAAGGAAGTCTCTGGCTAATGGTCAGAAACGCCCTTCTGACTGTAAAGCGCTACCGTACCGGGACCGATAGCGCTTTACACCGGGCACAGATCGGGAAAGCCGACAGTGCGCTGAATTCAGCGCACTGTCAGCTTTCTGGCAGTATATAACACTGCCTGTACCCAGATATGGTGAAAGGTCCTCTTTAAGGCTATTCCGATGTGGTTAGGGGGAAGAGGTTCTTTTAATGGTAGAATCTAGAGTTGAGCGAGTACTGTTCGGATCGGCTGATCCGAACAGTACTCGCTCATCTCTAGTAGAATCTCTTTAAGCAGCGGCCGCCAGCAAAGTCTGCATGCCGCTTCCATACATTACAATGAGAGCGCGCTATTCAAATAGTTAGAGATGAACGAATACTATTTGAATAGCGCGCTCCCATTGCAATGTATGGAAGCGGCATGCAGACTTTGCCGGCGGCCGCCGCTTAACTCCTCGCGTGCCGCCGCTTCAAGCCTTATATAAGGCGCACCGGACTATAAGGTGCACTTTCGATTTCTGAGGAAATCGAAGTATTTTATGTGCGCCTTATAGTCCAGAAAATACGGTAATTAAAATTTTATATATATATATATATATATATATATATATATATATATGTGTTATATAGGCTTGTACACAATGTAAAGCATGAAATGCTGCAAATTTTGTGCACAAAAAGGATGCAACCTTCTTTCCTTTTTTTTTTTTTTTTTGCACCACCCTTGCCACCTTCTTAAAAAGGACTGACTCCCCCAGAGTTATCCTCATTTATGCTAGTTTATTGCCATATATGTTAAGGAATGGTTCATATTTGCTCGTGTTCTGTCCCGGGGGGAGTCCGCATGGAGACACCCCCCCCCCCCCACCCCGAAACGCAATACAAACGCAATTGCAAGCACTGTGCTGTAAAAGCTCACGGACCCCATAGGCTATAATGGGGTCCGTGTGCTTGCCACACACTGCCCGCATGAATCTTACAGACATGAAAGTAGATTTTCTGTCTGCACGATCCCTGCAGACATCTGCCGGTAAGCGTTATAGTCTATGGGGTCCGTGTGCTTTACAGCACAGCGCTTGCAGTTTGGAATTCCCATCGGTGGAGGGGGGGGTCCCCATTCGGACCTCCCCGGACGGAATCCAAACGCTGATGTAAATGAGGGCTTACCTGAAATCTGCACCATCTATCAGTTGGTCTAAATTTTGGCCCAGCTGTAGAAGGCCCCATATGAGGAGGTGTGTGCTTCTTCATAAATGAGATGTATCTCCCCCAGCGATACAGATATAAAAGCTGGCGTTCATTATGCCGCTCTTCATAAATTACCCCAGTATATATATTTAGTTATTTTAAGTATATTATTTTATATTAAAAAATATTAGATATTAAGGATGATAATTCGATATATTGGACCCTTGTTAATCCTCATTGACTACTTTATTTTCATGGTACCATGACTGATATTGCTTAGAATTTTATTAAAGGGGTTATCAAGTGGGTATTTTTTTTTTTTTTTTTGAAAAATAATTTTGAGTATCTCACATGTGTAGATAAGGCAGGATAAAAACACTGGCAGGCCAAGAGCCTTCGGTATCCATATAGGGTAACCGACTGTCTAGGAATTTATCATGGAAATTTTTATTACTATTGCTGAGATACATAAAAATATCTATAACAGTTAAAGGGATTCTACCATAGAAATGAATTTTTTTGGCGATCACACGTCGTAATAGCCTTTAGAAAGGCTATTCGTCTCTTACCTTTAGACGTGGTCTCGCTGCGCCGTTCCTTAGAAATACCGTTTTTTACCGGTATGCAATGGGGGCGGGCCCCACTGCTGCTGCTTACCTACGCCAACTGCGCAGGCGTCGGAGGTGACGCGAGGGAAGACGACAAAAGAAGGAGAGGATCCAGCCGAAGATAGAGGCGTCGCTGGAGCGTGTTTTTGAGCAGCAGTGGGGACGCCACCATCGCATTTTCAGCGCTGGGGCCGGCCCCTATCACTGCCAGAGAACTAATTTGCATACCGGTAAAAACCGGTATTTCTAAGGAACTGCGCAGCGGTGACCACGTCTAAAGGTTAGAGACGAATAGCCTTTCTAAAGGCTATTCCGACGTGTGATCGCCAAAAAAATTCATTTCAATGGTAGAATCCCTTTAATACATACATATAGAATATTTTTTCTCTTATAAAAGGTTCAATATGGTTTGCAAGAATAAAATAAGCAGTCCTCGCCAATCTCCCAACGCTCCTGCTCAGACACTACCCAGTCTCTATTTCCTGGTCCTTCGTGACAGACTGGAAATGACCGTTCAGCCAATCACTGGTCAGTGGTCGCAACACTTAACCTCCTGCCTCAGTCAGCGATTGAATGATCTACATTTCCTGTGTGTTGAGAAGGACCAGAAATTGTAGACGAGCAGGGAAACCAGGCGCTCTGAACAGACAGGATCAGAAGGGTGAGTATTACTTTTTTTTTTTTTTTTAACCCATTCCGTATCTTTCGTTAAAAAAAAAAAAGTTTATCAGCTATAAAATCACTGCAGTTAAAATGATCTCTCTTTTATGTTCCATCAACCAGATCATATGATTGAAAGGAATATATTTTTAACTTGATTTAAGTTTTTATTCAGTTCAACCAGATATCCTATAATATATTAGTGAAACATATGACTTTTCTGTTGTCTGTTTCTATTTATTTGAATTCTATTTTCTATCCATGATTGTGGGGGCGGCCATCTTGCCTGAGCTTTTCCTCTGCTCTGTTAACAACATGTATTGATCTACTTTACAGTATAGTTATGGGCATGGGCAACATTAGTTTGGAGTCGGCTCATTGAGGTCTGTGGGAATTTCCTAGGTATGCTTTGTGGATGGAGGGGGCGTAGTTAAGCTGTGACATCATCTAATATCCATAGTGTAAGCAATAGTGATGGTGACACTATGGATGCTATTGTGATCCTCACTGTCTTGTCGGTGATGTAAATGTGGTGACTGCTGCAAAGGAAACCCCTTCAGAATAGTGTTGAGCGAGTAGTATTCGATCGAATACCTTGCCGCCATAGGAATGCGTGTAATCGGCTGAACACCAAGGGGTTAAACGCTTTGAATATTTGATGCGTTTAACCACTTGGTGTTCAGCCGATTACACGCATTCCTATGCTGGCGAGGTATTCGATCGAATACTACTCGCTCA
Source organism: Leptodactylus fuscus (assembly GCF_031893055.1). NCBI lineage: Eukaryota > Metazoa > Chordata > Amphibia > Anura > Leptodactylidae > Leptodactylus > Leptodactylus fuscus. Next base: position 325,847,983 of record NC_134265.1, on the reverse strand, counting down.
ACACTACTATAGAATTGTTAGGTGGCAACTATTATTAAGTTTAGTGAGCAGAGTGAAAATTGCAGTTTCTAGTAAATTTATTTATTTTTTCATTCTAGATTGGGCCTTGGATTTTTGTGAAAAATTGTTAAAAAATATTGCTTAAAAATGGGTCACCTTCTGGTGACTCATTCCACTTAAGCTAATTTGGGTTCCAAACTTTGTGAAAGTGGGGCTCCAAATTTCTAGCCAATGGTTCCTATGGAAGGGGCAGTGCTTTTTTTTTTTTTTTTTTTTTTTCCTGCCAAGAACCTAAATTTGAACCCATGGGGGATTTGTAGAAACCAGAGCCCATAAAAAATTGACTAAACAAGCTTCCTATCTGCATCCTATAGATAATCCTATACACAGAGTCCATTGAATGTAAACCAACTGGGCTGTCCGGGCAGCCTGATATACTAAAAATTTACTACCATAAACCAAATGAAGATTTGTTCCGTTTCCTAGCATCCCTAGTGTTATATAACCTGCATGAGAAATCTTAATACTCTCAATAGTTAAGGATTGGGTGTTTTGGTGCTGAAGCCCCCCTTAGATGATGCTAAGATGGGTTACCAAGTGCGACGAATCAGGCAGAGGAGCCATAATGAGCGGTGGCACGTTTGGATAATGTGCATACATTTAGCTGCCAGTCATTGCGTTTGACTCTAAAGGCTTTGCTTATGTTTTCCTAGGCAAAGGTTAAGGAGAGAAAATGAATTAAGTAGAGCCGATGTGCCAGTAATTACACGTCAATCACGCTGGCTTTGTGAATAGCATCAAAAGGCAAAGCCCTTCGTCTCATTACGCCACTACTTTCTGCTAAACCGACTACTTTAGAAAAATTAGGCACAATCCAACAGCATTTTATATTTTATTCAATGCTTTTTATACATTCGTATATTATTTTAAGCTTTTAAAATATTTTTGTAATTTTTTTTTTTTTTTTACATTTTCTTTAATATATTTGAAATGGTGATAAATGTCACCAAAAAAATATAAAATAGGAATTGAATTATTTTCAGCGTAGTATGAATTGATTTTACTGGGGGTTTTTTTTTTTTCTTTTATAGATATTTTAATATTTTTTATTTTTATTTTTTTTTTAAATATTACATTACATTACAATTCAATTGCATTAGTAATATTACATGAAGTTATAAAAATAGGAAAAAATAATATAGGAAAAAAATAATATAGATTAATTATAAATAATATTATTAATTATTATATATATTATTATACATATTATCATTATTATATAGATTTATTATTATTAATTATATAGATTACTTATTAATATTTTATAGATTAATTATTAATTATATAGATCACTTATTAATATTATATAGATTAATTATTAATATTAATTATTTAGATTACTTATTATAAATAATATATAGATTAGTTATTAATATGATTAATTACATAGATTACGTATTAATATTATTAATTGTATTATATAGATTACTCATTAATATTATTGTATAGATTAATTATTAAAAGAAGAAAAAAATATAGACTTTTAAAAAGTAAAAACTAAGGTAGAATTGTTTTTGTATAGAAAAAAATATAATATGGATTAAAATTATTTTAAAAGGAAGAAAAAAAAATAGATTTACTAGAAAAAAAATCATATACCGTAAATGTAGAAAATATATTAATATATAAAATAAATAATATACTAATTAAATAAATAAAATTAAAAAATATATAATAAAGAATTTGCTGGAAAAAGATGAAAAAAAATAATAGAGCTTCATTTATTAAAAAAGGAATATATATATATATATATATATATATATATATATATAAAATTCACGGAATTCATTGGTTTGTCCTCATTTTTCAAGTTATTAAAATTCAGCCATTTTTAAGGTCTAAATGTTTTGGGTTAAATTTGGATAATATAAATGTTTCCGTGTTGTGTGTGCCAAAGGAACTTAAAATTAGTTTTTTGTGATTATTTAAAAAAACAAAACAAACAAAAAAAAAACCCTTAAACTTCTTGTTATAACTGTAGGTTGAATACATAAACTACTTTTTCACAGTTCTTGGCCTTTTCCTAGAAAATCAGTTGTATAAAGATTCTGCGAGCCTTGCGCTTAGCCTTTATGGGGTGGTTTATGACACCAATCAGTGCAGGACGTGTACTTTGTACATATATGTCAAATGTTAATCCGCCTTGTTGTTAAAAGGAAAAATGATGTCCACAATTCTAATAATTCAGCGTTGTCTATTAGGAATGCCAGTTACATTGGGCTTAATGTAAGCGTCTGCCTTTACATGCAAAGATTTATTGTCCTTGCTTTATCTTATCTGAAACTTTTCCTAATGGCTTCCACTCTGCAGTCTAACAATCCTATATAAGCTTACATTACATGTACATGTTTCCTAGTAGTAGTATTTTTTTAACTAATGGCTAAAATAAAGTAACGTTTTGTTAATTTGGTAGAATTATGAAGATTTCATGGTCGTTTTATTTGACAAAATGTTTATAGAATGTGTGTATATGTGTATATTTACGTCCGAACAAAAATATTCCATTTCCTTCCTGTACTTGTTTTATTATGTAACCTTAGTTGACTTAACATAAAAAGACCCTTTAAGGCCGGGGCCCTATGGGCCGGAAATGTCGCGATTTGGCCATGGCGGAAACGCTGCAGGAAAAATTGCGGCGTTTCACAGTACTTGCAAAGTGGATGGGATTCATGCGAATCCCATGGCCACTTTGCGGAAAAAATCGCAGTGCAGACACGCTACAATTTCCAAAACCATTGCAGTTTTGAAAATCGCAGCATGTCAATTATATCTACGGAAAAGGCCGGCAGCTTTTCGATAGTTATAATTGTAACAGAAAGTCCGCAGAGGAAAACTCCGTGAACTTTCTGTTCAAAGCGTTGAACTGCAATGGGTTCTCGCTGCGGTTGTTCTAAAGCGCAGCTGTTCCGGCCCGTGGGGCCTAAGGCTGAGGCCCCGTGTTGCAGATTTTGCTGGGGGATTTTTTTGAGCTAAAAGTCAAGAATGGCTACAAAAGCAATGGGAAGTATATAAGAAGCTTGTTATACTTCTCCCCTCTGCACAATACACTCCTGGCTTTGGCTCATAATCTGCAAAAAAAAAAAAAGCTGCATTTCTACAACGTGGGGCCTCAGCCTCTAAGGCTATGTTTACACCTGTGTCACAGTCTCCAGCTAAGAAGCCGTTAGAAAGTCTGTCGATAAAGTCCTGTTTAAGAATAATAAATACCCGACAAGCCTATTACAGCCATTGGAGTCCTTCAGATCTGTTGTGGTCAGTCAAATCAAATCAAACAAAGCTTTATTGGCACGTCCGAATAGATATTTGGCATTGCCAAAGCTAGTAAAGTGTGTGGGGGGGGGAGTTGGACTCGGGTGGGTGAGTGGTGGGGGTGGGGTGGGTGGTTTGGGGTATAACAGTCCATGGAGTCTCATCTTCCTCTTCGTTGGTGACCGTTATATGGGGAGGTGGGGTGGGGCGGGGCGGTTGGTTTGGGGTATAACAGTCCGTGGAGTCTCATCTTCCTCTTCGTTGGTGACTGCTATATGGGGAGGTGGGGTGGGGCGGGTGTTTTGGGATAAATATAACAGTCCGTGGAGTCTCATCTTCCTCTTATTTGGTGACAGCTGGACACATATTGGGCAGCGATCTTCACAGTGGCCTCTTCTTCTCCCAGTAGGATGTAGAGTCAGTCACTTTGCAATGGCGCAGGTGTGAGCTTATCGAAATATTGAAGTTTAAAACCAATCTCTCCAAAATAATGAAAGGCATACGCATTCTCTGTTCAAGTCAATATAGTAAAAGGGATCTATGTCATCTGATTTTAATAAATAAAAAATGGCAGTACATTCCCTTTAAGAGATGAATGAATGCTCTTAAAGGGCTATTCCATAACTAAGATATTGATTGCTGTGGCCTCCTCACTACATACCAGTCACGCACATTATTTAACCCCTTAGCGACCCTTGACGTAACTGTACGTCATGGGTCGCATGGGGATGTATGGAGCGAGCTCACACGCTGAGCTCGCTCCATACACGGCAGATGCCGGCTGTATAATACAGCCAGGACCTGCCACTAACAGCAGCGGTCGGTGCCCGAGCTGATCGCTGCTGTTAACCCTTTACACACTGCGGTCAAACGTGACCGCAGTGTGTAAACGGCGCCGGCGGCATGGGCGCCGCCATGTTTCGCCGATCGCCGCCCTCCTGAACGTCACAAGAGGGCGGTGATCGGTTGCTATGACAGCCGGAAGCCTATTGAAGGCTTCCAGGCTTGTCTCTGCCCGAGATCTATTAGACGATGCCAGAGGCCAGAGGCATCGTCTAATAGAAGTGCTGCGATTTTCCTATTCACTGCAATACTGTAGTATTGCAGTGAATAGTATGAGCGATCAGACCCCCTAGGTTTCAAGGTACCTAAGGGGTCTGATCATAAATGTAACAGAAGAAAAAAAAAAAGTTTTTAAAAGTATTAAAAAAATAAAAAAATATAAAAGTTCAAATCACCCCCCTTTCCCTAGATCAGCTATAAAAGTAATTAAAGAACATTAAACATAAACATATTAGGTATCCCTGCGCTCCAAAATGCCTGAACTATTAGAATATTAAAACATTTATCCTGTACTGCGAACGGCGTAGCGGCAAAAAAAATAAAAACAGCCAAAAAGCGTTTTTTTCAACACTTTGCCTCCTATAAAAAATTGAATAAAAAGTGATCAAACCATCGGATCTTTCCCCAAATGGTATCAATAGAAACGTCATCTTGTCCCGCATAAAAAGACACCACAACCAGCTCCATACATGGAAATATGAAAAAGTTACAGGTGTTAGAACATGATGACACAATTTTTTTTTTCTATTTTGCAAAGTTTATCATTTTTTTAAAAGTATCAAAAAATTTCAAATACTATATAAATTTGGTATCACCGCGTTTGTACTGACACGTAGAACACAGGTAACATGTCATTTCTACCAAACAGTGAATGCTGTAAAAATTAAACCCATAAGAAAATGGCGCAAATGCATTTTTTCTCCAATTGCGCCTCATTCTGAATTTTTTTCCAGCTTCCCAGTACATTGCACAGCATATTGAATGGTGCCATTACAAAGTACAATTTGTCCCGCAAACAATAAGCTATCATGTGACTCTGTGAACTGAAAAATGAAAAAGTTATGGCTCTTGAAATGTGAGGAGGGAAAAACGAAAATGCGAAACCAAAAAATGGTCTGGTCCTTAAGGGGTTAATGGTTCTTGTTGGTATTGCACTTCAACCCCATTCATTTGAATATACATATTTATTATTATTATTATTACACAACCGCCTCCAAGATTATTCCCGTGCATCCCCCATAGTCTGGAACTCCTTACCAAGACACATAAGACTGACCCCCACAATCACAGGATTCAAGAAGGCCCTGAAGACTCACCTATTCAGGAAGGCCTACAACCTCCAATAATACTATCACCACACCCCCATCTGAACTGTCTCCCCCTCACCTTCTGTCTCTATTCCTCTTCCCTCATAGATTGTAAGCCCTCGCGGGCAGGGCCCTCTACCCCACCGTGCCAGTCAGTCACTGTTATTATTATATCTACCTGTATATTCTGTGTACTGTATGTAACCCCCAAATGTAAAGCACCATGGAATTAATGGTTCTATATAAAAAAAAAAATAATAATTATTATTATTTATTTCATTTTTTATTTATTTTATATATATATATATTTTAATTTTTTTTTTTAGTTATGAAATGAGCCTGTTATTGAATTGCTGCACAATTTTTTCTTTCTCTTTTTCCGGTGGAGTGACACGAGGCCTCGCTGTTACTAGGCTATGGCTGCCGCGCTGTAAGACGCCCAGCATGTTGCAGTAAAGCCTTGTTAGCTCATTTACGCAGCGGACTATGACTTTACAAGAACAACACACATCTCCTGAGTCCACGAATTAAAGACCTCCAATATCATTTTTAGAGAAAGGTTTTTATGGAGTCAGTGAACATTTTAGTTGATAATCAAATGACACCATTATGCAGACTTACTAGATTTGCAAATTTACAGCTTTTTACAAGCCAGTTGGGTCCCTTCCTCAGGAAATCAGTTTGTTTTGTTTTTTTTTCGTTTTTTTTTTCTTCCTCGTATTTACTCAAAGAACCTGCTTGTCCTTAAACGCTTGTGAATATATTTGCCCTATAATTTGACGGCATTGAATCAACACCATTATAGAAACTGCAATGCAATAAAAAGGGAAACTGTTCAGTGTAGCTTCCAGTCACCCCGGGATCAGATTTGGAGAAATTGGAATGTGTACAATAAAACCTGTACACGGCTCGAATGCTATGCCCCTTACCTATGAAACATGGCATTGTTTGTTAGGCTTGGCTCGCTTTCCAGCGGGTATTTAATAGTAAAAACTAAATAATATACCTCACACTTAAATTATGCATTTTCTGTTTAAATACAACTTTTTTTTTTTTCGAGCATAGGCTTATGGGATTAACATTTGCCCTTCGAAATAAAGTACATTGACTGCTACAAGTGTTTCTAAAGAGCTTACACAGCATTTCCTACATTCTACGTATGTGTCGCCTGGTAAATTTACACTAAAAAAGCTCTTACGTTCACTTGCTCTTGGTCGGGCAGCGGTAATGTTGTTAAGAGAACGGCAAATAAATTTGGGAACGGTAATGTGAAATTTTATTATTTATTACATATATTTAGTTTATTTTTTGTTCAAATGAAGCCATGAAAACAATTCTCTATGTAAAGTGTATATTCATCTTTCATGCTGGATGGATGGATAGATAGATAGATAGATAGATAGATAGATATTAGATAGATAGATATTAGATAGATAGATATTAGATAGATAGATAGATAGATAGATAGATAGATAGATAGATAGATGGATAGATAGGAGATCGATAGATAGATATTAGATAAATAGATATTGGGTGTATAGATAGATAGATATTGGGTAGATAGATAGATAAATAGATAGATACTGGGTAGATAGATAGATAGATAGATAGATAGATAGATAGATAGATAGATAGGAGATAGATAGATAGATATTAGATAAATAGATATTGGGTGTATAGATAGATAGATAGATAGATAGATAGATAGATAGATAGATAGATAGATAGATAGATAGATAGATAGGGTAGATGGGTGATAAATAGATACGACATAGTTAGATATGAGATTGATATGTTATAGATAGATATGGGATAGATAGATAAATGATATTAGGCAGACAGATGATAGATAGGTATGGGGCAGATAGATATGAGATAAACAGATATGTTATAGATAAATATGACAGACTGATAGCCAGACAAATACATAGATAGATGTGGAATACAGCAATAAATGTGAGTAAAATATTAGAGCATGGATGGATGGATAGATAGATAGATAGATAGATAGGTAGATAGATAGGTAGATAGATAGGTAGATATGTAGCAGAGGTAAACTGAACTTCTACGATTGGTTAACCTACTCCATCGTGATATCAAAGATTTTAAAAAAATATATGAAAAATCATTGGAATTTTCATTGCCTTTTTCATTGTTTTTTTGTTGTCTTCTGTAATAAGATATCACGCTGCAGCAGCTTAAAGAGGACCTTTCATCAGATTGGGCACATGCAGTTTTATATACTGCTGGAGAGGTGACAGTGCACTGAATTCAGCGCACTATTGGCTTTCTCGATCTGTGCCCGGTGTAAAGCGCTATCGGTCCCGGTACCGCAGGGCTTTACAGTCAGAAGGGCGTTTCTGACACTTAGCCAGGGACGCCCTTCTGCCCAGCCAGTCTTAGAGCACAGCGCGATAGGCGCTGCTGGGCAGAAGGGCGTCCCTGGCTAAGTTTCAGAAACGCCCTTCTGACTGTAAAGCCCTACGGTACCGGGACCGATAGCGCTTTGCACCGGGCACAGATCGGGAAAGCCGATAGTGTGCTGAATTCAGCGCACTGTCAGCTTTCCAGCAGTATATAAGAACTGCATGTGCTCGATCTGATGAAAGGTCCTCTTTAACCAATTGCAGACATTCAGGTTGCCTCTGCTACATCTATATATACATATGTAAACAAATCTACATAAAGTATTGAATAACTTTGGAATACATTGCATAACTTGTCCTATATGGCTCCTAAGAGTCCTCCCAGCTGGTGAAACTATATCTCCTTTGAGTCCTGGTGCTGAGGAGACATTCCAACTTACTGACAGTTCCAGCTCCGGGCAGGAAAGTCTGTAATGTCAGGGACGGGTTGTGTCGAAGAGGCTGGAAGGGGGTATAGGTGTTCACTTAGTTCTGTAGCTTACAGGAAGTGGTTCACACCAGATAATGGTGACCCCCTGTTTAAAGAGAGTCTGCCATTTTTGTAGATTTGGAGAAAAATGACTTTGAAGTCTTATGCAATTGAGACAGCTGGTTCACTGCGAGCGGGGCTTCAGCTCCATTCAGCACCGCTCTTATGCAGCCTGTCATGTAAATGCCGGTATATTCTGTACAGCCTGTCATGTAAATGCCGGTATATTCTGTGCAGACTATCATACAAATGCCGGTATATTCTGTATAGCCTGTCATACAAATGCTGGTATATTCTGTGCAGCCTGTCATACAAATGCCGGTATATTCTGTACAGCCTGTCGTACAAATGCTGGTATATTCTGTGCAGCCTGTCATACAAATGCCGGTATATTCTGTACAGCCTATCATACAAATTCCGGTATATTCTGCACAGCCTATCATACAAATGCCGGTATATTCTGTACAGCCTGTCATACAAATGCCGGTACATGCTGTACAGCCTGTCATACAAATGCCGGTATATACTGTACAGGACTTTTTAGTCTGTGATTTATGCTGGAATCTGTGGCATATACTCTGATACAAATGTCAACATAGTGTTACTGGGGAAAATGGATTAAATTAGTAAAAGTGAAAAACAGGACACTGAGACCGCGTCCGAGCATCATGGATCATTCATCCCGGTAACCGATTATCTTGTTTATTGCGATCCTATAAGAAAAAAGTTGCAGAAATAGGTTTATGCTGCCGTTTAGCTTTCATATGCTGGTTCTCTGGCAACCTCTGACTGACTACTATTCGGATACATATATATGTACAGAGGTGCTCACTGTTACATCGGCAATATCCATGGAGGTGGAGAGGGACTTGTTGTTATACAATCCTCCAGACATTTCACTTTGAGGACCAAAGGACCCGCGGTTCTAAGAGTTTTATACACTTTATGATAGATTGTATTCTATATAATATCAACGGTGGGGTTCCTGCACCCCGATGCAAGTTATCTAACAGGACGCCCGCTTACCTTATTGTTAGAGGCTTTTGGGCCTCTCAAACTCCAGGGCCTAGTCACAAATGCTACCTCTGCACCCCCTAAACTTACGCCTCTGTCTATACAGATCATTTTAAGGATAGGCCACAGAGATCGACTTCCCGCTCATATTCCTCTTCGCTTTCCATCACAATTTTCACTCCCAGAATTTGGTGAAGGAATCCGCCTCAAAACCAATGCCAAATTCCTCCATGTGAACATACCTTTATTTGTACGGATGAGCAGAGAACCCTGGAGAATTCCCACAGTTCATCTGGTTTTACAGCCGAATATATTGATATTGCACCTGCTTTTACTTTTATTACAGGGTCATTCAATTCATCACAAGTGAAGCCGTTTACATACCAAGATTTACACATTTTATATGGAGCCTCAATTTTGGCCAACCCTATAGCCCCGTCTTACTTTTTTTTTTTTTTTGCTGTCTCTAGATCAAAGAGTTTAACATTGTGTCTCAAATGTATCTCGCAGATGTATGGACCTACGTGTGAACAAGTAGGAATGAACAGGATACTGTGTTGTTTTATGATGGTTAATGTAGAAAACGGCAGAAGACGGCTTGTTAATTTCCTGCGTTGGCCCCGCATCAAAGTATCAAAATGTGGCACAATGTAGGCGGATTGACATAATTTATTGCTTTACTATTTCTCCTATGTTTGTGTGTTTAGATCCTATATGTGTGTTTATTCTGCATATTTATTTTCTAGTTGATCTGGAGCACATGCGAACAGTAAAAGCAGATAAACACCAGAGATTCTGCCAAGAAAATGGACTTGGAAGCTTTTTTGTGTCTGCAAAGTCTGGAGATTCTGTAAGTAAATAGGGATAGGATCATGTTAACAATGCATATTACAGTGAAACCTCTCCACAAGACCACCTCTTTGAGAAGACCACCCCCTTATACAGAACACATTTTCTATGACGGGTTAGCCATGAAAACCACTTGTTAAAGAAGACCTTTCATGTCCTCAGGGACATGCGGTTCTATATACCGCTGGAAAGCCGACAGTGTCTGCTTTCCCGTTTTGTGCCCTGGGGCCGGAGATATCGGTGCTTTTATAATGGCAGTGATCTCTGCCCACTGTCAGAAGGGCGTTCCTGACAGTCTAGTTGGCCCATAGCCTTGTACTGTCAGAGGGAGCGTTCCTTGCCACCCAGTGATGACGCTAAGCTTTGAGGAACGTTCTCCCTCACTGTACTCGCTAGGTGGTACGTAACACCCCCTTTGACTGTACAAAGCTATGGACAGTACTGTCAGGAGGGGCGTTCCTTGCCGCCCAGTGATGACGCTAAGCTTTGAGGAACATTCCCCCTCACTGTACTCACTAGGTGGTACATAACACCCCCTGTGACTGTACAAAGCTATGGACAGTACTGTCAGGAGGGGCGTTCTTCACAGCCTAGCTAGACTTTCAGGAACACCCTTCTAATAGTGTGGGTAGACATCAGTGCCGTTATATCTCCAGCCCCGGGCACATAACGGGAAAGCTGAAAGTGTGCTGAATTCAACACCCCGACTGCTTTTAGTGGTATATAAAACCGCAGGTGTCTAAGGATATGAAATGTCCTCTTTAATGTAATTTTGGGTGGTCGCATCAAAGAGGTTTCGCTGTATTGGTAGGCACTCGGCTGATCCTTGAGCATCTTTAGCTGTAATCAGTTTTTTTTGACTTTCCATTGAGAAAAACCATGGCTTATACACAACATGCTCCTACCTCCTATCTCATACTTTAATGGGAGATGGAATAAGGTGTACAAAGTTGAAGGTGACATTGTTAAGTTTTATTCTAACCATTGGTGAAGATTTGAATGTGTTCCAGCGCTATATCAATCTCTGCCCCAGATAGGGCTCATAATCTAAATTCCCTATTGGTATGTCCTTGGATACATCATGTCAGAAAGTTAAAGAGGGCCTTTCACTTGTTCACCAACTCTTACAAAAAATTAAAAAAATCCAAATGCACCAAAATCAGTGGAACAGCACCCACCGATTCTGGCGCATTTGAAATTTTTTATTTTTTTTTCCATAGCCACTACTGTTCACAATTAGAGATGAGCAAGTAGTATTTGATCGAATACATCCCCTGCATAGATATTGGTGTAAAAAAAGCGCCAAGGAAGGTGGGAGGGGCATCAAAATTTTACTGCGTTTACCGCGTGGTATTCAACAGAGCAATAACTATGCAGGGGAGGTATTCGATCAAATACTACTCGCTCATCTCTATTCACAATCAATCTCTTCAGTTAGGGTATGTTCACATGGAGGAATTTGACCTTGAATTTGAGGCAGATTCCACCTCAAAATAAGCTCCAGATTCTGCCTGAAAGCCAGGCACCATTCATTTCAGTGGGAGGCAGATGCTGATTTTTTTAATTATTTTTTTTCCCCCTCTAGTAGATATTTTTTAGCTAGCAGAAAAATAAACACCATGCTGGATCTCCAGACAGATTCTGTAATGGAAGAGAATGGGCAGTAGAAATTACCGCCTGGTAGGTTTGGATTTTGATGCAAAATTTGGACAAGCGGAAAATTCAGCTTCAAATTCCTGAAGCTGAATTTTTAAGCCAAGAAAAATTTATGAAGCTAAATTTTCAGCTAGCAGAATTTCCTCTGTGTGAACTGTTTCTTAATTTCAGTACTATTAGGGCTCATTCACACGGAGTAAACGCCAGCTTATTCTGAACGTAAAAGACGTTCAGAATAAGCGGCGTATAAAGCAGTTCCATTCATTTCTATGGGAGCGGGGATACGAGCCTCATGCCGAGCCGTACACGCAGCGCTTCCCATTCACTTCAATGGGACTGCTCGTAGTGAAAAAAGCAGCCCATTCATTTCTATGGGGAGCGCTCGTATGCCGGCTCCCATAGAAATGAATGGAACTGCTTTATACGCCGCTTATTCTGAACGTCTTTTACGTTCAGAATAAACTGGCGTTTACTCCGTGTGAATGAGCCCTTAGGGTAAGTTCACATGGGGCCTCAGGTTCCAGACCAAAATATGGGTAACCATGACTGAATGCCGTGCACTGCACCGGCATCCAGTTGCGCACTCCACTCCGGACTAGGCCCAATGAATAGGCCTAGTCGTAAGGAAGGGAGTGTCTTCAGGCCCAATCGCGAAGAATGAACACCTCGCTTCTTTTTTCCAGGAGCCGGAAGAAACGACTCCCGGAAAAAAGACCTGAGCTGCTCCCATTGATTTCAGTGGGGGCCTTCTTTTTGGTCAGGATTTTGAGGCGGATACAGCCCAAAAAAAAAAACCCATGTGAACTTACCCTTATGCGGTCTGTTGTCAGTTTGCTCCAGCCTTGCACCAATCAGCTAACAGTAGAGAACTTAATTATCATATTTGATGTTGATACTAACAACACTGATTGCTCAGGAACGGTGGGGGCTAAAGAAAAGATTCCAAGCAGTATATGACGTATACAAAGGGTTGGAGTTGGTGAAAGATCCTCTTAAATGCCGCACCCAAACCCAATAGGTAGGATTTCTGTAACCGGTCCTCAGATGTGCAGAAATGTTTCCCTGTTCTGTGTTTAGTTTGCTTCCAATGATATCAGCAGAGACTTTAGCAATAGCTGTATATAAGGAAATAGAGGTAATGAGTTTAGAGGTAATGTATATGGAAGATTTAAAGGAATGTGCCACCAGAAAATGACCCTTTAAGTCATGTTTAAGCTGCATGTTGGAAAACACTGCCATGACAATATGAGCTACACCATCGGATGCGGCAAACCTTTAGTCTGAAATTGTGATGAATCAGAATGGTTTATAAAAAGAGAAGAAATCTTACTGAACCTGCCTTACCAAAATGTTTCCCCAATTGATCCCACCTTTAACCAGTATCCTCCTGAGCTCCCCCTCTGCCGGTGACCAAAAGACATGCACCATACCTTGTACGATCTGCTGGTCAACTTATCCCTACTCACTTGTGGCCTTCCTAGATCCGTCTTGAGATGTGCGCAGGTGACAGATACTTTTTAGATTCTCTCCAGCTTAGCCCCTTTCATTGGACGTGCTGTTCTTTTCACTAGATCGTTCCCGTTAATTCCTCTTGTTCTGGCGTTGCGCTATTTTTTATTGTAAAACAATGAGACAATTGTTCGTTCCGTGAAACAAATCTGGTAAATGTATTGGAATTCAATTGCTAAACACAACACTTTTCTGTATTAAAAAGACACCAATTTCAAAGCTGAAGTTATTTTAAGGGCCGTCGTGTCTCAATTCTGGGTTTACATCTCGCCAGTGTTTACAGTGCAGGAAAGGCTTGATTTATCTGAAAGTAACTGGAGGATGTCTGCTTTTAATCATTTTACTCCCATTTCTTTCCCTTTGTAGGTTTTCCTGTGCTTTCAGAGAGTCGCGGCCGAGATCCTCGGTATCAAGCTAAACAAGGCAGAAATGGAGCAGTCTCAGGTAAAGATTCTTACGGGAAACTAAAGTTCCTTTAATCTGGACTTTGCTAATCCAGAATGTCTGTTGATTTAGAAATTCTGGTAAACCAGCCTTTTTCAACCTAGTACTAAAGGGGTTGTCCAGGCAAAATTGGGCGACCCCTTTAACTTTTAAAGACACACTCTGCTTAAAGAGGACCTTTCACCTCCTGGGGCATATGTGGTTTTATATACCGCTAGAAAGCCGACATTGTGCTGAATTCTGTGCCCCCGGTGAAGAGTTATCGATGCCGGTACCGTAGTTCTTCATCGTCAGAAGGGCGTGTCTGACAGTCAGTCAGGAACGCCCCTCCTCACAGTAGCGCCTATTGCGATGTACTGTGTGACCGGGGAGTAACACCCCCTCCCCTCCTTATAGTAATCGTTCATAGACTAGTACTGGGGGTCTGGCTGGGCGGTAAGGAACACCCCTTCTCACAGTACAGCTTAATAGACGCTACTGTGAGGAGGGGCGTTCCTGACTGACTGTCAGACACGGCCTTCTGACGATGAAAAGCTACGGTACTGGCACTGATAGCTCTTCACCAGGGGCACAGAACGTGAAAGCCGACATGCGCTGTATTCAGCACACTGTCGGTTTCCTAGCGGTGTATTACACCGCATGTGTCCCAGGAGGTGAAAGGTCCTCTTTAACTGGCTACACCGAACCAATGCAAAGGTGCTGGACGCACCAGAGAGAAGTCTGATGAGATTCTCCTTTAGGCAAATATGATTACCTAAATTAGGTAATCATAATTATATAGGTTCCATATTATATTTAAAGGGGTTGTCCAGGCAAAAATGGGGTCTCTTCCTCAGGACTATGAGGACCAGAGCATCGGTGACAGGTAACCATGTTTTTTTTTTTTGTTTTTTTTTTTGTTTTTTTTCACTGCCCCGGCTGATTTAAAAGTTAAATAATTTTTGTCTGGACAACCCCTTTAACTGTAATATGGAATTTGTCATGGCGTCACTTTCTAAATCTATAAATCTTAATATTTACCTAAAGATGAGTCCTATTAGACCTATCTCTGGTTCGCCCAGCTCCTTTGCATTGGTTCGGTGTAGCCAATTAAGTATACCTCTGCTTCACAGCGCATGCGCACGAGGTCTGGCGCGTGCGGCCTTAAAGCCCCGGTGTACTTTCCCTGACTTCACTGAACCACTGCACAGATGCTAGGAGTATGTATAAGGGTTTGGAGTTTTTTAATTATTAGAAGACTTTCTTAACTGCTCCTTTCTGTCAAAGCCTTAACGGGAATCTGAGGTTGTTTTTACCTAATTTTAAGACCTTCCAGGAAACAAATGTTATACATAAAACAATAGAATTAAGCGATTGTACTTTGTTTATCCCATGACTGTATGTGTATGACTACAGGGGGTCAGGCTGCCGGGACCCCCATTTATCACACAGGAGTCACAGAGTTCTTTGTACTGCACATACATGATCACTTCTCCATTCACTTCTATGGCAGTGATTTTCAACTAGTGTGCCGTGACACATGGTCGGGTGTGCCGCGGGGAAAGTTCCCCAGACGCATGCCAAGATTGGCACGGGAGACCTATTTTGCTGGTACAGCAGCCAGTCCCCGTATAAATGTAGACGGAGCGTCCCTTCACTGCTCTGCTAGCTAGAGCTGAGGTGTAGGACACGCCCCCTTCTCTCCCTGCCCACCAATCAGAGGTGAGCCTCTCACTGCACAGGATAAGGGCTCCCTGGACCTGCTGCTACACGTGAGGAGGAGCTCCTGCCGTCTGCAGCCCTGAATAGTAGAGGAGGAGAGGAAGCTGAACAAAGTGAAAGTAAAAGAAAACACCAGGTTAGTAACTATTCTCATTAATGTCAGGCATTTGGGGTTATTACTTTAGTTTTAGTAACTCCATGTGCCTCACATTAATAGCAATTAACCCCATCATGTCCCTCATATTAACTCCTGTGTGGCTCACATAAGAGTTAATAACATGTGTGACATATGGGGGTACTATATAATGAAGATATTTACTTATCACCTCCATATGTCTCACATATCAGTATCCCTTATGTAAAGCACACAGGGGGTTAATGTGAGGGACAGGATGGGGTTCACTGCTATTAATATGAGGCACATTGAGTTGTAACCTGTAATATACATGACCAGACTTTTTATACACAACTGTGGATAAGAGTACAGACCTATACATTTCTAAGGACCCATATATACAGCCATTCTTTTTGTGGCTGTGTATCTGGGCCAAATTGAAGAGCTGAAAATTATAGAGCAGGTCCTATATCTGTCCTATACCTACCCTATATCTGTCCTATACCTACCCTATATCTGTCCTATATATACCCTATATCTGTCCTATACCTACCCTATATATGTCCTATACATACCCTATATCTGTCTGCATTTGTGGCCCTGTCAATTAATTTTTAATGTTTATATCAGTGAAAACCACATGCGTGCCACTTGTATGCAGAAGGCGTAAGGCTGAGGCCCCACGTTGCATAAACGCAGCGTTTTTGTTGCAGATTTTGCGGCAGTTTATTTCAACCAAAGAATCAACCATTTAGAATCTATATTATTAACTATATGTATAATATGTACTGTTTTAGTGTCATTTTGTGCCATTTTGGTTGGTGGTGTGCCCCGGGTTTTTTTAAGTGTAAAAAGTGTGCCGCGGCTCAAAAAAGGTTGAAAATCACTGTTCTATGGGACTGACTTGGTGCACGCTGCGGTACTGATGGCACATGGGAATGTTTAGAAATATCTCCCTAGCCCTTATTGAAGGAAGTCGGTGGTCTAGGGCAGGGCGACGGACACTCGTACATAAATAGCTGACAGCCACGGTCGCTCAGAAGCAGCGAAGATCTTCTAATTCATTGACATGCTAGTGATTGATTCCTTTGTAAGTAAATATGAAGCATCAAATTAATTGCACAATATTAATAATTCTTTAATCTAATTTAATTGCTTCCGGACAGTCCATTGACTATATACATCCAGGCAGTCCATTCTTAACTTAGGCTCGGAGTCTCCCATTGTCTTCTGTACAGATCTGGATACATTCTGAAGAGAACTGCACATTTTCTAAACTGTTAACCTTGGTTTAGCAGTTTTGCATTCTCCCCATGTGGATCTGATCTGGCCATTTTAGACAATGTGATCTGCTTCAGGATGTTTGCAGTAAATAAAGATTTGTAAAGCTGTGACCTGCCTGACCATTGTGTAAGAGTGATGCGGGGTATCTGAGCATGAGAGATAACAGCACTTCACTCTGGAGCTCTACAAATTGTCTGCAGATAACCTGAACCCTGGTAGATCACTGCCCTGTCCAGCAGACCGGATAACCTCATCTCTTAAAGTGACACTAACCTTAGTTGATTCTTCACCCCGAGGACCTGTCGTACCCATAACACTGGAGGATTGAGGTTACCCCAATGTGTTCCTCATCAGTAATCTACTAGTAATTACGGTTGAGCCGATCTTGAGATTTCAGTATTGTTTTTAAAATCCAATTTTCGATCATTTTCCTCCTGATCGTGAAATTTGCTCGATCGCTGATCAGTATCCGATCTTTCCCGATCACTCAACCCTACTAGTAATCCTCCTGAGGCTATTACAGAAGCCATAAGTCCATGTCACACGTGCATTATGCTACGGCCTAGGCAAGTGTCTTGTTTTTGTCTTCCGGCATGGATGTTCTACTGTATAGTCGTAATGGATGCCATGAAACCGAAAGCTGTCCATAGTGTTTTGATATTGGCCCTCAGCCATAATCTATTCCTCTTCTCCAGGACGGAAAATAGGCAAATATCAGACACCTCCACCACTAGCCGGTCCCCCTTCAAAATCACAGGGTTTGGCTGACATGCATCTACTATACATCTAATATGTATTCCCTCATTAAGGTGTTTTATCATTAAAAACACATATCCCATATCTACAGGATAAGGAATAAGTGACAGATCACTGGGAGTCCAACAGCTGGGATCAATAGTGATCAGGAAAATAGGGGCAAAAAGTGTCCTTTTAAGCTCCTTGGGGTTGGAATAGCCATGCGTACCTTCTTCTTGTAATTGTATGGAATAGCCGAGTCTGCTATACTATTCCACACAGAGATATCCAGTATATTCCTATGGGCAATAGGCGCGATTTGTATGCCTAGACAGTGGCATCTCTAGTCATACGTACGTGGACATCTGGCAGAGATCTCCATTAGACACTGCAAACACACTGAGACAGATGTACTATTGTGGTCACACCTAGACTATTGTTTGAGCTAAACGTTTGAGCATAGCTTCTCGGAAAAGTGGTTGTGCAATGAAACGTACGCCAGAATTTTGGCATAAAATTCTGGCCAAAAGTAGGCCAACGTTTAGGAGGTATGAGTGTAGACAACACAGTCCAAAGATACACCAGGTTTATCATCCAGCATCAGTCACTGTGATAAATCTGGTGCATTTTCAGACTGCCTGTCTAAGTATACACTGTGTAACTATTAGTAAGTCTGGGCCACTGGGTAAACTCCCTTAGCTGGTGCAGAACAGCTTTCTGAAGGGTATGGGTTAGCGTCTGGTCCATCATAGGGAGTCTGTCTCCAGAACTAGCATATCACCCCAGCCCTGCAGATAGATAGGTTAGTGTCACCAGAACCAGCATATCACCCCAGCCCTGCAGATAGATAGGTTAGGGTCACCAGAACCAGCATATCACCCCAGCCCTGCAGATAGATAGGTTAGGGTGACCAAACCCAACATATCACCCCAGCCCTGCAGATAGATAGGTTAGTGTCACCAGACCCAGCATATCACTCCAGCCCTGCAGATAGATAGGTTAGTGTCACCAGAACCAGCATATCACCTCAGCCCTGCAGATAGATAGGTTAGTGTCACCAGACCCAGCATATCACTCCAGCCCTGCAGATAGATAGGTTAGTGTCACCAGAACCAGCATATCACCTCAGCCCTGCAGATAGATAGGTTAGTCTCACCAGATCCAGCATATCACCCCAGCCCTGCAGATAGATAGGTTAGGGTCACCTGGGTCAAATGTTGATCTCCCTCACTATCTTACTGATGCACTCATTGCTCCAAAAAGCTCCTTTTTATATTGACAAAAAATGTGATATATCTTGACAACAGAGGCAGCGATCCTCTTTGATTTAGGTGACCCTAATCTATTTATGTTTAAGACTGGATTCTGCTGACACACTCTCTTTAAGGCTATTGCTACACAGCAACTTTGGCCCTGTCTTGTTACCCTGCAACTCCATTATAAAGGGTGCTACAACTGCAGGGTCTAGTCACAAAAAGAATCCAGCAGTTCTCACCATCTTTGTGTCTAGACGTCACACTACTGCGCCCTTGGGGGCCACAATTTGACTCCATTCTCTTACATTACTGACGTAGTTGCAGGACGGCGCAATCTTTGGTTGTGCAATGAGAGTGTAACCCTAGCCTTAAAGAAGATATGCAGATTCTGAGGTATTACTTTGGATAAAGTGAGGGTTTTGTCACTGTGCTGTGGGTGTGTGTTGTGTGTATAAACATGATAGACTATTTGAGATGAGCATTGAAGTGAACATTGTTCTCCTGGAATGCCTATGTGGATAAGATTGTCTGGTGTACATGGGGGCTCCTGGGGAGGGATCACTTACTTTGATGGTTCTCAAGCTCCAGTCCACATCACATCTGCTGCAAAATCTATGCTAGAAACCCATTGGGCAACAGGGTGGCTCAGTGGTTAGCACTGCAGCACTGGAGTCCTGGGTTCGAATCCTGCCAGGAACAACATCTGCAAGGAGTTTGTATGTTCTCCCTGTGTTTGCATGGATTTCCTCCCATACTCCAAAGACATACTGATAGGGACAAACTGATATGGGTCTAGCAATCTACATTAAAAAAAAAAACCCACGGACATAAGGTAAATCCGTTTTCTTTGAGCCAGTATTCTGCCAGGCCAAGACGAAGGAATGACAGATGAGAAATCCTGCTAGCATGTGTAAATTTCATGGTGATGTATGTGTAGACTCTGGTGTTCCCGTGTCCTTCCATAGCTCATATTTCTTACCTTCCCTGTGTTTCTTTTATTATAACATTTGTTTTTTTTTTCTTTTTCATCATTCTCTTCTTTCTTCCTTTGCATGACCATTCATTTTGCTTTCGCTTGTAAATTTGACATCGGGTTGGCAGCGAATTGTAAAGGCAGAAATAGTGAACTATCCTGAAGACGATAAACAGTTGAACTCGGCACACTCTCAGAGTAAAGTCTGCTCATTGCAATAGATGGAGGTATTATATACAACTGGGGCTCGAACCGCACTGACATATGTTGTTATATTATGCGTGCTTGCCATGTGGTGAATATAAAATTCAGCCCATGTAACTCTATGGAGCGATTCACGTGCCTTCTATATGGATGTATTTTTTATGTATTTCAATGTTGTGTATGACAACCATATTTTGCTTATTGAAATTAAAAGGGGATCCCTCCACTAGAATGAGGGTCCCACGTCCCCTATGTAAATGGTACAGTCGTCCAGCATGAATGTTACCACTCCATTCAATGTGTATGGGACTGATGGAGTTCGGGTTCGGGTCTTGAATATCCTTGTCAGCCGCGACCATCAAACACCTGTCTCCTAGCCTGCGAATAGCTGGTAATTTGTTAAGGTGGAACAGCCCTTTAAAAGGGGTCGTCCAGGAATTGGAGCAATTCCTATAGAGGTTGGGGAGGTGTAAAATAAAAAACTAAAACATACTCGCCTGTCTCAGTCTCGCACCACTTCCTGGTTGCTGGAGAGAAATCAGTGAGATCACTCACACGTGGTAGGTTCCTTGTGGAAAAAATATGGAGGATAATGCAGATGAAGCTTAAAGGAGGTTTTCTGGCCCCCTGATACATGTTTCATACTGATGACCTAACTACATGATTGGTCGTCAGAATCTGATCTGAGGGGTTCCAAACCTGAAACCCGCACAGATCTGCCGTTCTTGCACCCTCCGGGATCTGGAAGCTGCTGCAGTGGATAGGGAGTGGAAGCAAACTGCAGCTCTGTCCACTGTATAGCGGTGAGTCTGGGGAATTGTAGCTCTGCTCCTATTATTTGAATAGGGGCAGACTGCACATGTTCCTGTCCAATTCAGCAGCTGCCGTCTGTGCTGGTGTCAGATCCCCACAGGTTAGATAATGATAAATTGTCCTGTGGAAATGTCTTCCTCATGAAATCAACATGACAAATGCCAAGCTTCTACATGGCCAGACTTGAGTTTCACCCAGGTAGCTTTGCCCTGGGCAAAACAGTCGAGGTAAAACTTGAGCTTGCCCATTGGAAGCCATTGTTTTTGCTATCACCTCTGTTGGGATTGCCGAGACATGGACAGTGTATGGATCTGTTTTCTGGTGCTAGTGGTTTCCATACCAGTGTGGTTCTCGTTCAACAACTGTTTGACAATTGCCATTTTTTGCCAACTGGTTTGGATCCCACTGCCACCAGAAAACAAATTCATACTCTGTCCATATCTCAGCAATCCCAATAAGTGTTAATACTAGTTTTTTGTTTTATTATAATGTGTTCTCCAAAGGCTACAGTTATAGGGGGGGCTTTGTACAATGCAGACAATACAGGATATAGAAGAATGTCTGATGGACAATTTATGGGAGTTACAGAAAAGCGAGTCCCACCTTTGGGTACCCTGCACCTAACTCCAGAATGGACGCCTTCTCCATTCATTCTCTGTCTTGATGTGGCAGGTGGTAGCTGCCTTACCAGGCTGTACCTTACCTTGTTCTAAAGATAGGTGTGGGTCCTAAAGGTAGAACTTGCATTTATCAGTCATATAAAGTAGCATATTCTGTAGATTTCTCATCAGAAAAGCCAAATAATTCCTTACAGGACTCCTAGTAAAAAGACATGAGTCCTGCTGATTCCAAACACACACAGAGATTGACAGTCTTCTGTGTATACCTACTGATACAGGAAGAGCTGTCACTCAATAAGTGTGGGCGGGAGCAGCAGGTCTTTTTTTCTTCCTTCCCTCCCTCTCTCTTCCTCCCTCCCTCTCCCTCCCTCCCTCTCCCTCCCTCTCTCTTCCTCCCTCCCTCCCTCTCTCTTCCTCCCTCCCTCTCTCTCTCTTCCTCCCTCCCTCCCTCTCTCTTCCTCCCTCCCTCCCTCTCTCTTCCTCCCTCTCCCTACCTCCCTCTCTCCCTCCCTCTCTCTTCCTCTCTCTCTCCCTCCCTCTTCCTCCCTCCCTCTCCCTCCCTCTCCCTCCCTCTTTCTTCCTCCTTCCCCCTCTCTCTCTCTCCTCCTCCTTCCCTCCCTCCTTCCCTCCCTCCCTCCGCCGCCTCTCCCTCCTCCCCTCCCTCCCTCCTCCCCTCCCTCGCTCCTCCTCTCCCTCCCTCCTCCTCCTTCCCTCCTCCTCCCCTCCCTCCTCCTCCTTCCCTCCATCCCTCCTCCTCCTTCCCTCTCTCTCTCCTCCTACATGCCTCCCTCCATCTCCTTTTCCTTCCGTCCCTCCCTCTTCCTCCTCCTCCTTTAAACTGTTTACAAATTTATATATAAAATCTGTTTTAGACTGACACACCAGCCTAAAACTCTTGCAATACAATGAGTATGTATATGTGTGTGTATGTGTGTATATATATATATATATAGATATAGATAGATAGATAGATAGATAGATAGATAGATAGATAGATATAGATATAATCCCTGATGGATCTTGCTAAATGATTTCTTTTCATTATTCCAGAGAGTGGTGAAGGCCGACATTGTGAACTACAGTCAAGAGCCGGTCACCAGAATGGTAAACCCTCCTCGCAGTTCCATGTGTGACATTCAGTGAGCGGACCACTGAGTGAATGAAGAAATGATTTCTGCCGTTGCACGGTCCAGCGGTTCGCCATGAACTTCATTGTAACAACGACAATCTCAATGCAGTGCATTTAGAGGTCTCAAAAACCTACTACAATATTTTGTTTTATGAACAGCAGGCGCCAGGTTGGCCAGTGTCCAAGGCCCCGGGACCACACACTAGAAAGTATAGAAATTAGAATGGAGTTTTCAGAATTCTCTACACTGTACCTTTGCCTTCATGTGTCTGCTCGATCTAGAGAGATCTGAAAAAATGTGCAGGTATCCAGAGCTTTGTGTATTTTCATACCGTTTGACGGACAGATACGATATATATGTGGTGAAATATTTAAAGAGCGACTCCAGTAAAAACTTATGAGATTAAAAAAAAAAGTGTGCATTCCTATTTTTGGGGGGTTTCATACTGCAGTTGCTCTTTATTCTGTATACATTTGGTTCTATAATGCTATACTATTGCATAGTAAGAACTGCAAGCTGAATGTAAAATATATGTGTATATATATATATATATATATATATATATATATATATATATATATTCTGTTGGGGAGTAGCTTACAGATTTCTCCAGGTATGTTCTATTTTTTGCAGTCACTGATAACATAAGTAATGTGTATGGTCCTGAATGTACAACGTTTATTTTTACATTATTGCACAAAGTTTATACCCAGGGAATTCAAAAAGTAAGGAAACAAATGAGTGAGTCGAGAATTGGATTTTTCTTAGTGTAAGTTCACATGGAGTTTTTTCAGGCAAATTTTTGAAGCGGGGAATTTGCCTCAAAAACGCCTCCCATCAGGTCATTGGTTAGCACTACAGCCTTGCAGCACTGGAGTCCTGGGTTCGAATCCTGCCAGGAACAACATCTGCAAGGAGTTTGTAAAAAAAAACTCCCCGTGTTTGCATTGATTTCCTCCCATACTCTAAAAAAAAAAAAACCCACCTCCCATCTCTCCCATTCAGTTCAGTAGGTGTCTGTAAAATCCACTAGAGGAAAAATAAAGCATCATGACCTATCGTCAGGTGGATTCTGCCTTGTAAACCCCATTGAAATGAATTGGAGGAAGAAAAAATAAGCTGGCTATTTTTTTTATTTTTTTTTCTGCCTCCCGTTCTTTTCAATAGGGTTCGCAAGGCAGATTCCACCTGACAATAGGTCACAACTTTTTTTTTTATTTTTTTTTAAAATCCACCTGACTTCCATTGAAGTGAATAGGAAATTTAGTTAACTCCTCAAAAATCCACCTGAAAAAAATCTCGGTGTGAACTTACCCTTATTGATAGGTGCTTGAAATGCTGTGTAATCTGGTATTTTTTTCTACAGTATATAAGTTTTTGTGTATTCCTATATTTAATTTATCCTTAAAATAGGTCACAATACTCGGGGGGGGGGGGGGGGGGGGGGAATATTAACATTGTGCACAATTTCAGAATAATTGTACAATTGTCTTATTATTGCAGCTATGCATTTTAGGTTGCATTGTCATTATAGTACCCGTGTCAGCTATATACATTATATATATATATATATATATATATATATATATATATATATATATATATATATATATATATACAGCTACAAAAATGTATTCCATAAAATTAAAAACAAAATTAAAAATAAATATTTTTGATTGCTAAGTCTTTGTCTGTTTTATTTAGAGCTCGTTCACATCTGCGCCCGGTCTCCGTTCATACAGGTTTCTTGCACAAAACAGAGCAGGAGACGGAAAGTTGCAGGACTCTATCATGCCCATTTCATTTTTTTAAACCGGACACAGAGTCCGACATGCAGTACTCTGTGTCCGGTTTAAAAAAAACGGTTTCGCAGCGGAGAGCATAAAACGCTCACCGGCGCTCACGGCCGGACCCGGTCTGCATGCAGAAGACGGAAACCTGAAAACGGAGTCAGGGCGCTAATGTGAACCCAGCATCACTTGTGCACTTTTTTTGACCATGTAAAGAAAATCCATTTTCCATCCATAGACAGCTCTGAATAGTCTGTTAAAGGGGTTGTCTCATCTCAAGGATCCTATATATACTGGTAGCTTATGTAAATTGAAGCCATTTTCAAAATATATTGCTTTAGAAATTCTGCTTTGTTCTCCTGCTATGTGACCTTATTCCTCCCATTGTTTACACAGCGTTACTATAACCACCGACCTATAGTATAGGACAAGTGATGTCACTAACTCAGTGCCAGCAGGACAATCCGCTCAGCTAATTGCACTTTGCTGATAAACTTGAGTCTGTTATCTGTCTGAGTAAACACACAGATAACATGGAGTTGTATTGTAGAAGAATATGAAGATTATCTCACCTGCTGAAGTTTTGTTTGTCCCTTTCAGCAGGAGGGAGAGAAATACAGGAAGTGAAAAGCAGACACTGCATACAGTCTGTTTGAAAAGCTGAGATGGGAGAACCCCTTTAATGGTTAAAATGGCCTCTCTAGAAAGCTGTCTTTCACATGAAAAAGGCCAAAAACAGACCAACACGTTAGTTTTTCATGAACAGTTAGGTCAGTAAAAAATAGAACTTTTGGGGGTGCCACACGGTGGCTCAGTGGTTAGCACTGCAGCCTTGCAGCACTGAGTCCTGGCGTTGAAATCCCGCCAAGGGCAAAGGAATGTATCACCAGAAAATAAATCCATTTTTTTAAATGTTCCATAGTATTTATAGTTGAATAAATAATCCTAAAAATTCTGCAGTTCTGACTCTGTTTACTAAAATATTGTGTTGACACTTTTTTCTTTTTTTTTTTTTTTTTTTTTAGGCTTTTAGATTTTTATTTTTTTTTTAAATATAGATAACATGGAAAACTGAAAACATCACCAAAAATTCTTAAAAAAGTGTCTAACATTAAAACATAATTTATACAATAGGTTGTTTTCTTACAACATATTCCATTGATGTATAAAGCTCCAGCACGCAGGACTAAATTAATAAGTAAAAGGTACGCTGTAATGAGGACAGCTTTGCTGGTTCTTGTCCAGTTCCAGGAGATATCAATGCCGTTAGTTTCGGCACCAATATCCCTCCACTGTCAGAAAGGCAGGCCTTACAGCCTAGCGTCTTTGTGGGCTGTGAGGAATTCCTTCTCTAACAGTAGAAGGTTATGGAAGAGTACTTTTGGGAGTGGGAGGGCATTTGTCATATCCCAGCTATGACGCTGAGATATAAGGCTTGCCTTTCTGACAGTGGAGGGATATCGGTGCTGAAACTAACTGCACAGATATCTCCAGCACCCGGGCACGTACCGACAAAACTCATAGTGCTCTGAAGTCAGCCCATGTCTGAGGACTTGAAAGGTCCCATGTCCAGTCTTCATTCTAGTATCTGGTATATTGTAATAATAATTATGAAGAAAAAGACGAAAATACCTTTTATTCTAAAAAAAAATCAATGAGCAACATTGTATCGCAGAACATAAGCGCTTGTATATAAAGGAGGCTCCTGTATTATTCTTGTGTCGTCTTCGATCATCACTCTTAGTCACCACTTATACTATACGACGCTATCATCTGATTTATGCTACAAAGGTTCCTAGAAGAAAGCTCCGAGGAGAAGTCACGCTATGTGAGAGACACAAAACTGCAAGTACTACAGCTCAGAGCTGCGGACGAAGAGGATCTGTGCAAGAAGAAGGGCTTAGGCTCAGATAGGGAACACATCCATCTCTTGTTTATGTTTCCAAATCTTAGTGCCGACATGGAGGATAAACAAAAGCTGCTTCATCATGTTGGCATGTGGAAAAAAATATTTTGATGACGGACTAGGAAAATATGAAGTGAGATATCTGGATGTCATCCAGTCTATTGCACAAATTTGGTGGGGCCTTCTTACACTGGAAAGAGTAAAGTACTAACACTGTCCTACTTGACAAATCTGTCAAAAGAAACAACTTGGAAATGGGGATTTCGCTCAGAAGTATGAATTGTAGAAGGATGTCTTTTGCAGATGGCGGACATAAATCATTTGTTCGCTAAATGATAATTTCCACAGTTTCCCCCCCCCCCGTAATTTCTTTAGCAAATGTAAACTTTATGTTAACTTACAAGCACTGTTTTACGGTTTCCATATACAATTTTAATCTATGGTAAAAAGCGGAATCATTTTTATATATTGCATTACTTCTTTTGTACGGATTCTGAGTTACAGCCTGTATTATGCTCTGGAGCTGTATTCACAGTTCTGCTGAGCTCTGAGCAGTCGTTGACAAATAGATTTGCTTAGCATGTATGTTAGCCTGCAACTAAATTTTAGCCGAGATATTGCCGTTTTTTTGTTAATATGAGCAACAAGGACGATTCACTTACCTCTTTGGAGCAATGACCACACCCATGTTGCTCCAAACGCTGATTTGCATATTGAAAGAATACACCAATACGTCGGCAACAAAGGTATCAGTTCAGAAAATAGCACCACTAAAGTTATGTTCACATCTGTGCTGGGCTCTCAGTTGGGGGACTCAAAGGACGGAGATCCGGACCGCTAAAACAGTGGTTATCCATGGTCAATGGTGGACCCTATTATAATGGGGTCCGCCGTTTTCATACTAAAAGCAACCTACAAGGAGGATTTTTCTGTCTGCCGATTTCTGTGGCGGAGTCAAGAACTTAGCCTAACCTATCTATCCGCAGGGTTGGGTCCATATGGGTCATTTTAAAGGGGTAAACTATAAAAATAAAAGCGTAAATGAAAAAGGCATATACACGATTAACACAACGCTCACACCAAAAAATAGATAAATATACACCCTGACCAGGTTTACCAAATACTGAGGATACCCTCCTCCTAAAAAAAAAAAAAAAACTATATACCGTATATACTCGAGTATAAGCCGACTTTTCCAGCACATTTTTCATGCTGAAAACGCTCTCCTCGGCTTATACACGAGTCAGGGTCTACGGAGCACAGAAAACTGGAAGGACCTGGAAGGGGGAGGTCCTTTACTGCTGCTGCTCTGTGATTGGCTTGTCATGAGGTCTTGTGACTGTGATGTCATCAAAGGTCCTGTAGCCACTGGTATGTAACATCTGCAGATAAGGTTGAGTCTAAATCCTAGTAGCTCCGCCCACACCAGAGTCTGATCACATGGTCATGACGTCATCAGAAGTCCTTTAGCACACTAGGATTTAGCATCTACCCTGCAGATGAGTGGCCAGGATTCATTGTGTCTTATGGAAGATGTCTGTTGTATGGAGGAGAGGAAGCTACAGTAACGTGACACACAGGGACCTTCCTTTAGTTCCTCTGCCTAGTAATGTCAGGCATTTGAGGTTATTTAGTTTCAGTAACTCCATGTGCCTCACATTAATAGCAGTTACCCCATCATGTCCCTCATATTATCCCCTGTGTGCCCCATATAAGGGTTACTAATATGTGAGACACATGGGGGTACTAATGAAGGACCTTAATTATGAAGATACCTAATTATTACCTCCATATGTCCCACATATCAGTAA
This sequence comes from Leptodactylus fuscus, assembly GCF_031893055.1. Classification (NCBI taxonomy): domain Eukaryota; kingdom Metazoa; phylum Chordata; class Amphibia; order Anura; family Leptodactylidae; genus Leptodactylus; species Leptodactylus fuscus. The sequence continues at coordinate 325,819,819 of NC_134265.1, read as the reverse complement.
CTTTTGTATGAGGCACACAGGGGTTTAATGTGAGGGACATGATGGGGTTAACTGTTATTACTATGATCCCCATGGAGTTACTAAGCTGTAATGCACATGACCAGACTTTTTATCTGCAATGGTGGATTTCCCCCCTCGGCTTATACTCGAGTCAATAAGTTTTCCCAGTTTTTTGTGGTAAAATTAGGGGTCTCTGCTTCTATTCGGGTCAGCTTATACTCGAGTATATACGGTATATATATTTTATTTTAATATTTTTTTTTTCTACTGGATAGGGAGTAATTTATTACAACAATTCCCCTTTAAGTGGTTAATGGCTATTCCAACTTTTAAAAAATTATCAAAAGTAAAAAATTTGATCAAATAAAAGCCCCTCATGTTACATAAAAGGTGAAAATTATTTCGATTACTAAAAAATAAATAATGGATGTGGTCCGTAGAGTAATATGGCAGGACTGGTTAGCTTCTGAGCCATTGATTCTAGGCAGTGTGTCTCCTAGTGGTTGGGAATGATTATGTAGTGACATATAATTGGGAGGTTCACACGTGTCCAGAATACTTAAAGGCAAGTTTACGTTAGAAGTTAAGCTTTTTGACCCATCCCAGTGTCTGTTTATGACTTGGCTTCAAACTAAGCAACTTTACTTTGATGTTGGAACGGAGCAGCGAGGAAATTTATTTTATTCAACAAAGTTCTAGTGCAAAGGGTAAGATGGGATATAGAATAGATCGGAGTGTATGGAACAGATTAATAGTGGGCAAATGCTACTATTATCTTTACCTAAAGGGTCGGTAAAATTGTATCTAAGATTTGGTTACTATAAAATTCTAACTTGCTTCTTAAAGGGGACCTTTCACCATCTCTACCATCACCAACTATTTAGATCTTTTAGGTGCTCCGCTGATTCTGAGACCGGTGACATGTTTTCTCTAGTCTCCACCATTCCCGAGCAATCAGTTCTGTTAGTTTCAGTACCGACTATGCTGTAGCAGGTAGTCTAGAACCGCCCACCTGTCAGTAGAGAGCATATTGGGTGCAGAAAGTAACAGAAATGATTTCACAGGAACAGTTGGAGCTAGAGGAAAAATTCCAACTGTGTCGAAATCGGTAGAACAGTGATTGTGGATGAGTATAAAGGAAATGGAGTTCGTGAAGATAGTGAGAGGTCCTACTTAAGGGGAACTATTGGGTCTAAAATGCCTTCCAAACCAATAATAGTGTCATGTAGAGGTCTTTAATAGGAGAAAAAAAATACCAATAAATAATTTTATGGATTTGCAATTTTCCCAGAGACCGGGCCAGATTAGCCTACAGACAGCCACAAGTTTATCTGCTTATAATCACACCCTCAGTGCCACAGCTTTACATTTTCAGTCCATTGCACTATTTGTATATCAATGAAAAGATGATCTTTTTCTGTACTTCATATGTTTATTGGAACAAAGATATGTTTCTATGCCTGTTATAGTGTCTTATATGGCGCTATTATTGGTTTGGGAGACATTTTGGATCTTTTAGACTCCATTAATCTACATATCATCTGGAGATATTGTACCAGATCACAGGATGCCCAGATCAATGTGGGGCCTGCACTTCAGACCTATACTACCCTCCTGTCCGCGATGCCTTGGGATGCAGAACTACTCTGAGCCTGAATCAGATGTATCAAAGCAGTGGTTTTACCCTCAACCAGTTCACCTTAAAGGGGTTGTCTAGGGATCGTAGGCTGGGGAAGGTGTAACATATTTAAAAAAAAAAAAAAAATCAGAATGTATACTATGTCTCAGAGCAATTTCACCATAAGAACTACAGGGATGTACTAGACCAAGCGTCAGCAACCTTCAGCACTCCAGCTGCTGTGAAACTACAACTCCCAACATGCTTCATTCACTTCCATGGGAGTGCCAAGAACAGCAGAGCAAGTATGCATGCTGGGAGTTGTAGTTTTACAACAGTTTGAGTGCCAAAGGTTGCCTACCCCTGTACAAGTCATTCCTAGCGGAGCAGGAATGACTTGTAAGTCTCCGTACGCCTATGTAGGCACACACTCTCCCTAATGTGTATGATTATCCCCTGACCCTGGTCTATAGTCTCTCACTCTGCCAAATCAGTATCCCTGTGCTATGCTGAGGAGGCCCAATAGGCTGAAACAGCGCTGTCCATAGCTGGGAATCTGTTCCTTTTGGAATAGAAATACTAAGTTTGCAATTAAATCTGCATCATGATAGTAGACTTATTAACTGAGTCATGCATGATGTTAAGGAGGCTGCCCTCTAGAGGACGGCATACAGAGTGCACTGTTCTCCTAATTACATCCTGGAGAATAGATTTGCATATTTTATACCCAGTACCCCTGTACTAGACCATGAATGCCAGGCTAAGAATTCTAGGAATAGAGGAAATTGGTGGAAAAGAGAAACTTGCTCTAGCGCCACCTTTCGGAAGTTAGCTACTTATAGATCAATGCATGGTTTTCATAAGACCTAATAGCATAATATGGGAATAATAGCCAAGCCAGAATAAAGGTAGGGTCTGCACCAGGGTTTCCATTGTTCGGATCTGCCAGGAGATGAGCCAGACTGCTAAAACGGTGGTTACCTGTGGACAATAGTCAATGGGGTTCACAATTTCATACTGAGATCTGCAGAATTAAAAAGACAAGAAAAGACAGGGCACCGAGCTGATCCTAGTGTGTTATCCTTTATAGTGTAAGGACAAGGAAACGAACAGGTGACTACTCACCTGATTAGGTTGTGCGGGACACAACAACCAAAGGACATGACAACCAATGTGGATGTAGATGTGGAGGGCAGCTGCTTGTAACCGTCACAGGGATGTCCGGACAAATGGAAGGGATGGACCAGCCTCCAAAAGGACAGGCGATAAACAGCGCTCAATCCAACATGCGGTGAAAACAACTTTATTAAAGAGGACTTTTCATCAGATCAGGCACAGGAAGTTTTATATACTGCTGGAAAGCTGACAGTGTGATGAATTCAGCGCACTGTCGGCTTTCCCGATCTGTGCCCGGTGTACAGCTCTATTGGTCCCGGTGCCATAGCGCTTTACAGTCAGAAGGGCGTTTCTGACACTTAGCCAGGGACGCCCTTCTGCCCAGCAGCGCCTATCGCGCTGTACTTTGGAGCGGGGAGGAACGCCCCCTCCCTCTGCTCACACAGCTCGTCCATAGACGAGTATTATCAGGAGGGGAGGGGGCGTTCCTCCCCGCTCCACAGTACAGCGCGATAGGCGCTGCTGGGCAGAAGGGCGTCCCTGGCTAAGTGTCAGAAACGCCCTTCTGACTGTAAAGTGTACGGGACCGGGACCAATAGCTCTTCACCCAGGGCACAGATCGGGAAAGCCGACAGTGCGCTGAATTTAGCGCACTGTCAGCTTTCCAACAGTATATAAAACTGCCTGTGCCCAATCTGATGAAAGGTCCTCTTTAAGCACGACGCGTTCCGGGCTACACAGCTGTTTATCGCCTGCCCTTTTGGAGGCTGGTCCATCCCTTCCATCTGCAGAGATAAAAGTTCTCTATGCAGGGCTTTTCTCTCTGACGATTTCTGGAGGATTCTGCAAAATCTCCAATGAAGAGTCCAACATGGATATGAACTTAGCTGTTGGGGTCCCGCACAGTAAACTAGCACACAGTTGTGTGCATATCTATTCCAAAAAAATGAGAGACCACTATTTCAAGGTTCTTGTCTAAAAAATAAAAAAAAATTCAATAAAAAAATAATCTGTTGTCCAACCCCGTTAAAGATACTGGTCACCCTGCAGCCAAGGCCGGTACATCTGATAGTCCAGGCTTTACTATATGTCTTCGTTTTCTCCAGCGGATTTTGAAGGATGAATTAAACAGTCTATTTTGAAATTGGAGAAGTCCAGGAAGTCCGTCCTCTGACACCTCTGAGTGTAAGGTCATGTTTTCAGACGAGGGAATGTGCCTGCGTTCTCAGGTGACAACTTCTTGTCTAAGTTACGGCACTGCACAGCAAGAAAAAAATACCGGACTTCAGGAATAGAGATGAGGGCCATGGTCTCTGGAGACAAAAAGCCACTTGTATGTAAAAGTTTGGACACCCTTGAGCTATGTAAAATTTAGAAGAAGACACCACAAGTTCTGGAAAGATTAAGCTTAAGTACGACGCGGTTATATACATTGTTATATTGAATGTCGTTCCTATTAATATGGCTGCCATTCCATTTGCTTTCCTATCGTTACTTTTTGTGCAGGACATGGCTGCTTTCTTAAAGAAACAGCGTGACACCCATCTGTGGGTTGTCTGTTGTATTAAAGTTCTCCTTCTTTGATCTGGAATAGGTTGAGCCGTAGTACCAAAGTCAACCTTTAGACAGGTGGGGCACTGGTTTTTGGAAATAAAATGTCAGCCATGGTTTTCTAATACTGTTTAATTCATTTAAAGAGACCTACCACAGGTCTAAAATGCCCAATAATATATACCATGTGATAGTTGCTTACACACTGAGTATTTTGGTGTTTTGTTTAACCAAATCAGTTCAGCCATTCCAAAGGTATAAGCCCTTTTAGTGTTAATGCATTCACTATATATGTCTTGTATCCTGTATTTGTCAGCAGTGTTCCCCATTGAAGGCGTTGGAACCAATCGACAGAAGGTTCCTCTTTGTGTAGGGAGAGTTGAGCTGCAAAAATTCCAGAACACCCCGGGGTGTAGACTGACAATCAAGATAAGGACCAGACGTGGACTCACTGAGAGGACCAAGCCTCAGGAATTGTGCTTCCACCACAGGATCGATCAAATCGGCTTTATTTAGTAAGACAACATACACTACGCGTTTCGGGCTTGACACAGCCCTTTATCAAGTGTAACAAGCTTCACAACATGGCGCATAATTGTGAAGGTCATGGTTGGAGACGGTGGAAATATGCACCATGTTGTGAAGCTTGTTACACTTGATAAAGGGCTGTGTCAAGCCCGAAACGCGTAGTATATGTTGTCTTACTAAATAAAGCCGATTTGATCAATCCTGTGGTGGAAGCGCAATTCCTGAGGCTTGGTCCTCCCAGTGAGTCCACGTCTGGTCCTTATCTTGATTGTCATTAACTATAATGGGATCTGTTAGGTGTCCGTTCTTTTAAAAATGAAACCGCTGCAGGAACAAGTTGTACTTTTTTTCATCTGTTGACTTCGGTCGGACCTCAGTGGAGACTCCAATGCAGATGTGAACATAGACTTACCTAAAAAGGGAGCATGCAAATTTCTTTACAATAACATATCTCTATTCCTGTCCTCAGTACAGACATATCTTTCCTTACCTTTCCTTTGGATGGACATGAGCTGAGAGGTGCAAGATAACCAGCTTTGAGAAAAAACATGATTTTGTAATATTCTGTGCGATTTGTTTTTATTTTGCCACCCGGTGGTAGCAATGTGTATTGCAGCCTGTCAACGATTTTTTTTTTTTTCTTGCAATTGTATTGAATTTGGAGTGGTAAAATTTGTGGAACGTTCAGATCGGATACATCTGTAGACCTCTAACTCTGGCTCCACAAACACAAGATCAGATCCTGAAGAAGTCTGCCCTAGATGGTTAAGTAGATTGTTGCTGTGGATGGAGCAGCTTTTTTGCATATTCCAATTAGGGAATGTTTGTAGAAACATTTAGAATTTATGGACATTGCATTACTATATTTAATAAGGGTTTATCATACGGTATAATTATATTTGTTATTCAGAGGACTCTGTGTTGTCTGGCAGAATAAGTATTTTTAAGTAAATGGCTTTATTTCATGCGAGCTGCTAAATAAAACAGAGACATGTTTATTTTTCCTGCCAAATCAAATCTGAGCCTGTTTCAGTGACTAGCGCTACAGTCTTCCGTAAATTCCCAAGGCGATTATAGTGGTATTACTCGTAAAAGGCCAGCGTTACAGTAAAATGTATCTATCTTTAATTGGCATCCGGAATGAATCTCTCATACTGCTGAAGTGTCTTCAAGTCGCTCATAAAAGTAACCTAACCGGAGAGTCAAACTATCCACTAATAAAATGTTCAAGAAAAATATTGTGTGTTTTGTCAACACCTAAGTATATCAAATGGAAGAGTTTCCCCTCGCGTTCTGGAGACGGCGATTAGGAGGGAGTTACAGAAGGTTCAGGAGCAAATGTAACATTGTAAATTCTAAATGTGAGGGAAGACGGCAAGGAGCGAAACTAATAGGTTACATTATATGGGCTGTACAGGATTAGGGTTATTATGGTGTATCTTTAGGATGGGCCATAAATATCTGATCAGTGGAGGGGGGGGAACAATCATCTGTATGGGGCAGTGGCATAACTAGGAATGACGGGGTCCCGAGGCGAACTATTGACATGGGGCTCCCTATAACCCCCCCCCCCCCATGCCCCACACAAACCGCATTCCTGCACACAGTATTATGCCCCATAGTGGCCCCTGTACACAGCATTATGCACCATAGTGGCCATTACACACAGTATTATGCCTCTTAGTGGCCCCTGAACACAGCATTATTCCTCATAGTGGCCCTTGCACACAGTATTATGTCCCATAATGTCCCCTGCACAGAGTATTATGCCCCATAGTGGCCCCTGCACACAATATTATGCCCCATTGTGGCCACTACATACAGTATTATGCCCCATTGTGGCCACTACATACACTATTATGCCCCCATAGTGGCCCTTGCACACAGTATTATGCCCCATAGTGGCCCCTGCACACAGTATTATGCCCCATAGTGGCCACTAGAGATGAGCGAACAGTGTTCTATCGAACACATGTTCGATCGGATATCAGGGTGTTCGCCATGTTCGAATCGAATCGAACACCGCGTGGTAAAGTGCGCCAAAATTCGATTCCCCTCCCACCTTCCCTGGCGCCTTTTTTGCACCAATAACAGCGCAGGGGAGGTGGGACAGGAACTACGACACCGGGGGCATTGAAAAAAATTGGAAAAAGTCATTGGCTGCCGAAATCAGGTGACCTCCATTTTAGACGAATAGTGGATTTCAAATCCGGGTCATATGAGAATGTGAACTTTGTGACTAAGAGACAGGGATAGCTGTACAGGCAGGGATAGCTAGGGATAACCTTTATTTAGGGGGGAATGTTATTAAAAATAACTTTTTGGGGCTCTATCGGGTGTGTAATTGTGATTTTTGTGAGATAAACTTTTTCCCATAGGGATGCATTGGCCAGCGCTGATTGGCCGAATTCCGTACTCTGGCCAATCAGCGCTGGCCAATGCATTCTATTAGCTTGATGAAGCAGAGTGTGCACAAGGGTTCAAGCGCACCCTCGGCTCTGATGTAGCAGAGCCGAGGCTGCACAAGGGTTCAAGCGCACCCTCGGCTCTGATGTAGGAGAGCCGAGGGTGCACTTGAACCCTTGTGCACCCTCAGCTCTGCTACATCAGAGCCGAGGGTGCGCTTGAACCCTTGTGCACACTCTGCTTCATCAAGCTAATAGAATGCATTGGCCAGCGCTGATTGGCCAATGTATTCTATTAGCCTGATGAAGTAGAGCTGAATGTGTGTGCTAAGCACACTCATTCAGCACTGCTTCATCACGCCAATACAATGCATTAGCCAGTGCTGATTGGCCAGAGTACGGAACTCGACCAATCAGCGCTGGCTCTGCTGGAGGAGGCGGAGTCTAAGATCGCTCCACACCAGTCTCCATTCAGGTCCGACCTTAGACTCCGCCTCCTCCGGCAGAGCCAGCGCTGATTGGCCGAAGGCTGGCCAATGCATTCCTATGCGAATGCAGAGACTTAGCAGTGCTGAGTCAGTTTTGCTCAACTACACATCTGATGCACACTCGGCACTGCTACATCAGATGTAGCAATCTGATGTAGCAGAGCCGAGGGTGCACTAGAACCCCTGTGCAAACTCAGTTCACGCTAATAGAATGCATTGGCCAGCGCTGATTGGCCAATGCATTCTATTAGCCCGATGAAGTAGAGCTGAATGTGTGTGCTAAGCACACACATTCAGCTCTACTTCATCGGGCTAATAGAATGCATTGGCCAGCGCTGATTGGCCAGAGTACAGAATCCGGCCAATCAGCGCTGGCTCTGCTGGAGGAGGCGGAGTCTAAGGTCGGACCTGAATGGAGACTGGTGTGGAGCGATCTTAGACTCCGCCTCCTCCAGCGGAGCCAGCGCTGATTGGCCGAATTCCGTACTCTGGCCAATCAGCGCTGGCCAATGCATTGTATTGGCGTGATGAAGCAGTGCTGAATGTGTGTGCTTAGCACACACATTCAGCTCTACTTCATCGGGCTAATAGAATGCATTGGCCAGTGCTGATTGGCCAGAGTACGGAATTCGGCCAATCAGCGCTGGCCAATGCATTCTATTAGCCCGATGAAGCAGTGCTGAATGTGTGTGCTTAGCACACACATTCAGCTCTACTTCATCGGGCTAATAGAATGCATTGGCCAGCGCTGATTGGCCAGAGTACGGAATTCGGCCAATCAGCGCTGGCTCTGCTGGAGGAGGCGGAGTCTAAGGTCGGACCTGAATGGAGACTGGTGTGGAGCGATCTTAGACTCCGCCTCCTCCAGCAGAGCCAGCGCTGATTGGTCGAGTTCCGTACTCTGGCCAATCAGCACTGGCCAATGCATTTCTATGGGGAAAAGTTAGCTTGCGAAAATCGCAAACTGACAGGGATTTCCATGAAATAAAGTGACTTTTATGCCCCCAGACATGCTTCCCCTGCTGTCCCAGTGTCATTCCAGGGTGTTGGTATCATTTCCTGGGGTGTCATAGTGGACTTGGTGACCCTCCAGACACGAAATTGGGTTTCCCCCTTAACGAGTTTATGTTCCCCATAGACTATAATGGGGTTCGAAACCCATTCGAACACTCGAACAGTGAGCGGCTGTTCGAATCGAATTTCGAACCTCGAACATTTTAGTGTTCGCTCATCTCTAGTGGCCACTACATACACTATTATGCCCCATAGTGGCCCCTGCACACAGTATTATGCCCCATTGTGGCCACTACATACACTATTATGCCCCATAGTGGCCCCTGCACACAGTATTATGTCCCATAGTGGCCCCTGCACACAGTATTATGCCCCATAGTGGCCCCTACACACAGTATTATCCCCCATAGTGGCTCCTGCAGACAGCATTATGTCCCATAGTGGCCCCTGCACACAGTATTATGCCCCATAGTGGCCCCTACAAACAGTATTATCCCCCATAGTGGCTCCTGCAGACAGCATTATGCCCCATAGTGGCCCCTGCACACAGTATTATGCCCCATAGTGGTCACTACACACAGTATTATGCCCCATAGTGGCCCCTGCAGACAGCATTATGCCCCATAGTGGCCCCTGCACACAGTATTATGCCCTATAGTGGCCCCTGCACACAGTATTATGCCCCATAGTGGCCCCTGCAGACAGCATTATGCCCCATAGTGGCCACTACACACAGTATTGTGCCCCATAGTGGCCCCTGCACACAGTATTATGCTCCATAGTGGCCCCTGCACACAGTATTATGTCCCATAGTGGCCCCTGCACACAGTATTATGTCCTCAGAGTATAATGATCGGAGACCTCTCCTGGCTCCGGCGCACTCCCCGCAGATCTGTTCAATGTTAGTCCAGATGTCACCTTACTCAGGCCGGCGTCGCGACACATAATGATGCTAACCTGGGTCAGGTGACGTCACCAAACAGGTCCGAAGCCTTCCGGAGCGCAGGAGAGCTAAGTAACAGTATTTTTTATGTTGTCTCACCTCCCTTGGCTCTCCGATCATTATATTCCGGGGTCTGAAAAGACCCCAAAGTATAATGATAGCGTTGTGTGTGGGGTTTGCGTGCCCATGGCCTCACTTACCAATCCCAGCTCCTGTTCACATCCTGTTCCGATCTGGAGTGAGGATCGGTAAGTAAATAGGGCCCCTTACCTGCTGGTGTTACTCCAGTAGGTCATGGCCTATAAAAAAAAAACATCAGGGGCCCACCGGGCCCCCTAATGTCCCGGGCCCTTTGGCAGCCGCTACCTCTGCTACCCCGGTATGGGGCAACAGTTGGCTTTGGTCCCCGGAGTGTCCGGAGGCTGCAGTTCATCTCTTACTCATCAGATATTAAAAACCTTAGTCTTGGGCAAACCCTTCAAGACCAGATATCTTCAAGGATAATGTTATTAAGAAAATAATACCAGATGGCAGAAGAAACAGAAAGAACCACCAAGTCTACATATTGATGACCTATATTTAGGATACCTGTTCAATATCTGACCCCCACAGATCATCTGCACAAAGTGTGCAAGCGCTGCTTCCACTTCACAAGGCCAGTGCCGTCACATTTATTCCTCACATTGCTCGTTTGCAGTTCAGTCCCATTCAAGTGAATGAGGCTGAGTTGCGTTACAATGTATGGTCCTTTGTGTGGTTATCAGCGAAGAGTCTGCAGCACTTACCCAAACACTGTGATCTTTTCAAACATCTGACGTTGGGCTCTGTTTTGTGCAGGAAACGAAAACCTGTATGAACGGAAACCGGGCGCAGATGTGAAGTGGTGAGTGGTGGGGATCGTGATTGCCACAGTGACTAAGAATTTGCAAATGGCACAAAAAAAGTCTGAGTGCCATTTACATTTATCTCCGTTGCCTCTTTAAGAAAATGCAGACTGGCACAGCAGGTGTGTAACAACATCACCACATTTGTTACTGTCACTTCTATCTGTGTCCCTAGGAGAGGTGCATACAATGGTGAAGCAGGAAGCTTTCAGCTTCTTGCTCCATCCTTCTCACTGCATACTGTAGGTCTGCTACATCAAGCTGGAGATCTGCATTCTGTAGAGAGCTCTGTCAGAATGGGATTGGCTGATTATTATGTTTTTTGTATGGAATAATTGTGTTGGGGCCACAGGGGAATAGTATACTGTGCTGGGCCAGTGAGGAACATTATACAATGTGGGGGACACTGGAAGTGTTATATTGTGTGTGTAGACGCTGGGGGTTGCATTATACTGTGGGAGGCTGCTCAGGAGCATCATACTGTGTGTATGGGGAACACTTGGGAACAGTGGCGTAACTACCACCGTATCAGCAGAGGCAGCTGCCACAGGGCTCGGGACATTAGGGGCCCGGTGACAGCCGCTACTGCTGCTATCATTATACTCGGGGGTCTTTCCGGACCCCCGAGTATAATGATTGGCAGCCCGGGAGAGGTAAGAAACATCAAAAACACTGTTACTTACCTCTCCATGATCCGGGCAGGCTTCGGGCTAGTCGTCTGACGTCTCATGACCCCGGCCTGTGTCCCGGGTCATGTGATGTCTGACGTAATTGAAGATGGACTACTTCGGAGGCTGACATCGTAGGAGCCGGGAGATAGATGAGTAACAGAGTTTTTTAAATGTTTTTCTACCCCTGGGTCTCCGATTATTATACTCTGGGGTCTGAAAAGACCCCAGAGTATAATAATTGTTTATGGGTGTCCACAGTGGGACATAATATCGTGTGCAGGGGTGACTATGGGGCATAATACTGTGTGCAGGGGCCACTATGGGGGATAATACTGTGTGCAGGGGCCACTATGGGGGATAATACTGTGTGGAGGGGCCACTATGGGGAATAATTCTGTGTGCACGGGCCACTATGGGGGCATATACTGTGTGGAGGGGCCACTATGGGGGATAATACTGTGTGGAGGGGCCACTTTGGGGGATAATACTGTGTGGAGGGGCCACTGTGGGGGATAATACTGTGTGCAGGGGCCACTATGGGGGATAATACTGTGTGCAGGGGCCACTATGGGGGCATATACTGTGTGGAGGGGCCACTGAGGGACATAATAGTGTGTGCAGGGGCCACTAAGGGACAACATACTGTGTGCAGGGGCCACTATGGGGTATAATACTGTGTGCAGGGGCCACCATGGGGTATAATAGAGTGCGCAGGAATGCGTAGGAGGGGGTCGGTTGAGGTTGGCATGGTAAAAGTTCACCATTCGTAGTTACGCCACTGCTTGGGAACATTATACTGTGTGTGTGGGGAACACTTGGGAACATTATACTTTGTGAAACCATTGGGAAACATTATGGTGTGGGGCCACTAGGGACCATCATACAGTTTGCTGACAATATGTTTTGCTCCTAGGAGTCAATGACTATTTTTTAGTCTGATTGGGCAGTTTAGTTATATCCATCCAATATCCATGATGGGATTGTTTGTACAATTGTCATCAATCTGATGCCTACATGAGAGCAGTCCACAGTCTAACGTGTATAGCCAGATTTAGGATTGGGCTAGGTTCACATAACAGTCATTACAATCTAGGATCAGAACAACAGACTTACACTGTGATAGAATGACTGATGCAGAAGAAGGCCCTATTCTCTGTATTATAGTAAAAAAAACCCATGATGGACGCTGTTCAAATGGAAGAAAAAGTCCTCAAGGTCCATGGCCTACTGTCGACTGCTGCACCCACTATGGCTGCGCTCTAGTATTCATTGGCTCTTTTGTAGTCTGTACTTTATAATCTTTCATCACTTAGTGTAATAGAAGTCAGCGCTCTGAGTCAAAGCTGCAGAGAGTAGGCCATGGCTGTTACAATGGTGAGATAGGAGGTGTTTCCCAGACTACCTAAGGTCTCCTGTAGGAACTGTAGTTAAACTGAAGTCTTCCCTGCCCTAATAGGTTACCATGTACCGGCATCAGCCCCATGCAATTGTATCTGTGGGGGTGCTGATGGCTACTGAAGCATACCTCCCAACCATTCCAGGTTCAGTGGGACAGGCCGGGATTCAATGGATGCAGATTAGTTGAATACAATGGTGAAGCAGTAAACCATCTGCTTCCTGCTTCACCATTTGGCCCCTATCTCTGCTCCACCTGCATCACACCTGCAGCTCCCTGAAGCCTCTTGGCCAAAAGACAGTAAAGAGACCGGCAGGGTAATAGAACAAGATAAGTATTACATTTTTTTTTGCTTGATATTGTGGGAGCACCAGGAGAGGGACATATTATTGTGGGGACAGCTGGAGGGGGGACATTAAACTGTGGGTCAATTGGAGGGGGACATTATACTACTGGGGTGACTGGAGGGGGAAATTATACTGTGGGGGCAAGTGGAGGGGGACATTAAACTGTGGGGCATCAGGAGAGGGACTACATTGTGGGGGGGGGAAGCTGGAAGGGAGGGAATGCTGTGGGTGGCAACTGGAAGAGGACTTTATACTGTGCGGGTAAGCTGAAGGATATATTATAATATGGGGGTATACCATGTCAGGGTGACTTTAAGGGCTCGTTCACACGGAGTAAACGCGCCGTGCATTGTGGCGCGTTTACGGCGCGTGTACGCCGTGTTTTTTTACGGTGCGCGATTACGCCGCGTTAACGCGGCGTTAACGCGCCGTAAACGTGCCACAATGCGCGGCGCGTTTACTCCGCGTGAACGAGCCCTAAGGGCATTACCCGGTGTGGATGCAAAGAGAAATGGTTGGGAATCAAAGTGGAAGTGGGTGGGATTAAATTTGCAGGTGCCCCCTCCTTCTAAAGCCATTTAGATGGCACTGGATTGGAGGCAGGTAAGGGAATAAGTGTTTCGTCGCTGGTCATGAGGATCGGGATCGACAAGTCTCCTTGAGTGTTAGCGGTGGTACTCATACACGGCCACTGTTCTATTCACTTCTATGGGACCGAGATTTGTGCCACCCCCATAGAAGTGGATGGATCAGTAGCCACAAATCCACATCACAGCTCCATTCACATAGAAGAAGTTATACATGTATACAGTCGGAAACCTCCTTTACCTAAATTTGCTGGTGTTTTGTGCAAGTGTTATGAAGAACACTTCTATGTGAGCAAACACATCCAGTACGTCGGTCCTTAAAGTATCAAAGAAACTCACTGGAACGAGTGAATTGCCCCGTGGGCCCTTAGGATACGGCCTCACAATGTTACATATACTTACATAAATAACACTTGAAGTGCACTTTTCAGTGGAATCCTATAAACCAGATGTGGTGTGTGGCTTGGCTCTTTTGGAAATTGAGTTTTCCACAATCTAATCTTGGAGATAGGTTACAGTATATAAAATCCTTAAATATCAAAGTACATGGGGGAAGGAATTAAAGCGTACATATAAACATGGCCGAGATGTTTCTCTTTGCTGTTTGATGTGTTTTGCAGCTCTTTTACCAATATTATGAATTCAAATATTATCTTATTTTTGGAACAGGAAAGTTTGTCTCCTGTAATGTGCCTGAGATTTGCAAGTACTTGTAGTCCCTAATAAAAAGAGAAATATTCTTCAGTCGTGTATTTTAGGATTTTACAACTTATGTTCCCTGCTCTTATGGTCAACCATAGCACGGGATTATCCAATGTGGTGGTCTTCAGGCTGGCATATATTTAGGGTGACCTCATTAGTCTCCCACCTCCTCCAAGCATATTCTACAGTTACTGAGCACATTGCAGTATGAACATGTTATATAGGTCACTTTTGTACATTTGGAGAAAACAATTTTGAAGTCTTATGCAAATTAGGGGGTTGGTGCACTGGGGGCGGGGCTTCATAACTGGGAGCAATGCTCTTGTTGGAGGATGGTTGTTGTCATAACTGTGGGAAGAACAACTCTCACAGCAGGAGATAGTTGGGGTCTAAGGAGCAAAATCAGTTCCCCTGGAGCTCAAGGCCGGCCCCCAGTGCACCAACTGCATAATCAGGATAAGACTCCAAAGTTTTTTCTCTTCTAATCTACAAAAGTGACATATGTAATAGAGGTAGGTTATTACTGTAATGTGCTCTGCAACTTGATGGTGTCCATTGAGTATGCTTGGGGAGGTGATAGACTACACATCTGATGGGCATGCACATGGCTGCGTCATCAGATCTACTGGATGGTGGCACCAACATATAATTTGGGCATGCACACGCTAAGGTATAGCCACCTATTTCCAAACTAAACATTGTAATCCTGGATGGCTCCTTCACTTTACCTGTTTTCAGCTCAGTCCCATTCAAGAGACTGGGCTTCATAGCAATAACAAGCTCAGGTCATATACAAATGTATAACCCTGTGGTTGGCTTTCTGTGCAGAAACTGCAGCATTCACCTGAATGCTAGTCTCTTCAAACTGCCAAATGGTAGGGGTCCCTGTTGTTGGATCACTACTGAACTCCAATTGATGACCTATCCTAAGAAAACATCATCAATTAATAAGCTCAGAAAAACCATTTATTATTATTTTTGTTTAAGACACTGTATATCCATTATTCTGAATTTGTAGTTACAGAAAAAACACAAGATCCTTACCTCCAAGGATGTGGAGTAGAGATGACTGAACCGACTCGTTATAGAGCTGGTTTCGACCCAAATAGCTCAAAGTGTTCGTTACTTATGAAACCGAACAAATGGAGATTTGTCTCAGACAAACTAAAATGGCTGTAATTCTTCAGACCCAAGAGCGTAACAGGTAGAGGCCCTGGGGCGGTAGAAAAAAAACATTCATGCCCACCTTCCATTATTTCCCTCTCCACCTCTTCAGTGATGTCATACTTCTATGTCGCTGCTAAGTCCTGTGATTGGGCCACCAGTGGTCACATGGGCATATCAAACATCATGATGCTCGGTGGGTTCATGTCACCAGTGAGGCTCAT
Organism: Leptodactylus fuscus; assembly: GCF_031893055.1. Taxonomy (NCBI): domain Eukaryota; kingdom Metazoa; phylum Chordata; class Amphibia; order Anura; family Leptodactylidae; genus Leptodactylus; species Leptodactylus fuscus. The sequence continues at coordinate 325,804,181 of NC_134265.1, read as the reverse complement.
TCAAAATCCTTAACAATTACCCAGGGCGTCACCAAGAAGGCAGAGAGGGAGAAGTGAATGCTGCGGGGAGACCCAAAAGAGGTAACGAAAGGTAGACCTCCGCTGGGCATCTACATATTATGCTCTGAGGTCTGAAGAGGCAGCAGATTATAATAATGTCACTTTAATTTTGATGTAATATAGACTGTTTGCCTCAGAAAACTCAAAATTAGCTAAATAGGTTCCTAGGAGCCCTCACAGTGTTCTATTCTATGTTTTATAGATAGGTTCCTAGGAGCACTGACAGTGTTCTATTCTATGTTTTATAGATAGGTTCCTAGGAGCCCTGACAGTTTTCTACACTATGTTTTATAGATAGGTTCCTAGGAGCCCTGACAGTTTTCTACACTATGTTTTATAGATAGGTTCCTAGGAGTCCTGACAGTATTCTACACTATGTTTTATAGATAGGTTCCTAGGAGCCCTGACAGTGTTCTACACTATGTTTTATAGATAGGTTCCTAGGAGCCCTGACAGTGTTATACACTATGTTTTATAGATAGGTTCCTAGGAGCCCTAACAGTGTTATACACTATGTTTTATAGATAGGTTCCTAGGAGCCCTGACACTGTTATATACTATGTTATATAGATAGGTTCCTAGGAGCCCTGACAGTGTACTACACTATGTTTTATAGATAGGATCCTAGGAGCCCTGACAGCATTCTACACTATGTTTTATAGATAGGTTCCTAGGAGCCCTGACAGTGTTCTACACTATGTTTTATAGATAGGTTCCTAGGAGCCCTGACACTGTTATATACTAAGTTATATAGATAGGTTCCTAGGAGCCCTGACAGTGTACTACACTATGTTTTATAGATAGGTTCCTAGGAGCCCTGACAGTGTTCTACACTATGTTATATAGATAGGTTCCTAGGAGCCCTGACAGTGCTATACACTATGTTTTATAGATAGGTTCCTAGGAGCCCTGACAGTGTTCTACACTATGTTATATAGATAGGTTCCTAGGAGCCCTGACAGTGTTATACACTATGTTTTATAGATAGGTTCCTAGGAGTCCTGACAGTGTTCTACACTATGTTTTATAGATAGGTTCCTAGGAGCCCTAACAGTGTACTACACTATGTTTTACGCCAATTTAATGTGTTGTTCATACCCAACTTGATCGACCCAAATCTAATTCTTTGATCCAAACCCCAAAAGGTTTATCCATCTTTAATGAGGAGGGGTTGTTCCAAAAGACATTTTCCAGAATGGGGATTTTCAGCAGACACATAAAGTGAGTGCTGGGCATGCAAGTGCACAAATGTAGCACAAAGAAGAACCTTTTGTCTCTCATGCTCTGGATTGCTAGAGGGCTGGGAAGTCAGAGTCAGAGTCTGGACCAATTTTGGAGATGGTGTTGGAAAAAAGTTACCCACTCTGGCTCTACAGTAAAATCCTCCCACATCTTCATCTGCTCCAGCGGGTGTCTTCTGGCATTGTCCTGAAGCCTCTGATTGGCCTCAGTGGTCATGTGACTGCTGAGGCCAATCAGCGAAGGGCCTGTATGTCACCCCCTGTGAGATTACAGGTCCTCTTATTGAAGCCTGCTGTGGCTACTAATTGACCTCAGTGGTCACATGACGCTGAGGCCTATCAGGGGCTTCAGCACAATGCCGACGCAGATGAATTGGGAGGTGCAGGAAGGACTCTGGAGCAATGGGACAGGTTAGTATACATTTTTTAAAAATTTTTTTCACTGCCCCAGCTTAGTTAAACATTAAAAAGGTTGTCCATTTTTGCCTGGACAACCCCTTTAAAGAAACCCAAAAATGAAATAGTAATATACTACTACTAAAGTCTACTAAAGTACCGAGCAAAATAATATAATAATAGTAATAATAATAACAATAATATAACAAAAACTTCTGGTTTTTGGACCCATGTAAAAACAAAAATTTCTTATTAACTGTAAGGTTTCCATGTAACGGATGGCCTGCAAAATTAGACACAATTTCCACAGTAAACTCTGAACAATATAACTAACCTGTAAAATAACTATTAAATGAATGAATGTACAGACCAGGTGTTATAATTATATTATGTGTTTTCCATCATATTTCTTACATTGGGTCTCCTGGGAATATTCTATAATAGACACTGGAGGATTGATAAATGAATGCACTGGGGCTACATGGCCGACAGTAGATCCTGAATAGTCGCGATACAGTTTATCCAAATCCTAAACCATCGTTACATTCTAATAAATCTAAAGATATAGCGAAGACATAAAATACTTCCAAATGTCAAAAACATGTAAATATCATGTGATAATGTTCATGGGCTTCTCACCGGGCTTACTGGATGGGCTGGAATAATGTACAGTTCATTACAAGCCCAGCTTTTATGGGTAGCATAGACCACCTGCTTATTAATGTAATATAAATTCTTTAAGACTCCTATAAATTTCATGGGTCAGTACAGGTGTTCTTAATCGTTCCCTTTACATTATAAAATAAAAGATTGGGGAAAAATTAACATTTCCTTACTTGTACAAGTCGTCTGGCTATGGGCCAGTATATCCTGTACTGTAAGAAGATCTCCTCCAGGAGAATGGCTTCTGCTATCTGTACCATTTCTATGGGAATGCAGTCCATATCCTAGATTTTCTCCATGTCAATAAACCTCCTACATGAAAAGATGGCCGACCTAGACCGTACGTCCTTAAGAATAGGTAGTGGAATAAGATCAGATGTTAGGACACAATATACCATATTATGACTATTATTATTCTATTGAATTGTATGGAGGACCTGACAAGGACATCTGATATTCTATTATATCTTGCCGCCCCGTTCTTGGAGGTGTTGAGTTGAGTCTTTGTTTTCTATAGGATTTGTTTCCGAAAGGTAAAAGAATGAAGTCAGAAGGGTAATTAAAATGTAATGTATGCCGTAAAGATAGTAGTAGGACGGTAACTGAAGAAGGTCATTTCATTTTACAGTATGTGGGCACTTATCATTTGTTTCACTTTTATGATGTTACAGACGGGCAGGGTGTAAAAGGTGTAAAAGGACGGGATATCTGTAAAACAAATTAGAAGACCGCAGCGGATCAGCTCTATAATGTCACCAACTATACTAATGTCAGGTGTACAGAACATGAATACATTATAATATCAGTGGAAATCTGTCACCGGAACTCAACCCAGATAGATAGGTTAAGGTCACCTGAATCAATGAGGACTGTTTGGAACATGGGGTTTGCCGTTGAATCAAAGAGATAAGCAGTAATGCCCTTGTGGCTACAAAGAACTCATTAGAGTATTGATAAAAAATAGTGCATATCTCGGAACCAAAGTTGCTGCTCACAATGGGAAAACAATGTTTGATTCCGGTGACCTTAACCTATCTATCTGCAGGGCTTGGGTGATATGCTGGGGTCTGGTGACATTAACTTATCTATCTACAGGATTGGGATGATCTGCTGGTTTCTGGTGACCTTAACCTATCTATCTGCAGGGCTGGGTTGATATGCTGATTTCTGGTGACCTTAACCTATCTATCTGCAGGGCTGGGTTGATATATTTGGTTCTGGTGACACTAACCTATATATCTGCAGGGCTGGGATGATATGCTGGTTCTGGTGACACTAACCTATCTATCTGCAGGGCTGGGATGATATGCTGGTTCTGGTGACACTAACCTATCTATCTGCAGGGCTGGGATGATATGCCGGGTTCTGGTGACCTTAACCTATCTATCTGCAGCAGCGCCGCACCTCTAATGAGGCGAGGTGAGACAATAGCCTCAGGCTGCCATATGCCGGGGGGCAGCATTTTGAGTAACCTAAGCCAGTCCAGGACGGCTGCTTTTAAAAAAAACAAAAAAAACAAGATGCATGCGATTTGTCCTGGGCTGGCTTAGTGTTTCGGCGGGGGAGGAGAGAGATGGCTTGGAGACAGCCTGGGCCAGCGTTTGGGGGGGGGGGGGGGGGAGGTGCAGCTGCTTAACCCTCTGGACACTATACAGCAGCAGTTACACCTACCAGTTTATTAGAGCCTGTCCGTGCAGCCCGGACTTCCCCTTCCCCCTCCCCTGCACAGCAGTGTCTAATCGTAGCGTCTGGGGACAGGAAGAAGGGAAGAAGTCTGCAGCGATGGAACAGCTTCACTCCAGACAAATGTGAGTATGTATTTTTTTGGTAAAATATAATATTTAATATGTATATATGTGTACATTTGCTTATAGTTTGTCTTGTATACTGTGTGAGTACTGTATGTTTGTATACAGTTATGTGTGAGTATATATGCTATAATAATGTATATGTGTGAGTACATATGCTATATGTATGACTGTGTCGGTATATCCTATTAATATTATAAATGTGAAAGTTTGTGAGTTTGGATGTTTGTGGGTTTGTGTGTTCGGATGTTTGTTAGTCAATCACGCAAAACCCGCTTGACCGATTTGGCTGAAATTTTCCACAAACATAGTTAATACACCCCATTGCGCAATAGGCTACTTTTCGTCACAATAGCGCACATACGTTTTCCCCAGGACCCCCACAAACCCCAAACTCACATCACCATCTCTGCAATCTCACACACTTTGGACCATAGCAAGCCACAAAATTCATATTGCCCTCTGCAGCCTCGCCCCTAACCCCACACAATCTCATATACATACACTTTACCACTTTGCCCCTCACCTTAACGATACTCCAGGAGGCGCTCTTTAACGCTCCGGAGCAGCCATGTTTGCCAACCCCCACCGCTCTGACAATCCATGACACTGCCCACCCATGTCAATACCCCTAGACGGTCTAATAAATGCAAAAAAAAAAGTTTAAAAAAAGTAAAAAAAATATATAAAAAAAAAAAAAAGGATTACAAATGCAAATCACCTCCCTTTCCCTAGAACACATATAAAGAAGAAAAATTTGTCCCGCAAAAATTAAGACCTCATATGGCTCTGGGAGGGGAGGGAGGAGGGGAGTCAAAAATGAAAATCAAAAAATGCCATCGGCGGGAAAGGGTTAACTTCAAATACTTCTGTCCCAAAGTCACTATGTAAAGTTTCTCACAACACCGTATAGCAGCTCAAATACAAAGTAACTTCAACACAAAAGTCTCACGTATTGTCTGAATTACAGCAAAAACAAGATACAAAGTTACATTTCATATCCCATACCTTATACACAGTACGAAAACCTTACCCGCGCCTGTATATACCCACTTCTACAATCACCGCAGACGAAGTCGCGGGTACCAGCTAGTATTACATATATATACTGTATATACAGCTATGTACTATCACTCCTCCTCCTGTATATTACATGTATATACAGCTATGTACTATCACTCCTCCTCCTGTATATTACATGTATATACAGCTATGTACTATCACTCCCTCTCCTGTATTTTACATATATATACTGTATATACAGCTATGTACTATCACTCCCCCTCCTGTATATTACATATATATACTGTATATACAGCTATGTACTATCACTCCCCCTCCTGTATATTACATATATATATACACTGTATATAGAGCTATGTACTATCACTCCTCCTCCTGTATATTACATATATATACTGTATATACAGCTATGTACTATCACTGCCTCTCCTGTATATTACATATATATATACTGTATATAGAGCTATGTACTATCACTCCTCCTCCTGTATATCCTACTAATATCACGCTAAAACGCCTGGACGGATTTGCGTGCAATTTTCCACAAACATAGTTTTCCCTTAGGATTGAGTCACAGGCTACTTTTGGTGCCACTAAACAACATGGCTTCCTAGCAGGAGACTCACAAAAGCAGGACTCCTAGCCCCAGCTATAGACTCACACACACTGCCTGGCATTTCCTGCCTCAACCTGCCTGCACACTCCTTACTGTCACCTCAGGAGTAGCCCTCACTCTACTCACTCACATTTACATATAGCTTTCCACTACATAACACATCACATTGTCTGTATCACTACATACACAATACAACACATCACATTGTCTATCACTACATACACAATACAACACATCACATTGTCTGTATCACTACATACACAATACAACACATCACATTGTCTGTATCACTACATACACAATACAACAGATCACATTGTCTGTATCACTACATACACATACACATTTGCTATCCCACCAAACTTTTTAAAGCACTTTTACAGTTTCACACGTCTGTGTCCGCCCAATTCTCAAATCACCGCAGACGAAGTCGCGGGTAAAAGCTAGTATGTAATATGTATGACTGTGTAGGTATATATGGTAGATGTATTAGTGTGTCGGTATATATGGTATATGTATGACTGTGTCGGTATATATGGTATGATATGTGTGGTATGTGTGAGTATATACAGTATACTAATTTTGGAAATTGCTTCATGGCACTTATACCTACAGAAACGCTATTGGTTTCCCTATAGGTATAATGGAAGCAGAAAGTCCACAGAGGAAATCTCTACTGACTTTCTGTAAAAAGCGCTGCGGGAAAAACTATGATGCGAAATCGCTGCAGTTTTTCCTGCAGCACTTTTTTTCTTTTTTTGCTGTGGCCGCTACGCGAGGCTTTATCCTTATAGTGTGATGGACAGATGATAAGGATTAGGCCCAACACTGAGATGCAGCTAAAAAAACACTGTGGAAAACAATAGCGGTGAATCACAGTGGTTTTTTTTTTTCCACAGTATTTTTTTTGCGCTTTTGATGCATTTTCCTCCACTTTCTCCCCTTATTAATTATATGTGGAAATGCTCATGACTCCAGGAATTGCCCTGCCATGGTTTAAGCACATGCATCTTATAATTTGCAGCATCTTCCAGATTTTGCTGAGGTTTTCTGAGCCAAAGCCAGGAGTGGATTGAGCAGGAGGTAGACGTATAAGAGATCCCTTTAGGTTTCCCATTTCTGTTGTCGCCAGTGCTGGGTTTGTCTCAAAAAAAAAAAAAGAAAAAAAAAAAAGCAGCAAAATCTGCAACAAAAAAAGCTGCGTTTCCGCAAAGTGGAGCCTCAGCCTAAAGTGAACCTTTCATGTCCTCAGAGATGTGTGGTTAATTGCACTGATCCTATTAACCACTTCCTGACAACCGCCGTACTAGTACAGCGGATGTTGAGTTCATAGTACCACGGATGCCGGGTGTCGAACTATGGCTGCCTCTGCTCTGCCTGAGGTGGAAGATCAAAAGAAGACAACCCCTCCCCTTTCAGTATTCAGTCCCGGGAAGGGGGGGGGGCGTCTTTTGATCGGCCGCCTCAGGCAGCAGAGAGGCTAGGTTCACCACTGATCTGCAGGGCCGGGTTGAAATGCTGGGTTCTGGTGACCCTAACCTATGTATCTGAAGGGCTGGGGTGATATACTGGATATACTGGTTCTTTTTTCCGTGCGTTTTTTAAAAAAAAAAAAGCAAAAAAATGCACGGAAAAAAACGCGATGCATTTTTTTGGCCCATTCACTTCACAGGAGAGGAAAAGAGCCTGGCGTTTTTTGATGTGGTTTTTACAAAAAAAAAACGCTATGAAAAAAGCTACAAAAAGCGCGGCAAGGTCCAAAAAAAGCTTTCTAATTAGGAAGCATTTTTTTCCGGTGCCAAAATAAGGCACACGTAATTTACGTGTGAATTAAGCCTAAGGGCTAGTTCACACGAAATTACGTGTGGCTTATTTTGGTCCTGAAAAAAAAGCTTCCTAATTAAGGGTCCATTCACATGGAGGAAAATGGTGTGGAATCTGTGTCAGATTCAGCGCTGAAAAAAAAGCCTCCCATTCTGCTAGCAGAAAAAGGAACCCATTGAAGTCAATGGGAGGCTTTTTTTTCAGCGTTGAAATTCCACACCAAATTCCTCACCATTTTCCTCCATGTGAATGGACCCTAAGAGCTTGCTATATATTCCCAATTCCTTTTGTGGTCACCCCGTGAGTTTGGCCCAAAAAAACGCAGCAAAAAAAACTGCGTGGGGCTTTAGCCTAAGGGTTTATGGAGTGACTACATGTCGCCACGTAAGGTTTGTGCCATGTTTGTGGTGTATGTTCAATATCTATGCCAGTATGTGCTGACATTTGTAAGCCAAGTACCCCTTATTATAGTCCTACACTGTGCTGCACCCATTAAGAACAATTCATGTACCCTGTATAGACATGGCATGTACTGCCAAGGTCAACCCACATCCACGGTTTGTAATCTCAGTTTTCCTTACTATCACCTACTTATATGACTCTCAACGTCTCCATCTTTACCAAAAGTAACAGCACATTCCAGCCGCCATCTGCCGTCCTACCACACTATAGCTTATATCAAACTTAAGATCTGCTTCGCATTCTCCAGCATAGACCTGCTCGGCCAGGACAATGTCAAGACTACCAGTTACCACCCAACACGAGACGTCCTTCTGGGGTCGTACATTGGTTGCACCAAGAATACTTCATGAAATGTGTAAAATCTTGGCTGACAACATGATTAATGGTTTATGACATTGTAAGTTGTATGGATGCGGCGAGATTTTTTTCTTCTTGCACTTAACACTTGAGGTTTGTTTTCCTTCTGGACTGACTTGTCAGTCTGAAGTGTTTTTGGGTGTTGCCGATACTAGACAGTCAATCATATTTTGTTATCAAGGCTCGGATCACCATATGTTTATACCTTATTAAAGAGACCAAGTATACATGTGCATTGCTCTGGTCCTTAAGTGACTTAAGTTCTTTCTAACCAAAACACCAATCACATGACATGTTCAGAGTAAATGTGCAGCGCTTGACAAAGACCATATGGCGGCTATTCAGAGGAGTGATTTCTGTTTATGTCTTGATACTGTACTTGCCTTTCCTTTCCTTTATTACTTATGACAGTGGTGTCTTGCACATAAAGCTTGCATTGATCTATGTGGCCGCCTTACTCCAGAACACAGCTTAGATTGTTCCATTATTTCAGTTTATTTTCTCATGAATGGACATTTCCTTGGTTTATAGGGGGAAGCTCTGCCCTGTGCTGTCTGCCCACTGTTTGTTTGCTCTTGTAGTTTGAGATTACGCTTATCTTCAGATGCAGACATAATATTCCGCATATTGAAAATTTTTTGTGCGATTTTTAATGAATGTAAGGTATGTGCATTAATATAGGGGGATACAAGTAGAATGGTGAAAAATGATAACCACAGTATTCATAACCCAGAGACTGTAACACATATTTATTAACATGAAAGGACACATTATCTATCCAAGTTATGGCTATACACTACAAATGTGCAATGGGAATTGGAGACATGGCAGATGTCTAGATGGTAGTCCAGATGCTGCCAGCTTGTAAATCTACTCCATTATTTCAATGAATCATTGTCTCCGATCATTCAGATCCTGTGGTTGGGGAAAGGGGGCAGTCCTCGATATAACCCCACAGAAAGAAGTGTCAGGTAGAGATGGGCAAACCTTTGATAATTTGGTATGGGTTAAGCGGCTTATTTCCCCAACACTCCTGTGACTCCTAGGAATCTATCTATAAAACATAGTGTAGAACACTGTCAGGGCTCCTAGGTACCCATCTATAATACATAGTGTAGAACACTGTCAGGGCTCCTAGGAATCTATCTATAAAACATAGTGTAGAACACTGTCAGGGCTCCTAGGAACCTATCTATAAAGTATAGTGTAGAACACTGTCAGGGCTCCTAGGGAACCATCTATAAAACATAGTGTAGAACACTGTCAGGGCTCCTAGGAACCTATCTATAAAATATAAAGTAGAACTCTGTCAGGGCTCCTAGGAACTTATCTATAAAACATAGTGTAAAACATTGTCAGGACTCCTAGGAACTTATCTATAAAACATAGTGTAGATCACTGTCAGGGCTCCTGGGAACCTATCTATAAAACATAATGTATGACACTGTCAGGGCTCCTAGGAACCTATCTATAAAACATAGTATAGAACACTGTCAGGGCTCCTAGGAACCTATCTATAAAACATAGTGTAGGACACTGTCAGGGCTCCTAGGAACCTATCTATAAAACATAGTATAGAACACTGTCAGGGCTCCTAGGAACCTATCTATAAAACATAGTGTATAACACTGTCAGGGCTCCTAGGAACCTATCTATAAAATATAAAGTAGAACTCTGTCAGGGCTCCTAGGAACTTATCTATAAAACATAGTGTAAAACATTGTCAGGACTCCTAGGAACTTATCTATAAAACATAGTGTAGAACACTGTCAGGGCTCTTAGGAACCTATCTATAAAACAATGTAGAACACTCTCAGGGCTCCTAGGAACCTATCTATAAAACATAGTGTAGAACACTGTCAGGGCTCCTAGGAACCTATCTACCCTGTTTCCCCGAAAATAAGACAGTCTCTTATAATTAATTATCTAACAAAATATATGACCTTTCTTATTTTCGGGGGATGTCTTATGCAGCGGCTGGAGCGGGAACAATCGGCAGTCATGCTGATGCTTCCTTAGCGGAGCGCCAGCATGACTGCTGGTTGTATGTGATCCAGAAGGTGAAAGGGGGGGGGGGGGGGTGTCTTATTTTCGGGGAAACAGGGTATAAAACATAGTGTAGAACACTGTCAGGGCTCCTAGGAACCTATCTATAAAACATAGTGTAGAACACTGTCAGGGCTCCTAGGAACCTATCTATAATACATAGTGTATAACACTGTTAGGGCTCCTAGGAACCTATCTATAAAACATAGTGTAGAACATTGTCAGGGTTCCTAGGAACCTATCTATAAAACATAATGTAGAACACTGTCAGGGCTCCTAGGAACTTATCTATAAAACATAATGTAGAACACTGTCAGGGCTCCTAGGAACCTATCTATAAAACATAATGTAGAACACTGTCAGGGCTCCTAGGAACCTATCTATAAAACATAATGTAGAACACTGTCAAGGCTCCTAGGAACCTATCTATAAAACATAGTGTAGAACACTGTCAGGGCTCCTAGGAACCTATCTATAAAACACAGTGTAGAACACTGTCAGGGCTCCTAGGAACCTATCTATAAAACATAGTGTAGAACACTGTCAGGGCTCCTAGGAACCTATCTATCTATAAAACATAGTGTAGAACACTGTCAGGGCTCCTAGGAACCTATCTATAAAACACAGTGTAGAACACTGTCAGGGCTCCTAGGAACCTATCTATAAAACATAGTGTAGAACACTGTCAGGGCTCCTAGGAACCTATCTATCTATAAAACATAGTGTAGAACACTGTCAGGGCTCCTAGGAACCTATCTATAAAACATAGTGTAGAACACTGTCAGGGCTCCTAGGAACCTATCTATCTATAAAACATAGTGTAGTACACTGTCAGGGCTCCTAGGAACCTATCTATCTATAAAACATAGTGTAGAACACTGTCAGGGCTCCTAGGAACCTATCTATCTATAAAACATAGTGTAGTACACTGTCAGGGCTCCTAGGAACCTATCTATCTATAAAACATAGTGTAGAACACTGTCAGGGCTCCTAGGAACCTATCAATCCAATTTCTAGTTATTTGAGGCAAATATAGCCAAAGTTATGTCAAAGTGAAAAGTGACCCCTCTTCACAGCCCAGAGAATAAAAGGTGGAGGCCAAGGGGAGGTGAAAAAAAACCCCCAAAAAACATTCATACTCTTGGACCTCTTCGCGGCATCTGGCACTTTTCTTGTGGAGTCCGGTGCTCTATTGTGACGTTATCAGCCCAGGAGTCACGGCTGAGGCTGAACCCGACCAATGATATCACAAAACAGTGCCGGATGCTGTGAGGAGACCCAAAGAGGTAATGGAATGTGAGTATGTAAGTTTTTAAATTTTTTTAATTTTTGTCACCTCCCCTGGGCCTCCAGCACTTTGGGGTCCAAGGAGACCACTTTAGATCGCCGGATCTCCATTTGTTTCTTTTTCATAAAAAAACCCAAACAATTTGGAATATTTGGGATGAAGTACTACTGATTGGACAGCATAATACTGGCCCTTACCCATTGGAATAATCCAATAGGTAATATCCGATAGTCAGTGGATATAACACGCAAATTTGCAGCTATACATATCTTTTTTTCCATTGTAAAATGCAAGCAAAATTTTGATTATTTTTACACTACCTGTAGGCAATATCCATAGAGAAAGATGGCCATGCACAAATACTGTAGACTCCCGGGTACCTGAGTCTTTAGCTTTGGCCGAGATCTATAAGGTTTATACACTGATAAACTATGCAACAACAGTACAAAATGGAACAAATCTACAATGAAAGCAACAGGGGATGGGAAAGGTGTGGACTGTACAACAATGTAGCCTACAGAGATGTTTGGCCCGGGACGTCTTCAGCTCCAGACCATCTGTGACATCACTCCCAGTATGCGAGCATGAATCATACATGATTCACACACTGCAGTAAAGTCATTCTGGGCCTTACTCCAGCTAATAACTTAGTAGAAAATTGAGCAATTGTATGTATTAAACACATGTATTTACATTGTGCTCGGTTCCCATCTGAAACTAAAATTAGACAATACGATTTTCCCCTCGATCTGGCGTCTTTACATGCAGATATGTACAAATTAAGAGGCTGTTCCAATTTATGGCAAGGAAAATTACACTTTCAAGACAGCTTAATTTAGTCATATGGGTTTTAGTATTACACTATGTCCAAACTCTTCTACATTGCAGCTGTTCGGTTTTATAACGAAAAAATACTGCAAACATATGGTAATAGAGATTTAACCTCTTAAAGGGAGTCTGTCACTAGAACCCAGTATATCACCCCAGCCCTGCAGATACATAGGTTAGGGTCACCAGAACCAGCATATCAACCCAGACCTGCAGATAGATAGGTTAGGGTCACCAGAACCAGCATATCAACCCAGCCCTGCAGATAGATAGGTTAGGGTCACCAGAACCAGCATATCAACCCAGCCCTGCAGATCGATAGGTTAGGGTCACCAGAACCCAGCATATCACCCCGGCCCTGCAGATAGATAGGTTAGTGTCACCAGAACCCAGTATATCAATCCATACCTGCAGATAGATAGGTTATGGTGACCAGAACCAGCATATGAACCCAGCTCTGCAGATAGATAGGTTAGTGTCACCAGAACCAGCATATCACCCCAGCCCTGCAGATAGATAGGTTAGTGTCACCAGAACCAGTATATCAACCCAGCCCTGCAGATAGATAGGTTAGGGTAATCAGAACCAGCATATCACCCAGTCCTGCAGATAGATAGGTTAGTGTCACCAGAACCAGCATATCACCCCAGTGCTGCAGATAGATAGGTTAGTGTCACCAAACCCAGCATATCACCCCAGCGCTGCAGATAGATAGGTTAGTGTCACCAGACCCAGCATATCACCCCAGCCCTGCAGATAGATAGGTTAGTGTCACCAGAACCCAGCATATCACCCCAGCCCTGCAGATAGATAGGTTAGTGTCACCAGAACCCAGCATATCAACCCAGCCCTGCAGATCGATAGGTTAGGGTCACCAGAACCCAGCATATCACCCCGGCCCTGCAGATAGATAGGTTAGTGTCACCGGAACCCAGTATATCAATCTATACCTGCAGATAGATAGGTTAGGGTCAACAGAACCAGCATATCAATCCATACCTGCAGATAGATAGGTTATGGTGACCAGAACCAGCATATGAACCCAGCTCTGCAGATAGATAGGTTAGTGTCACCAGAACCAGCATATCACCCCAGCCCTGCAGATAGATAGGTTAGTGTCACCAGAACCAGTATATCAACCCAGCCCTGCAGATAGATAGGTTAGTGTCACCAGACCCAGCATATCACCCCAGCGCTGCAGATAGATAGGTTAGTGTCACCAGAACCAGCATATCACCCCAGCCCTGCAGATAGATAGGTTAGTGTCACCAAACCCAGCATATCACCCTAGCCCTGCAGATAGATAGGTTAGTGTCACCAGAACCAGCATATCACCCCAGCCCTGCAGATAGATAGGTTAGTGTCACCAGAACCAGCATATCACCCCAGCCCTGCAGATAGATAGGTTAGTGTCACCAGACCCAGCATATCACCCCAGCCCTGCAGATAGATAGGTTAGGCTAAGTTCTTGACTGCACCACAGAAATTGGCAGAGAGAAAACTCCAGCGCGGAGTAATGTCAATGTCGGAGCAGAATACCTTTCTGTTTAGACTGGGTTCCCTCTAATGTTCTTTTTTTGGTGGGCATTTTTTCAGTTTGTGGTGTTTCAAAGAGAGATGCCGAGTGTGGGACCCCTTTCTACGTGGTTCGTATGTCCTGGAAGACCTATGGAAAAGCATTGACCTGTAAGGATAAGTGTAAGAATGTGTTTCCTGTGGAAATATAAAGGACGCTGCACTGGGAAGGAGACATAATTTTTTTAATCTTAATCCTCATACTTAGATATAGGAAACAATGGTGGCCCAGATGGAATTGATGCACGTGTAAAGGCTGGCTGCATGGGGAATTGTACAATGTGAACAGATGTAACAATACATTGAACATCCTATTGTAGTCCACAGCCAGCTTATTGTGTCACTGCCATTGACAACAACCTCTGTGTAATAAATATTCCCTCTTCTAACCATGGAATTTACTAAGCTAGAAATATATCAGTATAGATCTGTAATACATTAGTATATATCAGTATATATCAGTAATACATTAGTATATATCAGTATATATCAGTAATACATTAGTATATATCAGTAATATATCAGTATATATCAGTAATAGATTAGTATATATCAGTAATAGATTAGTATATATCAGTAATAGATTAGTATATATCAGTAATAGATTAGTATATATCAGTAATATATCAGTATATATCAGTAATAGATTAGTATATATCAGTAATATATCAGTATATATCAGTAATAGATTAGTATATATCAGTAATATATCAGTATATATCAGTAATGTATCAGTAATATATCAGTAATAGATTAGTATACATCAGTAATATATCAGTATATATCAGTAATATGTCAGCATATGTCAGTAATATATAATTCTGCCTTACATAGAACTGGGAAATTGTATATTATTGCTTGCACTTGCCAAGAGGAATCTGTATTAGGACTGGTTCAGGACTAAATAGGATCTGGCAAATTCATGTGTTATATGGACACTGTGCAATACTTACTTTCACCTAAGGTGGAGCTGTGGGGAATTTCTTCCCCACTCTCTAGTCCTGTAGATTACGATTTAATATTGGGGGTCTCAGTGTTATATGATCGTCTTATGACTGTCCCTTTAAAAGGAATTTTTTTTCAATTTATTTATTAAAACTATTTAGTGAAATCTATCGCCTTTTTCTAATTGCGCTTTCTGATTTTTGTATCTTTTATCCTATTTTCTGTACATGATTATGGGGCGGCCATCTTACCTGAGCATCTCCTTTGCTCTGTTAACAACATTTCATGATATGCTTTACAGCAGTATCATGGCCATAGCCAGCAATAGACTGGAGTCACCTCATTGAGGTCTATGGGAAAGTTTACTAGACATGTATTATGGGGGGGGGGGGAGTCGAACTGTGACGTCATCTTTTGTCAGTAGTGAATGTAATGATGGGTGTTATGGGATGTTATCTATAGATGTGTGATCTTCTAATAACCTTATCCATTTTGTTTGTGACGTAAATAAAGCGACTGCAGAATTGGCAAGTGTCAGCCTATGTTAGGCTTAGTTGTCAGAGCGAAAATTGCAGGGTATAGTGTATAGATAGATAGTGACATTGGAAATAAAAAATAAAATAATCCAAAACTGATCTAGAAAGTGAATGCTGGCATCATGTCAATTCCCCTTAGGACATTAGAGATCAGTACAGGAGATGGATGCATTGGCCTTCGAATTGGATTTGCTGTATCTGTAACCCTTTGTGGGCATTGCTATGTGATGATGTCATGCCTTCTTTCATGTTCACTGCTATGGTGCTGGCAAAGTATTATATTATATTATACTGTAGGTAATTCCATGTGGATGTTATTATTGTACCGCAGAGAAAGAGGAGAAATGTGAAATTCCTGGGACTCCATGTAACATCTGTGCCAGGTCCTTCTAATACTTTTATTCTCATATGTAGCTGAGGAGGCCTTAGGTCACCCCAGACTGTAGTTCCCTGGTGCGGCTGGCGTTCAGGATGCAAAGGAATCGTTCTTGTAACATCATGGAAAATGGATAACGCCCACAGTGTTATCAAGTGATAACATAGATCCAATATCCATAATAACATTACATGGATATTATACAAAATGATGTCACAGTACATATATAATACACACAGTGATGTCACAGTAGAGGGATAATAAATAGAGATGAGCGAACAGAGAAATATTCGATATTCGTTATTCGTTTCGAATAGCCCCTCAATATTCGGCTATTTGAACGAATATCGAACCTCATTATAGTCTATGGGGAAAAACCGTTTGTTTCAGGGGAAACCCAAATTCGACTCAGAAACATCACCAAGTCCACTATGACACGTCAGCAAATGATGCCAACACCCTGGAATGCAACTGGGACAGCAGGGGAAGCATGTCTGGGGGCATCTAACACACCAAAGACCCTCTATTACCCCAACATCACAGCTTATCAACTACACACTTACTTTCCACACTCAAAAAAACCCTCTATCAAAGTGGGAAAATACCTGGAAACCTTCTTTCCTTCCCAATTGGATGGACAAAAACCCAAATTTTAAGCTAAAGAAACATTACCAAGCACCCCTTTAAATCACGTTGCCCATGACAACCACAGATGGAATAGGCAATGGGAAATCCAACAGTACCCACCCTGAACTGTCATTGTGGATGTGTGTGATGTGGTAAGACCTTCCAAAATTCACTTTTCTGGCCCTTAACGTGAGCCCTTCCAAATTAAGTTAAAGGCCCTTAAGCTGAGCTACCAGTAGAGATTGAGGCCCTTTAGGTGACTTCAGCCTTTTACCAGCAGAGTTTTAGTCCCTTTAAGTTAGTTCAGCCTTGCACCAGCAGAGTGTTAGCCCCTTTAAAATTCTTAGCCCCTAAAACAGTGATTCCAGAACCATCACTCTCATTGTGTGGGATTGATGCAGTGGATTGGACTGAGGACCCAGACATTGACCTTGATTGTGATTGGGAAATTGAAAACATTTTGGCATCAAGTCCTGGGGGTAACTTTTATTTAGAGGGCCACAAAGGTGGAGAATTGGCTGCAACTACTACTAGCGGTAATGGTCCTCTAATATGGGACTCTACATTACCTCTACAGGGTTCTGATCAGGTGTTAATAGTCCAAACAACATGCTCCAGTACTTTAGATGTAGATCAGAAATCACTTTCCCTTCTGATACCAGATTTAACCAAGCTTCTTCATCATCATCATCATCATCATCATTATCATCATCATCATCATCATCATCCTGCTGAGATGGAGCCACTAAAGGAAACCTTGCCTTCAAAGGCATGTTCTGGAGCTGCAACTGAGCCAAATCTAAACACAGAGTCCTTTGCAACTGAACAAAATTCACCAGCAGTGTTTTTGGCCCTTGGAGTGAGTAGAGTATTGCACCAGCAGTGTTTTTGGTCCTTGAGGTTAATAGAGCCTTGTACCAGCAATGTTTTTGGCCCTTGAGGTTAGTAGAGCCTTGTACCAGCAATGTTTTTGGCCCTTGAGGTTAGTAGAGCCTTGTACCAGCAGTGTTTTTGGCCCTTGAGGTTAGTAGAGCCTTGTACCAGCAATGTTTTTGGCCCTTGAGGTTAGTAGAGCCTTGTACCAGCAGTGTTTTTGGCCCTTGAGGTTAGTAGAGTCTTGTACCAGCAATGTTTTTGGCCCTTGAGGTTACTAGAGCCTTGCACCAGCAGTGTTTTAGGCCCTTAAGGTTAGTTGAGCCTTGTACCAGCAGTGTTTTTGGCCCTTGAGGTTAGTAGAGCCTTGTACCAGCAGTGTTTCTGGCCCTTGAGGTTACTAGAGCCTTGCACCAGCAGTGTTTCTGGCCCTTGAGGTTAGTAGAGCCTTGTACCAGCAGTGTTTCTGGCCCTTGAGGTTAGTAGAGCCTTGTACCAGCAGTGTTTCTGGCCCTTGAGGTTACTAGAGCCTTGCACCAGCAGTGTTTTAGGCCCTTAAGGTTAGTTGAGCCTTGTACCAGCAGTGTTTTTGGCCCTTGAGGTGAGATGAGCCTTTAAACAGCAGTATTTTTGGACCTTCAGGTGAGTTGAGCTATGCACCAGCAGTGTTTTATTTTTTGGCCCTTGGGGTGACCCCTAAAAAATTAGATTTCAGGCCCTTGGGGATGAGCCCTAAAACATTAATTTTCAGGCCCTTGGGGGGAGCCCTAAAAAATTATTTTGCAGGCCCTTGGGCTGGAGCCCTAAAAAATTGCTTTGTAGGCCCTTGGGGGTATCCATGAAAAATTAATTAAAATAAAAATGGATGATGATGATGAGTGAATTGGATGCTGGCAGCCCCTCTCCAGTACCTGGACTGTGGACTGGATACCCAGCTGGATATCCACGTCCTCGCCCACGTCCCCTACTGCTACCCTGCTGCATTATTGGCAGGTTCACTTTATGTTTCTCACAGTGAGAACAAGCTCTCCCTATCACTCCAAAACGAAAATGAGACGAAGATGGCCAACACTATTCTTATGAATCAGAGGTCACAAGTTTTCGGCAGCCAATGGCTTTTTCCAAGTTTTTTATTCAATGCCTCCGTTGTCGTAGTTCCTGTCCTACCTCCTCTGCACAGTTATTGGTGCAAAAAACATGCCAGGGAAGGTGGGAAGGGATACAAACTTTTACTGCACTTGCCGCGTGTTATTAGATTGGAATCGAATATATCATACAGCCTGATATTCGATCAAATACCAATTCCATCGAACGCCGTTCGCTCATCTCTAATATTAAATACTGTAACATCCCAATACAATTCTACTCTAGTCCCAGGACAAGGTTAATAACCAGTGATCTTACAGGAAAGACTTATATTACACACAATGATTTGGGGAATCAGAGAACATAAGCTTGTCTTGAGATTGCAATCATTGCTAGTTTTGGAGGTGTGGCCAGGGTAATAAGAGGCGGGGCTAAGATAGAGCTGACATATACATTTACTGCTACATTATCTGATGGAGGCGCCTGAATGACGTATAGATATTATTCTGTATCTAAAAGATGTTTTTTTTTAAAATTTCTGAGATAATCCTAACATCTGATAGTTTGGTTGCGTTCTTGAGTCATCAGCCTCTCTTGGTCACTGTCATTGTGTTTAGCTTATTCTTTTTTACTTTATCTAGAATTCTATAACTTTGGGGCAGATTTGATAAATTGTGCCCCTTTTTTTCTGGACAGGACAGGCCTAAATTTGTCTGGACTGTTTCCGAAAAATGTTGCCAGCTTTCTTAGCAAATTTGGGTAAAATATTTAGAGTAGCAGGCTAAGCAAGTGCATTGCTGCCCCACTCCCTGTCTATGGGGCTGCTAGTTATATACAAGTCCAGTGCCAGGCTATAGACAATGAATGGAGTAGCAGAACACAAGTTTGGACTGCCACTCTATTTGAAAGGGAAAATAGGACCCCCATTCCTGTAATTGGTCAGGGGTGTGGTACAACCTCAATGATCGATATGTTATCCCATATGCCGCATATAGAGAATAACATTAAAGCTTGGGTCAGTCCATTTAATAAATTATTTTACTAGAAACAGCACCACTCTTATCACTAGGCTGTGCCTGGTATTGCAGTTCATCAGCACTCAAGTAAATGGTTTTAAGTTGCAATACCAGACAAATTCTGTGGACAAGAGTGGCGATGTTTCTTTGAAAAAAAACCCAAAAACATAACACCTTGTTCTTAGCCTATTTCCGCCACATTAAAGGGGTTGTCCAGGATTGGGGCAAACTCAAGGGTGTTAAAACAAAAAGACATACTCACCTAAATCTGGTTCTCCGTTGTTCATTTCTGGCCCCTTTTCCCTCCAGTGCTGGAAGTTGCCAAACTGGAAGCAGAGAAGCTCATGTTAGTGCTTCGACCAATCAGGGGAATCGACAATGGCTGGTAGGAAACTAATGACCTATATGAGTGACATCACTAGTCCTTCTCCGTCCTTCAGAGGTCATGTGAGCCTCACTTCTACCAGCATAACAATTCCTGGCATGGGAGCGCTGGAGATAGAGGAATAGGAATTTTGTTTATGTTTTACACTGACTCAAGTTGTCCCTGAATTTGCCCTAAATCTTGGACCTCCTTTAAAAGGGGTTGTGTCGATATGGATCCTTATTCCCTATCTACAGAACAGAAGATCATTGTCCAATCTCTAGTGGTCCAGAGTGATCAGTAGGACAGGGGGCTGAAAGTCACCCTGAACCCTCCCTGAAAATGGGGTCCCACTGCACCTGTATGACTGGTGCTCCATTCTCTTCTATGGGCCTGAAAGCGCTACTGGAAGCCCCATAACATTGAATGGAGCACCAGTCCTACCAGTGCACTGGCGCTCCATTTACAGGGAGGTGGAATTTTGGTCTCCTGTCCTGTCTCACTGGGGGACCTGGTGTTCGTGCCTCCAACAATCGGACACTTATCCCCTGTCCTATGGATAGGGAAAAACTGTCCGTACTGGCGAATCTGAAACAACATAAGGTTACAGCCCTACGTTGCGAAGCGCAACAAATAAACACTGCAGATAAAACGGATTGGAAAAGCATGATGTTTTTTTTTCTCCAACACTTTTCATTACAATTTCGTAGTTTTCCATTGCAGATTTTTTCTGCAATGTGCGGGTTAGCCAGAATCCCATCCACTTTGCAGGTACAGTAAAATGAAGCGTTTTTTTTTCCGCAGCTGCAAAAACTCTGGGTCTTCACGACATGGGGCTTGAGCCTTAAGGAACCTTGAGAGATGTATAGGTCAATCAGCTCTAGTGCTGTCCAGATGTTTCCAGATCACACACATTCTCTGCTGGTACATTATCTATTCTAATACGCTTACATCGGAGCTATACTATGGCCAATCCTAAATACAAAGCACTGAAGCAGGAATTTCCAAAGAAATCCCTTGTGGGTTGGAAATCCAGTTGCTGAAGTTATTGAAAAAGACGCTAAGAGATGGAAAAGTACTTAAGTGAGCCCCAGTGGTTGGAACATAATAAGCTGGATTTGTTTTTCTTTTCAATGTAGGACACTTAAGGAGATCAGTAGGAACTGAAAAAAGTGTTCTGTTTTATATTTAATTAAAATGTCCGCCCCGTCTATGGTGCCTTTGTTTCGGCAGACCCAGACGATGCAAGTCCCCAGCACAGGATTTCACCACTAGGCTCCAGCACGTTTTCCTGTTCCTCAAGAAACAAATATACATTCCTTCAGATAGACTCAAGTCCTTACCCGGAGTTCTGGATAACATGTTTCGACAGGCAAAATGTCAAGTACAGAATCCGAGGCAGACAAATGCATTATACATGATGCTCGCTTACACTGGAATTTTTAGGTTTTTTTTTCGTTTATTTGCTTTTTTGGTTTTAGTAAGGTTAAAGGGGTTGTCCAAGTTATACAAATCTTAGGACAGGTGCAGGGACTGGTGATTAGATATAGTAACAGAAGCTGTACTTAAAGGGGTTGTGACAGTAAGACTGAATCCTAATGCGGCGTTTTACAGTCCCTACACACATTGCAGAAAAATACCCAAAGCAGAAATGCTGCGATTTCCAAAACCGTCACGTTTTTGGAAATCGCAGCATATCAATTATACCTACAGAAACACTGACTGCTCCACAGAAGTGAATGGAGTGCCGGTCTCACAAAAGCACTTGCGCTTTATTAACATGGAGGATACAGAGGGACTTTTGGTCTCTTGATCTCTGACAGTCTTAGTGGTCAGACCCACAGCAATGTGACAATTATCCTGTGGATAGGGGATTAATTTAACGGCACAACCTCTTTAACTGTCCTCCTGGCCCCCATGAGATACGGTCCCAGAGCCTGGATATATTTATACAGCTTCATCAGGAAAGTGATGTACATATGTAGCAGAATTAACCCGAATGTCTACAATTAGTTAAGCCGCACATCAACATTACAGGAAATCACTGGTTTCAGAGTATTTTCCCTGAAGGTCTGTTGTCTTCCTCGATTACCAATGGATATTACCATGAATGCAGGAACTTTGTATGGTCTGGGAATTGTCAGAAACTCAGCCATTATTGTGTCTGGGTTATCTTCTCATATATGTAGTGTCCTCCTGATAAACAGCCATGATGTCCTTATTGTGTCCGGGTTATTTTCTCACACAGGTAGTGTCCTCCTGATAACCAGCCATGATGTCCTTATTGTGTCCGGGTTCTCTTCTCATACATGTAGTATCCTCCTGATAACCAGCCATGATGTCCTTATTGTGTCCGGGTTATCTTCTCATACATGTAGTGTCCTCCTGATAACCAGCCATGATGTCCTTATTGTGTCCGGGTTATCTTCTCATACATGTAGTGTCCTCCTGATAACCAGCCATGATGTCCTTATTGTGTCTGGGTTATCTTCTCATACATGTAGTGTCCTCCTGATAACCAGCCATGATGTCCTTATTGTGTCCGGGTTCTCTTCTCATACATGTAGTATCCTCCTGATAACCAGCCATGATGTCCTTATTGTGTCCGGGTTCTCTTCTCATACATGTAGTGTCCTCCTGATAACCAGCTATGATGTCCTTATTGTGTCCGGGTTATCTTCTCATACATGTAGTGTCCTCCTGATAACCAGCTATGATGTCCTTATTGTGTCCGGGTTCTCTTCTCATACATGTAGTGTCCTCCTGATAACCAGCTATGATGTCCTTATTGTGTCCAGGTTATCTTCTCATACATGTAGTGTCCTCCTGATAACCAGGCATGATGTCCTTATTGTGTCCAGGTTCTCTTCTCATACATGTAGCGTCCCCTCCTGATAACCAGCCATGATGTCCTTATTATGTTCAGGTTATCTTCTCATACATGTAGTGTCCTCCTGATAACCAGCCATGATGTCCTTATTGTGTCTGGGTTCTCTTCTCATACATGTAGTGTCCTCCTGATAATCAGCCATGATGTCCTTATTGTGGTCAGGTTATCTTCTCATACATGTAGTGTCCTCCTGATAACCAGCCATGATGTCCTTATTGTGTCCGGGTTATCTTCTCATACATGTAGTGTCCTCCTGATAATCAGCCATGATGTCCTTATTGTGTCCGGGTTATCTTCTCCTACATGCAGTGTCCTCCTGATAACCAGACATGATGTTCTTATGGTGGTCAGGTTATCTTCTCATACATATAGTGTCTCCTCCTGATAATCTGTCTATAATAAGTAAATCATGATTGGATTTCTGACAAGTCCCAGACAATAGAAAGTTCCTGCATTCATGGTCATATCCATTGGTAATTGATCGAGACTGGCATTGGAACAGAAGTCTTACAAATTTTCCCTCTTTGTATCAATTTTTTCACCATTTTGAGGATATAAACCGAAATGTATAGTATGACCAAGAGTAATTAAGAATTAGGTATATTGTTTGTTTTAAATTCTTAGTTTATTAAGATTTTCAGAATTTTTACAAGTATACAATCGTATACAATAAGAATTAGGTATATATGAGAAATCCACATATAAGTCCTTATGGACTCCAGAAATAGGTCAACTTGTCTTACGCCTTTTTGGTACTTAATCAAGCTATGTATACCAAAAACCGTGGGGCAGCGTCTACGGCTTATGACTCAAAGGTCGAAAGGATATCAAAGGACAGTGTTTAAGGGATATACCCCCAAAAAACACCAATTGTGTGCCCCCTGTGGTAAAATTAAATTCTGGTACGCTGATGTATCAAATAAGAAAGATTTATTTAAGATGATGCGTTTCGGGGTTCTCCGGTACCTCACAAGTACCACCCCTTCATCAGATCTTCCATATTCTCCTCCTGTTATGTAGAGACGTCTCTCTGGTCTGTGCTCGGCTTTCTCTGACCTTCCTCCACCAGTGAGACCTTTTGTATGACGTAAAATAGTCTTCTCTCCTTGTTTCTTGCTGCTTTTTCTTGCTGGTGTTTCCTGTTTGGGCTTTTCCAGCTCTGCAGAGGAGAAATAATCTGAAAACAATGGAAGGCAGATTCAGGATGGAATTTAGAATTTCAGGAAAAATTCAGGACAAATTGCATTTGAGGAATTTTCTTATGGGTTTTGTTTTTATTGTGTTAATTGGGCAGCCACAATTGCATGTTACACAGGTTCACACTAGTGTTTGGGTCACTATTGTTTGGGTGTGCACAGGCACCTGAAAGACTGAGGCTCTGTTTGCTAAGAAGGGGTTACATGTGGAAATCCATAGACCCCCATAGACTTTAGTGGGTCTGCCCAGTTTTCACCTGTTTTATACTGAAAGCAGTGGAGAGAAAAGTCCTTCACCATATGGGATATTTTCATGTTAATAGTTTGAGCATTTTTGGATTCAGGGGTACGTTATGTGTTGTGTCTGTTGTGTATATTTAGAATTTTTAAATATTTTTAAAGAAAACTTTTTATTTATTTATTTTTATTTTATTTTTGGACCCCCTGTGGGACTTGAACTCTAGAGGGTCTGATCACCAATAAAATATAATGGGATACAACTGCATTACAGTTTCTTGTAATATCCATTCACTTCTACTATAGGCTACCTACTGCAGCCTGTAATAGAAATATATTAATAACAGGTGACACTGCAGGACATACAGCACACAGAGACCCCAACCTTAGAGAAGCCACACAGTAAGAGTACATGGACCACCATAGTGGTTTTTACTGTCTGCAAAAACGGATCCACTATCCACAAAAAAAAGGCTTCAAAAAGATTTGCATGATCCCCTAGACTTGTCTGTTCCACAAATGGAGGCAAAAGTAGAACCGGCTTCATAAATTGCAATCCTTGTATACAGCACGGAAACATGGCCGTGTGTGGGTCCAATGTGTCCATACTTTTATGTACAATTGTGGATAAAACTATAGTCATGTGCATGAGGCCTCACCGATGACTTGGCTAGTAGACCCTAATTTGCATCAACACCAAAAGGGCTTTTATCTTTGGAATAGCAGAACATATATGAACAAAACACGAAAATGCTCATGGTGAGAGCACCTATTACATGAAGTATGTCAATGGGCTTTTCGGACTTGGTGACAGGTCCTCTTTAAATTTGTAGGCAATCAAAAGTTACAAATTTTTGAAAATATAAATAATGAAAATTTTTACAGACTTACACCAGCGTTAATCTCTCATCGTTCCGGTCCACATGGGGACCCAAACGAAGGAGAGTCTGCTAGAAAAGCGGTTACCTATGGACATCCACGGACTCTATAGACTATAATGGGGTCCACTGAGTGTCCGCTGGTTTTATCCTGGTGAAGACAAAAGTTTTCTGTGCAGGACTCTTCTCTCCGCCGATTTTAGGCAGAATCTGCAGTTGAGTTTCTTACACAGATTGCAATGTAGGAACTCTGCCACAAATTTCATCTAAAATCAGCGGAGAGAAAATTCCTGCACGGAGGCAGACCTGGCAGACGTCATTATAGCCCAGGGGTAAATGTTTTTTTTTTTTTTTATCGGAGGGGTCTCGATTAGGGTTGAGCCGATCTTGAGATTTCAAGATCGATTTTAAAATCCGATTTCCGATCATTTTCCAGCCAATTTCGATAGTGAAATTTGCTCGATCGCCGATTGGAATCCGATCTTTTCCGATCCTGATCCTCAACCCTAGTCAATGCTTTTCTATGGGAAAAGTCACTTTTGGGGTTGAGCCGATCTTGAGATAACCTCCGATCTCGATCCCGCTGGAAAAGATCGGGTCGGAATTCCGATCGCGATTGTGAAATTTACTTGATCGCCGATCGGAATCCGATCTTTTCCGATCCCGATCGCTCAACCCTAGTCTCGATCTTTTGGATCCGAATGACGGAGATACGAACTCTAGTGTGAACCTGATTAGAGAAAATCTTTAAAACTTTTTCAAATTTATTTTTGCAAAAATATTGAATTTTTGTCTACAAATTTAAATATTGTCGTGCTCATAGGAAACCCCTTTATGTGTTCAGTTCCATTGCAAATCCATCATTTCTCTAAGTGCAATATAAACAATTTGCCCGGACCTAAGTAGAATCCAGATCTCCATCTCCTGCAGACACCACTTCCTCTAAAGTAGAGAAATAACAGGGAGAATACTTTATTTTAATGGGTAAAACCATTTTAAATCTAAATTGTGGCGCATGGTTGCGTGGAACGCTGAGCAGGTACTCTGTCTTCCGATTTTACTACTTTTCATAAAAATGCTGTCAACACAGAGCGGCTATGAATGTCACTACAATCTGATAATACAGAGTGCATGCTACAAGGGAATGCAGGCTTGTCAGGCGCCTATAACGGCCATACAAAAAGCAGAGAAAGAATTTGCGCTAAACGTCCCGGCCGAGAACATTACTCGTCCCATCTGTTTCTCTTATAAGGAGATGTCCAACTAAACACGAGGGCAATAAAAATTCTAGCCGGGATGATCACTTCAGCAGTCTCAGCGTAAGGCTGGGATAATTTAGGAAACAGTTCCTATTCCTGCGCAACGATATGTCATTTCTAAGGACGCGAGGATTCGGCAATTTAAAAGTCATTAACATTTGATCTTCTGTTGCCATTTGTCATGTTTAGCATTTTGCCTAAATAATCTGTTTACACTGGGAGGGCCGACTTCTACAAACTCGGCCGCAAGTTTTCTTTTTTTTCTTGATTTAATGGGATTACGTTCGGCCACATTTTTCTTGGTTGACAAAGCACATTTCCGCCTTATGTTTTGAATTAGGACGGAAGCAAATTGACTTATTGGATGAACCTGGTTACATTCTCACTGAGGGTAGATCAGTTTTGGTTACTGTTTTTTTTTTTTTTTATTTATTTTATGTGATTTTTAAGATAGGAATTATTATTATATTTTTATTTAAAAATATGATCCCAAAATGCCCCTTTACCCCCCCCCCCCCCCTCCCCTGCCCAAAAGACAAGTTGAGCCACACATCATCCTTTCATGTCTTTGTTACTTCAGGACTGGCCTAGTTTGGGCGTTATAATTTTTAATACAAAAATTTTAATTTCAATTGTTTTTTGTGTGAGAAGTTTTATTTTTTTTTTACATAATTTGGAGGAATATTTGATGTTTTAAATAATTTTTATTCATCGTAAAAAAAAAAATAAAAGGGAAGGATTTGCAATTCTGCTATTATTTTTTTTTTTTACAACTTTATTCCAGAAATATAAATGACATGATATTCACTATTACCCTTACCGTATATACTCGAGTATAAGCCGACCCAAATATAAGCCGAAGCCCCTAATTTTACCATTAGAAACTGGGAAAACTTATTGACTTGAGTATAAGCCGAGGGGGAGGAAATGCAGCAGCTACTGGAAAATTTCAAAAATTAAAATGGTCAGAGTTTTTGGGTGCAGTAGTTGCTGGGGAAGGGGAGGGGGTGTTTTGGGTGTCTGTCTGCCCCTTCCCTGAGCTTGAGGACTGTTCCCCCCCTTCCCACACACACTTGGAATTCAGCCTGGTTGAATATAGGGTATTACCCTGCAGATACCCTATATTCAGTAGACTGGGCACTTTCAGACACAGGGATACCCAATGTGTTTGTGTTTCACAGCAATTTTCTACTTTTATATGTATTCTAGGGAAAGGAGGGATTTAGAACTTTAATTATTATTATTATTATTTTTTTTTTAAAGCTTCTTTTTTATTTCCCACTATATAGATTCTATACAATGATATTGCAGCTGGTAATAGACCCCACCTAAAAAAAAAAATAAAAAAAAATATATATATATATATATATATATATATATATATATTTTTTTTTTTTTTTTTGCTGACTCGAGTATAAGCCGAGGGGGGCTTTTTCAGCACAAAACTGTGCTGAAAAATTCGGCTTATACTCGAGTATATACGGTACTTTTTTATTTTTAACTAATCCTGTATAAAGAATAGACTTTTTTAATTGAAAAAAATTGTGTAAACTTTTTTTTAATTGCCACTATCAGAATTGAACTTACAAACCTTTGATTGTTTCTATTATACAAAGCAATGCTTCTGTATGTCAGAGTCGTCACTTAAGGCTTATGGATCCTGGTGCAAAAGCTCAGCTTGGGCCCCCTACACAACTTTTTCTTACAAATGTTACATTTTAACATTATTTACATTTTTCTTCCCTTTCCTAACTGGGAACATACTACCATGAACAAGGGTGAACCTACCCCTTTCGCCGCCCGAGGCGAACTACAGAAAGCCGCCCCCCCCGGAGGAGGGGGCGGAGCGAAGGGGGCGTGGCGGCTTGAAGGGGGCGGGGCTTAGCACCATTCGCAGGCAGAGAGCAGGTCTTCTCCGTGAGGGGAGGCTGCTGGAGCAGCGCTGCTCCAGTGGGCTCCCCAAACCACCGCTCGGTGCTAAGCCAGTCCAGGACAGCTTGTCCTGGACTGGCTTAGATAATCAAAAATGCCGCCCTCCCTGGGGCCCTGGCATAGCGCCGCCTGAAGCGCTCACTTCAGGTCACCTCATGGGAGGTGCAGCGCTGACCATGAAGACTTGTTCCCAACATGTCTGTGTACCAAAGCTTCCCATCGTTCCCATATCCTGCCTGGGCCCCCTATATAGTATCATGCCCCAACCTCCTCCACAGAATCTCTCCTTGACTAGATGCTGTTGAGCAACTGATATTTTGCCTTAATTTTCTACTTTTTGGCAGTGGAAGGCTGTGTGTGATAAATCTTCTCACTCCAGTGCACCAGAGGACAGAGGTAATAAATTTATGACGCAAACCCATCAAAGAAAAATCTGAAGGATTTTAGATTATCAAAGGCATTTATTTAGGCTTGGGGTGTTGAGTATGACCTCTATGATGTCATGATACTTGGCGTGGCCTTGTCACGACTGGGGCCCAGTCACAGGCCTCAGCTGTGACACAAGGTGCATGACATGACCAAGGGGACCGAGAGAGTGTATGAGATGCCACAAAATAAGGGAAGCTGAGTATAATTTTTTTTACTCACCTCCCCTGGGCCTCCACCTATTATCTCTTCAGACCTCAAAGTATAATAATTTAATTTCTGATTCTATCCGAATATGTTTGACCTGAAACAAATCAGGGACTTGAGCTACCTGAACCCAAAACAAATCTTAGGAGCTTTGCCCATCTTGACGTATCATATATGGCAGCATTGGTGGGCTAGTTCTCAGCTGCCTCGGCATCCCGTAGGCATCCTGTGATCGCATTGTGGAGGGCTCCACTGGGCTTACAGAGGGATTCTTTGCTTCTGTAGAACAATTTAGATCCCTCATTCCCACCATTTGTATCAATAGCCATTATCATGATGGTAACTCTTCTGGCACCGGGTGTAAACAATGGGATAAACACTGCAAATTTTGGAGCAATTCTAGTAGTGAGTAGTTATTATAAACATTTTACGTAAGTGACCTGAATTTTTTGACTAAATTTCGCTGTAGTTGGAATTAACATGACAGACAGAGAGCCTTTGTATCCTATCAGTATAGTAATTCTAGAATCAGAGAATTATTGAAACATTGCACCAAATCAAATTTTTTTGTACAATCCTTCATAGTCACCACAATTTTTAGATTCCACGTAGGTTCTTTCCAAAATCTAGAATCATAAAAAAATCAGAACCACATTTCTTAGACTACAGGAATAAAGAACATATAGCTGTACAGAAGATATATATTATATATAGACCATGTGTGGCCGGCAGACATTTGTAACATAGTCCATACCAGAAGACCTCTGTTGGTGCTATCAGTTCCCATTTTAGTTTTGGCATGTGATGTTTCATCCTATGGGTTTTGTTTATTGAGTTAATTTCTTTCTGTTCTGTTCACAGTAGGGATGTCTGTGTCTTGCTGAGGGCCACTGTCTGTGTGTTTGATCTCTTATCTCCATCATGGTGGGCTATCGTAGATCAATCAATGACTGGCTGAAGGCTACTGCAGTGTAGTGGATGTTTTTGGAACTATCTACATTGTAAGTTACATTGCTTGGTTCTAAGGAGTGCTATGAAGGAAACATCTAACAAGAATATTCCCCTGTGAGTACTACTGGAATAATCTGATCAACGAGTGTCTCCAAAATTAGGACATTTTCTGTGCGTTTTTTAATATAATTTTTAAATTTGGAATATTTTTTGCTATTTTTAGTCTTTCATTAATTTCAATGGGATTTCCATCGCTGATTCTGCCTCATGTTAGGGTAGAATACTTTTATTTTGGGCTAATTGAAAAAAATTGCTGAAAAAGGCCAAGCTGAAATCAACAGGAGACAAATTTTACGCATATTGAGGCCTGGTTCAAATCTGCGATCGGTATACGAAATACCAAAAGCATTAAAAAGCAGTGAGCAATGAATAGACTATAATGGGGTCCATGTGTTTTCCGTCCGGTGTCTGCACGAATCATCTGGAGAGAAGAGTCCTGCAAGAACTACTTCACTTTCTGAATGATTTGTGCGGACACTGTGCGGAAAACACATGGACCCCATTGTAGTCTATGGGGTCTGTGTGCTTTCATTGCTCACCACTTTTTAATGCATTTGGTATTCCATTCGGGGGGTCCCCAAGTGGACTCTCCGAAAGGAATACTGAA
Source organism: Leptodactylus fuscus (assembly GCF_031893055.1). Taxonomy (NCBI): domain Eukaryota; kingdom Metazoa; phylum Chordata; class Amphibia; order Anura; family Leptodactylidae; genus Leptodactylus; species Leptodactylus fuscus. The sequence goes on along the minus strand of NC_134265.1, from coordinate 325,773,528 downwards.
CGCAGATGTGAACCAGGCCTACACCTCAAAATTGGACCCAAAAAGGCAGTGTAAAAATATTCTAAGCATTTCCTCGCAGCGCCACCACAGGTTAAATTAAAGGGGTTGTCAGGGACTGTTAATTTACTTACCTGTTTGGTTATTGCCACCAATGGACCTTGGGGTTACGACCATGTCACGACTCCCGACTGTGATCCAGGTTATTATGTGAATGTAGCAGAGTTTACATTGCGAATAATTTGGAATTCCAAGACCCAAGTTATAGACCAAGAGTTAAAGCCATCTACTGAAACATACACCAGTTAACCCTTTCCAATCCCTAACTTTCCAGTACTATTAGCTGCATACATTTTCTACACAATGAGCATTGAAATGTCTCGCAATCCCATTTTCCTTTGCTCTATGAATTTGCCATGGTAGAAGGAGGTGAAACTGGATAAGTGAGTTAGTGATTGAGCGGTCGGCCCTCTGGAGAGGATATCCTTAGACCTGCACTGTTACGAGTCCTTGAGGACTAGAGATAGGAATTACTGATTTAAACCATGCAAAATAAACCATTTCTGTGTTACTTCCTCTTCCTAAGCTGAGTATACGCTGTACACTGTGAGAAGGCATAGACGTCTGTATATATACATAAATAGCCTCTCCATTAACATGCCTGCTAGAATACATACGAGAACAAATCATCCCAGTATAGACAATCAGGCCCGGAAAGTTCTTCCTTCAACAGGAAGCTGAGGAGAGGATCTCTATTTCATCGTCTTCATAACTGGCTATAAATTTGAGGAACACAATGTTGTATTTCTCTTCTGGAAACATTCATTATTAAAGCGACTCTGTATATTCTTATCAACTTCCTTCATAAATTCTCCTATCTGTATAACTTGGAGAAAATGCAATTTCATCTTAAAATGCAGAGTCAGAAAGTAAAGGATTAAGTGTATAATCGTATATGTTGCTGCTATAGTAGAAATACCCCATGTGGAGCACCTATCAGTATGTCTCTGTTCACACTGGGATCAGGGCTTTAAGCAAAAAATAGAGAACCCTCAGGGAAAGTTGGCGGTCACTGCGGTCTGTCAAGGTCGTTCCAGATTCATTGGAAACCGACGTGTCATGGCTGTGTTTTAAAGGGAGTAAGTCACCAGAATATAAGCATATCAACCCAGCCCTGCAGATAGATAGGTGATGTCACCAGAAGTGGTTTAACAAGCTTAATCTATTCTTCAATAGATTTGCTCCAAACCAACTCTCCCTTCACCAGCATGTCAGCCAACCCCTTCCCCTCACACACCAAGACCCAACCCCCACCGACCTGCAATCAACTGCAATCTGACTATCTGATCCTCAAGGAGTCTCAAGTGTGTAGGGAAATCAAGAGAATTAAAGCAGACAAGGACGGAGGACCCGATGGTTTAAGCACAAGGGTTCTTAAAATGTGCAGTGACCAGCTGTGTGGCGTTATTATGCATATGTACAATATGAGTCTAAAGCTGGGAGTGGTACCTCAACTGTGGAAAACATCTTGCGTGGTACCAGTCCAAAAGAAACCCAACCTGATGGTCTACAATGACTACCGACTTGTAGCACTGACATCCCACCTAATGAAGGTCCTAGAGAGACTGGTCCTGACACACCTACGCCGCCTAGTGAGCTCCGCTCTGGACCCCCTTCAGTTTGCCTATCGGCTGGGCATTGGGGTAGATGACGCCATCATCCACCTTCTTCATAGAGCTCTCTCTCACCTGGAGAAACCCAGGAACACTGTGAGAATAATGTTCTTTGATTTCTCCAGTGCGTTCAACTTGGTGGAGTGGACCATCACCTGTCCAACTGGATCCTAGACTACCTGACAAACCGCTCTCAGTATGTGAGAGCCCAGGACTGTGTGTCCAAAACTGTGATCTGTAGGACGGGGCAGCATAAGGTACAGTTCTTGCCCCATTTCTCTTCACACTGTACACTGCTGACTTTAGGCACGACTCATCCAGCTTTTACTTACAGAAGTACTCTGATGACTCTGCTATAGTAGGCCTTATCACTGATGGTGACAATAGGGAATACAGAGACTTAAACCGGGACTTTGTTGAATGGTGCTAGCAGAATCACCTCAGGATTAATGCTGGGAAGACCAAGGAGATGGTGGTGGACTTCAGTAAACGGAGAAGTGCTCCGACCCCGGTGGAGATCCAAGGAACATGCATTGAGATAGTCAGGACCTATAAGTATCTGTTGTGGACTCCTAGTATAGCTTCTCTTCACAGCTTATGTGTGTCTGCTTCCGTAATATATTACTGCGTTTTATCCAGTATCTGTATTACTATGCTGCTGTAACATACTGAAATTTCCCCACTGTGGGACTATTAAAGGATTATCTTATCTTATCCTATATCACCCCAGCCCTGCAGATAGATAGGTTAGTTCACCAGAACCCGCATATCAACCCAGCCCTGTAGATATATAAGTTAGGGTCATAAGAGCTAGCATATCACCTCAACCCCACAGATAGAAAGGTTAGTGTCACCAGAACCAGCATATCAACCGAGCCTCGCAGATAGATAGATTAGGGTCGCCAGAACCAACATATCAACCGAGCCCTGCAGATAGATAGGTTAGTGTCACCAGAACCCAGAATATCACCCCAGCCCTGCAGATAGATAGGTTACGGTCACCAGGACCAGTATATTACCCCAGCCCTGCAGATAGATAGTTTAGGGTCTGCAGGCACGGCGCTCTGCAGGCATGTGAATTAGAAAGAAGAGAAGCGAGAACTATGGGGACTAAGTAGCCAGGGGATTTTTTAATCACTACACAGCATGGAGTCCAAAAATTGAAGCCTTCAATTTTTGGACTCCACACTGTATAGTTAACAGGATTGTTTTTAAAATCCAATTCACTTGCATTAGGATCGGAATTGGGATCGGGTTCGGATGGAAAATGATCTGAAATTGGATTTTAAAAACGATCCTGAAATCTCAAGATTGGCTCAACCCTAGTCATGTGTTGAACTAGTTCGGCCCGAATCTGGAAGGGCTATTATTATAGGCTGTAGTCTCTTCAGACCCCAGAGTATGAGAAGTGGAGGTGCGGAAACATAATAAACACTTATCCTCACCTTCCCTCACCTCTTTTGTGCATATTCAGGACATCTGGTGCTTTCTCGGGATCCTCTTCCATCATTGGTGGACACAAGAGGTGCACCAATGTTATAATGTCTTAACGCTAGGTGGAATTTTTTCTGCACCTCTGCTGGGCTTCCATATATTGTACTCTGGGGTCAGAAGAGACAGTAAAATAGTGTAAAATAGTGCTTCATGCATGATGTACTCCTAAAGTTTTGGGTGGAGCCTGAACATTCAGGATGAATCTGATTCATTCGGAACCAGTTCACTCATCTCTAGAACTAGATTACGTTATCATTCTGGAGATGTAGATAATAGCCTAGTTTCTGATGCTAGACCTGGGTCTACTGGTCCGAAAATGGTAAGACTTTGCGGTCAATTTCTGTAACCTCACTATAGTAATAACTGTCTGAGAATTTCCTCTGTATTCACCACAACAGTTTAATCTTCTTAAATCAGAAAATGATTCCAGTTGCTGTATGTTACCAGTAATCCATGTATCCATCAGAGAGGACAAGATACATTGGATACCTCTTCATAATAACCATTGTGTGATCCTAAGAGCTTATACATGTTCTCCTGTCTGAGCATTTCCTTATGGCCAACTCCTATGTTGTCTCATATTCTGACTCTGCCCGAGAATACATTAGTAAATTGTTAGCAAATGGTGGCTACTACTTAATATAATGATATCTGTAGACAAGAACCAAAGCTGAGGTTATCCGGATTATTAGTATTGTCTCAATGGGAAACTGATGATAACTATTAGGCTCCATCAACAATCACATCTTAGTCACAACTTTGCCCCAAGACTGGAAAAGGCTTTAAAGGAATTTCTACCCAAAATGTTATAGCTGTTGTATAATATTAAATCGACTAGTTTGGCAATTATGTTTCTCCTACTTACAGAGATTTTGCCACTTTTCTGGTTTGTTGTGGTGGCCACTTTGTAGCTATAGTAGCTTTTACGTTACTTTAATCTCTTATCTGATATTTCAGAAAACCTGCTGGTCCACTGCTTGTTTTTTAAGCTCAAAAAATGCAATAGAGTCTGGAATTTTACAAGGTCAGGAACAGAAAACTGAACAGAGAGAACCTATGTGGAAAAAAAAAAACATTCAAGGTGCAGGGTCTGCTTTAAAGTGAGTCTACCACCACCAAAATCGCTAGAAAACCATTAGTTAGTGACAAAGTAAACATGCAGTCTGGCTGCCAAAAAAAATCAATTTGCAAATAAGCTGTTGAGTTGCCCAGATCACCAGTCTTCACCAAACATTGAAATCTGTCAATCTTTTTTTTTTTTTTTTTGCATTGGAATTGGGTGGCAGCTCCGTCAGGATTGACCATACCCATGATGCAATGAACAACTCATTGACATATAGATTTTCTCAGCTTGAAGATTGTACTTATACACAATGTTTCTTTTTGCATCTTTGTATCTTGGATAGAACTTAACTTGACCCAAATTTTTCAAAAATTTTGGGCTTGATCTGAACTGAAGCTGGGGCTTTGTCACCTAAAAACCACTCTTATACAATAAGTAGAGGCCTAGGGGAAGAGTGGAAATATAATACCAGCTATACTCAGATTCCTTTACCTCACCTGGGCATCCTTATTGCGTCCAGAGCTTCCTCTAGGTCTTCTTCAAGCTTTCTGGGTGACATTGTGCATCTTGAGGTTACGCTGAAGCCTCTGCTTGTATTAAAGTACATTTACTTTGGCATGGCGAATGTGAATGATAAGGCCTAATCACAGGTCTCATCAGTCCTCCAGGACATGTGGCAACATCCAGGAGGACCCAAAAGGAGCGCCCAACACTAGTTGCTTAGTAGATGAGGTTGGATGAAGACATCAGTCCATCAAGTCCAACCTATAACCCTACAGTCCCTACTACCAGGATGCCCACTGGAGAGGAGACTTATTATGTTTCCACACCTCCACTTATTATACTTTGGGTTCTGAAGGGACCCTGGAGTATAATAAAAAAAGTTCAGCCTGAAATGAATCTGGATCAAGCTACCCAAAATGAATCTTTAGAGGTTCTGCCATCTCTGAAGATACTTGGACATCATCCTAGAAAATTTGGCTTTCATACAATCTCCTTGATACGTTTCCCTTGTCTAATCTGACTCTGAATTATACTTTTATCTGGTTCAGTAAGCTATGGGAAGCTGTGGAAATGAACAGGGCGATATACAATTGATTTACGATCACATCGGAGGAGTGAAACTTTTTAGCTGAGAAGTTGTTCTAAAGTCATACTGTATTTGACCAACTTAGATTTATACCTTTGTAAATTAACATTGAAGCTGGAAGCATTCCAGCTTCTAATAAAGTCAAGTTCTGCTCGGCCTGACCTTGGCAAAGCCCGACGCTCGTTCCACAACTTATAAACACTAAGATGCGTTATATAGAAAATCAGTAGAGACTTTATTTTGAGAGTAGTACATAAAAAAAAAAAAAAAAGAAACCACCAATTTAATTAGTTGAACTTTTCGGCAGTAGCATATACAGGAAAGAATTCAATTTTCTGCTGTAAATATCTTGGTCGCCACTGTCATTATTCCAGCCAAAAGCACCAACCAATTAGGAAACAAAATGCTTCAGCTATGAAGTAGAGACACCACAGGCACCCATAGGTATGTGTTACATGACATCAGTAAAGCAGCTGGAGATGAACAAGAAGGAAAGTGGCCAAGAACGCACCGCCGTTCCTTTCCCTTTCTGCAAGTGATTAAAAAGTAACAAGTACATGAACAGAACTCTTTTATATTGAAGACCTCTCAGCAATACTGGCAGAGACTCTAGATTTATGGGACCAAAGTGGGTGGGCTTTATCCATTTTAGAGGAGTGGCCAATGTTTTCAACTATTTCTTTATAAGCGTGGATTGTTCTTGTCTTCGGAGGCCAGCTACAGACAGTTATGGACTTCTTGTTTTCCGACATCCCCCATTCATATCTCTAACAAACCACCAGTAATAGTTAGCCATGTAGTGCATAAGCTTGACCATTGCAATCAAATAGACAGCAGAATGCTAAGATGATAGGCCCCCCTTGCTCCAATGGTGTGTCCATCACTGGTTATAGAACATGTATGAAAATACCAAAGATGTCTTGGTGACAAGAAGAGTTACAGGATAAAAACACTTAATTTTAGGGGTCCTGTCATTATATTGTATTGGTAATTAGTAGAGATGAGCGAGTAGTGAAATATTCGAGATTCGATATTCGTTTCGAATAGAGCCTCAATATTCAACTACTCGATTGAATATCGAGTCCCATTATAGTCTATGGGAAAAAATGCTCATTTCAGGGGAAACCACTATTCGACTAAAGGAGAGTCACCAAGTCCAAGAGTTGCAGGAGGAGGGTGCTTAGGAGGAGAGAAGTGCAGTTGAGGAGTGTTGAGGAGGAGCGTTGTGCAGTTAAAGCGCACGGACCCCATAGACTATAACGTGGTCCGTGTGCTTGCAACGCATTGCCCGCACGAAAGATTATAGTCTATGGGGTCCGTGCGCTTTAACTGCACAGCGCTTGTAGTTGCGCTGATATTCTGTCGGAGGGGTCCTCCTGCGGACTCCTTCCGGACGGGAGGCAAGCACTAATGTGAACTGGCCCTTACTCGTCCTGCAGAACCAGCATTGATTGGCCGAATGCTATACACTGTATACCATTCGGCCAATCAATGCTGGTTCTGCAAAAGGCTCGTCCTTGCTAGTCCGTAGAGCTGGCAGCTTGCGGTTATGCGGGAGCTGACTTTTTCTCATAGGAATACATTGACCAGTGTTGATTGGCTGAATGCTATACAGTGTACAGCATTTGGACAATCAATGCTGGTTCTGCCGGAGGCTCATCTGTGACTAGGCGTAGTCTAAGATCGGACCACATTTAAGACTGCTGTGGTATGATCTTAGACTCCGCCTTGTCACAAACGAGCTTCCGGCAGAAACAGCGTTGATTGGCCGAATGCTGTACATTTTATAGCATTCGGCCAATCAACGCTGGTCAATGCATTCCTATGAGAAAAAGTCAGCTCTCGCATAACCGCAATCTGCCAACTCTCCCGACTAGCAAAGACGAGCCTGCTGCAGAACCAGCGTTGATTTGCCAAATTCTGTACACTGTATAGCATTCAGCCAATCAATGTTGGTTCTGCCGGAAGCTCGTATAAGAGTATAATAATTGTTCATGGGTGGGCCACTATGGGGCATAATAGTGTGTGCAGGGGCCATGGTGGGACATTATACTGTTTGGGGGGCCGCTATGAGACATTACATCATGTGGAGGGGTTGCTATGGGACATTATACTGTCTGGAGGCCACTTTGGGACATTATAGTGTGTATAAATGCAGTGTTATACTGTTTGGAGACCAGGAAAGAGGAAGCATTGCAGTGGGGGGGCCCAATTCAAAAGTTTCCTGGGGGCCGATTCTTTGCTAGTTACGCCACTGTTTAGACATAAACAGAAGCTATTAGTTCCCGCTGCATCCACTGTACTGTATTTCTGTGGATTGATTTTTTGGGGGGAAATACAAAGTTTTGTATTTTCACATGTATTATAGCTTTGTTACAACCATTATGCTGTAAAGTGTATATTGCTGAACCAGTTCCTTGTAATGAACGCTCCTTAATGAATCCTGCAGATATTTCAGGAAGAATCCTATAATTTATACATAACCTGAGGATTTGGAATATCTTAGTATTGTGGCCAAGATAACTTGTGTTCTGTTTCCTATTTTAGGTATGTATTCCTACTGATAATATCCTTATGTATATGGTCATTTATCTGACACCCTGTCATGGAACAAGTTGTAAACGAGTCCTGTAGCAGAAGTAAAATCACTACTGTCCGGACGTAAGATCTTATGGGATTGCCAATATTACTCTCTCGATGGAAATTACACTGAATTTTACTGGAAATTTCAACCATTATTGTCAGTGACGGTGAAAGTCTGCAAGGTCATTACTATGAAGTAGTGGAGATGAATGGGGCAAAGTGTGAAATACATGAGCTGCCATTTCTTATGGTAAGTGCTGACTATTAGTACCCGTTCAGCCATCAGAAAATTAAGAGGGGTCTGAGGGGGCAGATTCCTCTCCACTTTCGGGACCTACGGTATGTATCCCATGGTGGAAAGCTAAGACAGAGCTCTGGTCTTCTGCCATGGGTTTACTTGCTGATAGCCTCAGAATTAGAGATGGGCGACCTTCCCAAGATTCATTTAGTTTTGGGTGGCTCAGGCCTCTGATTCGTTTTGGGTTTGGTTCGAACAAGTTTGGGTAGAAGAGGATGTGAAATTATTATGTGGAGACTCGGGGAAGGTGTAAAAAATAAAATCCATTTATACTCACCATCCTTGACTTGTTTTGGGCCTCCTCGTGGCATCTGGTGTCTCTTACAGTCTTCTTGGTGATGTCATGCACCTGAGGTTACCACTGAGGCTCATGACCGGGTTTCAGTATTGACATGGGCATGACATCATGATGATCGACGTGCATCAGGCATATGACATCACCAGGAGAGACCCCTGAGTGTCATAATTTACTGCAATGCATGTTGCAGTGGCCATTTTAGGTAATCGAATCCCCACTTGTTCGGTTTCCTTAAAAATCAAGCAATTTGGAAAAAAGCTTCTGAAATAGCCGGTGGCGGAAAGTGATCGTCTTCACATTCCACCGTGTGAACGTACCCTAACAAGGAAAAAGACCTAGCTTTACTGGATAATTTGTTCAAACAGTATTGCACACGACACACAGTATTCTTAGGGTCCATTCACACAGAGTTTTTTGGCGAGGATTTTGGCACTGAATCCGTGTCAGAGTGAACGTAGAAAAAAGCCTCCTCATAGAGTTCTATCAGTCCCACTAGCTTTTTTCTTTTTCCGTTAGCAAAAAAAAGCTTCCTTCAGGCGGATTCTGCCTGCAAAAACCAACGCAGTCAATGGGAGGCAGAAAATCCACGTGGAATTGGCAAATTTCCTAATTCCTGAAGCGGATTTTTTCCTCACCAAAATTCCCGCCAAAAAACTCTTTGTGAATGGACCCTGAGGGGGCACTCATACGGAGGAAGTAGGCGCTGATTCTGGCACAATAACTCGCGGCAGAATCAGCGCTGAAAAAAAGCCTCCTATTGATTTCGATGGGTTCCGAGCAGAAAACTGAACCCATTGAAGTCAATGGGAGTTTCATTTTCAGAGCTGATTCTGCCGCGAGTTATCATGGCACAATCAGCTCCAACTTCCTCTGTGTGAATGCTCCCTAAGAGTTTCCATTTGGACATGCATTTTTTTTAATACTTAAAGAGGACTTTTCACCACCTCCACCAACTCCCTACATTCTTCAATATTTGCCTTTCTACTGATTCCAGAGTAACTGGACTTTTTCCTTTAGGACCTACTGTTCATAAGCCATTGGGGGTGTTAGTTTCAGCACCGTTAGGTGGTCCCTGTCTGTCTGCTCCAGCCCAGGCCTATCCACCTAACAGTAGGAAGTCTAACTAGCATATGTGGTGCTGAAATTAACAAATCTGATTGCTCAGGAATGGTGGGGACTATAGAAAAAAGTCCAATTGCCCTGGAATTAGTGGAGTGGCTCTTGTAGCTGGAGTTGGTGGTGGTGGTGAAAGGTTCTCTTTAAAACATTGAAGAATGATGCATGTCCAATTGGAAACTCTGGGAGAAGTGTGTGTTTGTGCAATATTATAAAAAAACACAAAAACATCCCCGGCTGTATATACTGTACATGAACAGCATTAAATACCTATTATCGTCTGTATTGCAGAACAATCTCTTCTATAAACGCTATAAACGTGTTTCTCTGGGAAAACATGAGAAGCCATTACTGAACATATTGTTTAACCATGGTGGTATTGATAATTGCCAAGAGAATGGTTTGCCAGCGCGGCCGCCTTTCTCACACATTGTAGACCTATTTCATTTTATTCTTTTGGGTTCCTCCTAGGAATAAATCACTCTCTAAGCTTGTAAGGGCCTTTCCAAATGTTACCTGCTGTAATTGTCTATAACCCCTCTCCCCTTGAAATGGAAGTTGCAAATGATATTCTAGAACCCAGGGCCTAATCCTATATTAATAACTTACTGTATATGACCAAGCGTTGTAATTGGATATTTTAACAGGGTGCAAATTTGTTTCTCACCTTCGGGCTCGGGTCATTCAACAATTTAATATAGTACACATTGTACAGTCCTGTTGTAACATTTGTTGGACGATTCAAGGACAAATTTGAACCAGATGTGGAAAGAAAGTCTATCTGTAAAAGGGAAGTGCCATTAGCTGGGATGGATTTGCACTAACAAATGATAAGTTGCAGACAAACAGCAAAGCAGCTTTTAAAGGGAAGGGTGTAATCCGACTAAAACATCGGGCTACGCAAAGGTAAATTATTATTATAACATGTCAGTAATAGATGCATATAAAAAGTAAAAATAAGGGGTCAGTTTTAGTTATAGATTTCAACATTCAAGTTAACTTTTAGGCCAGGAATAATATTGCAATGTGCAGTGTCGGAACAAAGGTTAGGGGGAGAAGGTGGCTGCGTAGGGGTCCATTGGGTGGGTGATAGGTTGCAGTTTATAGAGCTAGGCCAAATGCAAATGGAAGAATCATAATCAGAAAATCCGGCCTGTACATCAGCCACAATTCCATTTGCGAAACCCTGTCTGAAGATTGAGAGTCCTTGAGTCATAGTGGGAATCCCTGTCTGCCCTTGGCTTCACTGTCCATGTCATTGTATATCTTGAGGACAGTAGAGCCGAAAGGAGGCAGACATCACTGTGATGGAAGAAGGTCCATTCGTCCACTGATGTACGGGCTGGATTTTCTAGCCCGGATTCCCCTGAGGGGGCCTAAAAGGATTTAGACTAAGTTCACAAATGTGCTGGAGACCCCGCCGCAGAAAATGCAAGAAAATGGAAGTCTTTTCTCTCTGCCAGCTTCAGTATCAAAACAATGGACACCCAACAGGCACCCAGTGAACTCCATTATAATCTATGGGGTCTGCCACAGTCAGTGGCCTGTTTTAGTGGCCTGGCTCTATGTCATTCTGGTCCCCCAGTGGGGAGCCAAACACAGATATGACTTTAGCCCTATCCAGCCTTTGAAAATTGAACTCCAGTCCATAGGATAGGACATCATTGTTAGATTATCAGGGGTATGACTGTTGGGAACACCACAGACCAGCTGTTTCCCCATAGCAATGCAAGCTTTAGTGCTCACTTACCATACTTTTAATTGTGGTGGTTATGAGTACTGCAGCTGTCGAAAGGGACAACCACTGAAGTACTCGCAACCACTGCTGCTAGAAGTGCGGCAACTGAGTGTTACAGCTTGCTCTGTCATGGGCTGATTGGTGGCAATGACTGGCAGTTAGACCCCCGCCAATGTAAATTTATGAACATCTTGTAGATAGGACATCAGTTTTGAAAAGGTGGATAATGCCTTTAAAATGCCCTTAAGGACCTTTTCACAGTCAACCGTAACATGCAGGTAAATGAACACAGAAGTCACAAGCGGGTTTGGAGGAACAGTCTCTGCTATCAGCCCGCTGTCAACCAAACTGCCAAATCGCATCCCTAGGGACTCCTGCCTTCCTTCTGGACTTCTCTGGACTCCTTCAGGCTCTTGTCACATAGTTATAACAAGGACAATGACAGCTCAGCCTTTCTGACCGTATACTTATGGTCTCAGAGATTATTTAGACAAATAGGAGAGAAGGATAGCCCCACCAGCAGGCAGGGTGGTATTGTCTGTAGCTGCCCATGTGGGATTGATAGCAGAGCAGAGAAGTCTAAAAATTATCATGCTGCTGATCAGCAGTAAAGAGGGTCCGAACTTCAGGAATGCTATATACATAAAAGTAGTTCAGGTGTGATAGACAACTGTGTGAGGGGTGTAATAAATAAAAAAAAAAGTTTTTATACTGTTTTCACATGGCTGCTTCTTTATAAAGATAAAGTGGTTTAAATTCCGTGCTCTTGTATAACTAAGTCATAGGCTCTGGCATCACTCACCCTACCTAGGCAGCAAGAGCAGTGCTCCCAGGGCAGAAGGCCCGCCCACAGTGCACCAACTGCCTAATTTGCATAAGAATTCAAAACTGTTTTTCTCCAAATCTACAAATCAGTGACATACAACAAAGAAATTTTGTTTATCGCTGTAATGTGGTCTGTAACACAGTGGTGACAATTGAAGAGAGAAATGATAGTGAAAAGGTGCAATAACCTTAATTATTTTTCGAATTTTTAAAAAACTTTTTACATTCTGTATGTTTTTAACTTGTTTTTAGACATCATAGGTGTATCATGTGCCAGTCTCAGTGGCGTAAAGAAGAATGGTGGGGCTCCGTGGCAAACTGTTGACATGGCCCCCCCCATGCCAGACCTCCCCCCTGACCTCGACTGACCCCCCCGCCCCATTCCTCCACGCACTATTATGCCCCACAGTGGCCCTTGCACACAGTATTATGCCCCATTGTGGACCACCTATGAAAAATTACATTTTGTGATCTTTTCAGACCCCAGATTATAATAATTGAAGACCCAGGGGAAGATACAAACATAAAAAACAATGTTACTTACCTCTCCCTGTCTCCGGTGCACTCCCCGCTGATGTCAGCCATCTTTAATGATGTAGGGATGTCACGTGAGCAGGGGCTTGCGTCGTGACGCATAATGACACTAGCCCTGGCCCATTTGATGTCTGGGACGTCATCAAGTAGGCTTGAAGCCTTCCAGAGTGTGGAAGAGGTAAGTAACATTGTTTTTTATGTTCCCTCGCCTCTCCTAGGCCGCCGGATCATTATAATCGGGGGTCTGAAAATGGTGATAATGATAATAATGATAGTGTTTGTGCACCTTCACTTACCAATCCCGGTTCCTGCTCACAGCCGCCTACGCAGAAGGAGAAGCAGAAGGAGAAGCGCAGGTGGCTGTGAGCAGGAGCCATGATTGGTAAGTTAATAGGGCCCATTATCGGCTGGAGTTACTCATAATGTCCCGGGCCCTGTGGCAGCTGCTGCCCCAATAGTTACACCCCTGGTCAGTCTTAATAAAGGCCCCAACTGGCACGGATAAAGAGTGATCCACATCCTTGCTCCAGATTAGAGTTGGAAATTGATGTAGATTTCCATTATAACTCATGCCAGAAAATTGGTGTAAGTTATAAAGAATATGTCGGGCTGACACTCCCTGCACACTCTGCCCACATTCGCACAATATGGTGACCGTGGGAAGGAATGGGGAAAAAAGTGGCGCAATGGGATTGATAAAACTTCCCCCCATGTTTTCTATTTTTGTGCTAATAAAATGTAATATTTTTTTAATTGACAGTAACATGCAGTGACGGCAGATGACAGATACAACAGGTCTGTCTTCTCCCATTACCAAATCTTTGAGAGATAAGACATCAGTAAAGCAATGGTTACCTCTAATGAGTTAAAATCTCCTCATTTTGGTCATATTTCAGTAACACAATATTTTAGCATCATTAATGTCACCTTGAAGACTTTAAGTGTTCGGAGTTTCTTGGTTTTTTTTCTTGGAGACCCACTAGAGTAAGGCGATACTATACGTTAGACGTCCCAATTGAAATATCACCATTTCATTGTTGTTTTAGATTAGGCATAAAACATTTGTCATTAGAATCTCAAGAGCTAATATCCTGCCAAAACAGGCAAACCTTTGACATTATTCCGTCAAAAATCCTTAAACGTCTGCTTGAGTATCAAAGCGTTTATTTCAACATCACCAGTGAAGGTCAATAGCTCCTGACAGACGCATATTAGACTTGACTTAATTATGACTGAGTGGCACAGTGTATTTTGCAACATCTGGATCCTGGTCTTAGAGTAACTAAGTAAACTTGAGCCGTGTGTCCGAGCTGCCATGTGTATCAAGCAGACAATTACGCAGGGAAATACAGGCTGGCAGGAGAGAGAGAGTATTTTCTTAAGTAATATTCCATGCACCGTCTCTAATTTTAACACAACTAAATTAAAGTCAAATTCCCACACGTGGCCGTAGCAGAAGGTCGCACAGGCTTTCATGACTATTTGTTCAAGAAACAGGAATTTAATAATTGAAGAGTCTGATCTGGAAAACTGAAAGGGTGTACTCTGTTAGATCAAAGGAAACATATCGGTATTAAGATTTTTTTCTAATTTCATCTTTGAAATGAAAAAATTGGCACTCAAAAATTTTGTGTTTTTAATAATAAAAAAAAAGCTTCTAATAATTCTATATATAAAGTAAATGTTTTTTTTTTTTTAATTAACTTTTAAATGAATTATATTTTCTTTAAAGGGATTGTATCATTAGAATCCCGTTTTAGCTAAACCCACACGGAAATAGCCTTAAGAAAGGCTATTCTTCCCCTACCTTTAGATATCTTTTCCGCGCTGCTGTTCTTTAGATATCCCAGTTTTCGTTCATATGCTAACTATTTCTCTCACTGCACTGGGGGCGGTACCCTGAGCTGCGAGAAAACTATCCAGCACTGCCTTTGTCTGTTCGCCACCTCCAACTCTTCTTTCCTGTTCGGCTACAGGAAAATGGCCGACTTTCAGTCAACCCCTTTAAGAGTGTACCTGAACACTGCCACTACAGTGACATCAAAGGGAACCTATCCACAGACATTAAAGGGAACCCTTCAGGGTGATTTAGGACACTGAACCACCCACAGGTCATTATGGACTGGGGATTTAGTGACCCAAATAGTCGTGTTATAAAGGTAGCATTGAAAACAGTAGTCTTTAGACTTTCCTAGTGTCTGTACCCCTGACGCCTGCGCAGTGGTTCAATGCGAGGGAAAGTATACTTAAGCTTCTTTTTGCCAGACCTCAGCCATATAACAAGGTGTATTTCCCGAACTTCACTGAGCCACTGTGCAGATGCTGGGAGTACCATATGTATATATATATATATATATATATATATATTGTAACCCAATGGCTGGTAAAGTGTTGGAGGGGGTATACATCTCACTCAGACTGCTCAGGTGGGTGAGATGAGAAAAATCCAGAATAGTTTGTTCTCAGCGGACAACTTTGGTGAGCATTGTTTAAGTGCTGTGTAGGGTTGAGCAATCGGAAAAGATCGGATTCCGATCGGAGATCGAGTAAATTTCATGATCATGATCGGGTTATGATCACGATCGCCTAAAAAAGATCGGGAACGGAATTCCGATCCCGATCGCTCAACTTACCTGCACAGATCCGCTGCTGCTGCTTCTCTCTGTTCTTCTCGCTCCTATTCTCTCCGATTGACATACCTTCAGAGCGCCTTGCGCGCCCCCACCTCCCTAGACTAGTGTTAGAGATGCTGGGAGAAGGCGGGGCTTCTGGTTTAGGACAGTGTGGGCGGGTACTGGGAGGGGAGATGTGAGTGATGCACTCATGTCTCCCCGTCCACACTCTCTTAAGCCACAACAAGCCCCGCCTACTCTCATCATCTCTAACACTAGCCTAGGGAGGTGGGGGCGCGCAAGGCGCTCTGAAGGCATGTCAATGAGAGAGGACCAAACCGAGAAGAACGAGGAGTAGCAGCGGCAGCGGATCTGTGCAGGTAAGTGGACACCAGAAAGAGGCTAAGTAGCTGGGGGATTTTTTTTTTAATCACTGAAGAGTGTGGAGTCTAAAAATTGAAACAATTTTTGGACTCCATGCTGTGTAGTGAATAGGATCATTTTTAAAAACCAATGTTCGATAATTAAAAAAAATCCCATTGACTTGCATTAGGATCGGAATTGGGATCGGGATCGGGTTTAGATGGAAAATGATTGGAAATCGGATTTTTAAAACGATCCTGAAATTTAAAGATCGTCTCAACCCCAGTGCTGTGCACTGGCTAGATTTTTAGGGACTGGCAGCTAGGTTGATAGTGGGACTTGTCGTTCCCATCTCCTCCAGTCCACACCTCAGTGGTGTAACTATTATGGTAGCAGGGGTAGCGGCTGACACAGGGCCGGGACCAAATTTCGATGTAAGTCGGAAATATGTACCATACGCCGCCGCATAGGAACGGATCAACGTGATTTAGTGTGCAGCAGGTTGGAACCGAGGAAAACTGTACCATATACAGTACAGTACAGTCTTCCTCGGTTCCGAGCCGCTGCACATTAAATCACGTACTGTACAGGGAGAGCTGGCAGCTTGCAGCTAGTAAAGACAAGCCTGCGGCAAATCAACGCTAGTTCTGCAGCAGGCTCGTCCTTGCTAGTCGGAAGAGAGCTGACAGCTTGCTGTTACGAGGGAGCTTACTTTTTCTCATAGGAATGAATTGAACATTGTTGATTGGCCAGTGTACAGCATTTGGTCAATCAACGCTGGTTCTGCCGGAGGCTCATCTGTGAGGAGGCGGAGTCTAATATCGGACCACAGCAGTCTCCATTGTGGTCTGATTTTAGACTCCGCCTCCTCACAGACGAGCCTCTGGCAGAACCAGCGTTGATTGGCCGAATGCTGTACACTGGCCAATCAACGCTGGCCAATGCATTCCTATGAGAAAAAGTCAGCTCCCGCATAAATGCAAGCTGCCAGCACTCCCAACTAGCAAGGACCTACTCGCTCATCTCTAGTCGTAACCACGAAACGTTGTAACCCGAGGACTACCTGTATGTGTGTGAATAGATGTGTATATGTGTAGGTATATACAGCATATCAATATCTATCTATCTATCTATCTATCTATCTATCTATCTATCTGTCTGTCTGTCTGTCTGTCTGTCTGTCTGTCTGTCTGTCTGTCTATCTATCTATCTATCTATCTATCTATCTATCTATCTGTTTTTGCTTCTATACATGTCTACCATTATACATACTAGAATTGTATTTTATAATGTGAAGCTTAGGCCCGATTCACATCTGTGTTCAGGTTTCCATTTGGGGAGTCTGCTTGGGACTCTGCTTGGGATAGAGCAGCCTGCAAAAGAAAGAGATTGCAGACAAGCCTGGGAGCCTTGTAAAGGCTCCTGGCTGTCATGGCAACGTGATGTCGGCCCTGGAGCTTGTTCCAGGTGCCGGCGATCACCAGCAAAATGGCGGTGCCCATGTGCCGCCGGGAAAATGGTGCCTCCTGGGACCGATCGGAGACATTAACGCCGGTTGTCTACTGCTTAAAGCGGTAGACACCTGGCGGCTATGGCGGCCGCCCGGCTCCCGGGCCATAGTTACACACCCGGCATGCGCCGTACTATTACGGCAGATGTCGGGATGTCCGCCGGGGGCCGCAAACTATTGTCCCGAGGGCCGCAGTTGGCCCGCAGGCCGCGAGCTTGAGACCCCTGGTCTAAAGTGTATTTTTCTATTTTTCAATGTAAAAACTTTCAGGCCCATTCTGCTCGAGAACACAGTCCTATTCAGTAGATTATGCGTCTAAAAATCTCCTATTTAGTTTTTGATCAGAAATTTATGACTCGTTTAGCATTGTTATAAAAATTATTACAGTAACAAATGAATTTAATATCAGGCATGATCATTTCCTTGTATTGAATCAACTTTTTAAATGAATCTAGTTTGGATTTCAAAAATTTTTTGGTCCTAATATCTGGTTTAAAGCAAGACATGTGCAACCTAAATGAAATAATTGGTGAGTGTAGAAGTTTAATGGATGTAATTCCTAAAAATAGTTGAAAGATCTAAGAATGTAATTGAGGATAGGTGTCAGAAAGTATTTCACAAATAAACAGAACATGGCTAACTATAGGGTTTAAACACGCACAAAGTCCAAATTAGCCTTGGAATAACATACTCCTTGCTTAGATAGCCTTCAGCTAAATCATGGACCTGCCAGATGAATGAAAGGGTTCCCAAAAGACGAAAGCTTACGGCGTAATTTAATATGCCATAGCAAATGAAATATAAGAGACTGCTTATTGGTCTGCGTTCAGAAGAGAGGATGTGTAGCCGTTTTCTCCTCTAAATGATACATAATGCTTGAAGTAACACTTGAGACAAGTGAAACCTGTTTTATGATTCACAAGAAGTCGAATGAATGAATCAAGGCTTAGACAGAGCTGTTCAACACATGGAAAAATCCCAACGGGCCCTTTAAAAATAAACATATGTTTCCCTAATGACATCATATTCCCATTATCTGTATCATGCAGTAGTTTGCTATATTTTTTAAATAAGTCAGAAGGGAACCGAGACAATGTATGAAATATAGATTGTATTTCGGGGTTGCTGGCTAATGTCTGTGTTGCTTAGAAGACATTAGCGAGGAATTACCAACTTTTTTGTTACTTGCAGTGCAATTCTGGAGACAAAGAGCTGTTCAGATTAGAAATGAGCTAACATTTATCAATATTTCATTTTATGATAGAGAAACTTTTCAAAAATTTGAATTTTATACATTGTTATAAGTTTGAAAACTTGGAACCTTTTTTAGATTTGTGATACAAAATGAGGAAATGAGCCATGATCACATTTTTAAAGAGGACCTTTCACCATTTCAGTTCTTTGCGTCCTTTAAAAAGTGCCACTCAACTGACTCCGGAAGAGTTGGATTTTTTTAAATGTAGATTGTGAGCCCCATATGTACATTTTTTTTTAAAAAAAAGTTAAGTATGTCTTTGTAGAATGGGAGGAAATCCACGCAAACATGGGGAGAACATACAAACTCCTTTCAGATGTTGTTCCTGGTGGGATTCAAACCCAGGACTCCAGAGCTGGAAGGCTGCAGCGCTAACCACTGAGCCACCGTTTTACCCCTAGTTGGATTTTATTTATCTAGCCTCCACCATTCCAGAGCAATCAGTTAGTTTCAGCACAATTATGCCCTCTATTGCACAGTGTCGCAACTTTTCTTAAAGAGGGTAGGGTCTAGGTGTGGGAGAGGCCATCACCCACAAAGCCTCTGCTGCTTTTATTTTTTTTACTAAGCTATTACCTGCCAGAGTAACCCCAACAAGTAACGGGCCATATTTACTTACCTATCCACATTCCTGTTCACAGCCGCCTCCTCTTCCCCTTCTGCCTTCCATGGGGCCCTGAGTGTCCCATATTACATCACTGATATGAGATGCACGAGGCCATCTTACTTACTTCTCCTGTGATCCTGCGGGACTGGGATTGCAACATCTGTAATGAACACTGTAAGGACTCCTATAGGACATAATACTGTGTGAAGAGGCCACTTTGGGACATTATAATGTGTGGATGGACCTCTATGGGACACTTTACTGTGTGCAGGGCCACTATATGATATTATACTATGTGGAGGGGCCACTATGTGACATTATACTGTGTGGAGGGGCCACTATGGAACATTATACTGTGTGGAGGGGCTGCTTTGTAACATTTAACTGTGTGCAGGGACCACTATGTGACATTATACTGTGTGAAGGGCCACTGTAGGACATGTTACTGTGTGCAGGGGTGCCATGGGACATTATACTGTGTGGAGGGGCTTCTATAGGACGTTATACTGTACTCTTTGGAGGGTCCCCTATGGGACATTATACTATGTGAAGGGGCCACTATGTGATATTATACTGTGGGAAGGGATGGCTCGCTATGGGATATATATGCAAATCTGTCTCCCAAGACGTAAACAGGGAGACAGTGCCTCTGTTATGTTGCCCTCTATGTGAAGCACCCTGAACATCATGCCCGACTTTCCCAGAAGTCTTTATTGCATAATGCAGGGTTATAACCAAATCAATTGGCTATGAGCTGGCATAGATTTCTTCCAAGATGGAGGCCTGGTCCATGAAGCCCACTCTGCTCTGTACATTATATAGAGAAGAAAGGGGGAGAAATGCTGTAAAACTTTGAGACTGCAGTTAGACGGGGAGGTTTTTGAAAAAAAAAAAAAAAAAAAGCCTTAATTTTAAAGAGACCTTTTACCACCAATTCTTTGTATTCTTCAATAGTTACTGCTCCATTGATTCCTGTGTGGTTGGCATCTTCTTCCGTCAACCACTCTTGAGAAATTTTAATGTGATAATTAGGCTCTCTACTGTCAAGAGTTTGGTTCTAAACTAAAACAGAAAGGCAGGCACCACTCTCTAAATGAAGATAATTTAAGGGGAGTCTACCACTACCAAAATTGCTGCTAAACCACTTATATACTGTGTAGGGACCATTAGTGACATAGTGAATATACCTTTTGTATAAGAGTGCAATCTTCTTGCTGATAGAGTTAACTTTTAATCTGTATACAAATAAACTATACGAGAGAGGTTGCTATGGTTGCACCGGATTTTACCTGTCCTTACCGCCCAATGTGAACCCCTAACATAGAAATTGACAGGTACGATACTGTACATAAATGGCTGTGTGCACTAAATTGTTTTCTTTACATACGGATTAAAAGTTGATTTATTTTTCAGCAACAACACCGCCAAAAATGTTTAATATGGCCCTAATGACCCCCATAACAGCATATGTGTTGCAGAAGTTTTTTTTTCTGGAGGTAATCTTTTTTGATTTTTAGTTAAAAAGTTATCCCGGACGAGCTCCCAATATTTCCTATTGATTAAATTGAAATAAAAGTAGGACAGGCAAATTTTGCAGGTAAAGTAATTATTAAATAAAAGATTTTACTAAAAATATTTGTATTTATTTATAAGCAACAATCACTTCACGAGCCAAATGGCTGTTTTTCTACATGATCTACTAATTGGCTGGGATTAAGGTACAGAACCTTAAATACTGAATGGAACATCGTTTGAAGATTATTAAATGGAGATGGAAAGTATATGCCTTAAAATGACATAGTGCCAGGGCCAACTACTCTCATTTCTTACAAGTAGATGATGTCTGTTTGATCATTTCACTTCAAATTGTAGAGGTGTCAAAGAGTTTCCTTATGTCCAAACAAGTGTTATTAACATCAATTATGGCTTCCAGATGGAGAACTGTGAAGGTCTTTTAGTGTGTTTGAAAGTATTTCATTTAGACATTTTTGGAAAAACATACATACCAATTCATAACCTATTTCACTCTTCTGATTTATAAGTTCTGTACAACTGTAAATCATTCAAAAATATGAAATGTAATTTTATTGCATCAAAATTGTGTGGCAAAGAGCCTAGGTAAAGAATAACATAAATTATATTTTCTACTGGCAATAATAATGGAACTTAACCGGATTGACTCACACTCTCTAGTACAAGTATCAAGGGAAGCTTGTAACCTTCTTGACCAACGGCGAGGCTTGTATGGCAAATAAAGTTCTCGCACGGCAATAAACCTAATTAAATACAATCAGAAATTTTCACAAAATAGAAAACATGAGTGCGGACACGAATTATAAAATAGTTACATTTTACTCGGAAAGCCAGATTTCAGACACACCATATATAAAATCTCTTAATATGGAAAGGGAAATGGGTGGGAAGGCATATGGGTCCTGGAATATACCATATTTAAGAATACCCAATGGGCGTCCATTTGTGAACTGAACCAACAGAGATTTCCCTGCTTAATACCAGCGATCGCCTTATTACGATTTGACAGTATAGTCAACTTTAATACAGGAACTAAACTCCTTCCATGTTTTCTTTTCTAGATTTTCATGTCTCCATCTCATCAGTTTTGCTGTAAACCAGTAAAAGACTTTTCTGTATTCTCAGGATGAGATGTGATCTCATTCTTGGCATGGGATCTGGTTCCTGCACTGAGACCTATTATAGTCAGGTAGACACAGGCCTAAGGCTGAGCCTAAACAGAGGTTCGCCAGACAACAGCGAAGGAGAGAGGGCTCATGTAGTTATATAATTTTCCAATATACTTTCTGTTAGGAGTATTTAGGTTCTTTACTTTCTATTTTTCTTACCTGGGGAGTTTTTGGCTGCGCAGTGTCTGGGGTGGTGTCCTGGCGCTGCGGGGTTGTCCTGTCGTGGGTATTGGTGCACACCTTCTGACTTGCACGCGTGCACTGATGGTAGGCAGCTTTATTTCCTGGTTGATTAGTCTGTCCTCCCATTTGCACCTGGGAGGAGTGGTCTCTACTCTGTATTTAAACCCATGCCTCCCATGGTTCTGTGCTGAGTGTCGCTTTTACAGAGCTAGGCCTTAGCAGGAGGAGTAGGTGGTGTTCTGGGATAGAGGAAGTTCCGTGGTTGGTTTTTTGGGAGGTTTGGGTGAACGAGTTGGTTTGTGTGTTTTCCCTTCTGTGTTCACCAATCCTCCCTCTGTGTATAATTGACTGTGTGAGTGAATTGCCTTATCCTTTGATTTCTACTCAGTTTCCCTGTGTTTGTTTCCTAGTGTAAGGTTCCTTCCCATATTGGTTTGGGGGAATCCTTTCCCACATGTTTCCTGTGTGCTGCTTGTGTTGTTAGTCAGCGCACACCCTTGTCAGTCCCTGTCAGTAGCAGCTTCACTTGTTCGTTAGGGGTGACCCCCTTTAGTCTCCAGTTCCTAGAGGTCTTATAGGGCATTCCTTCTCCCACTTCCCTCTAGGCCTACGGAATCAGTGAGAGAGGAGCTGTCGGGGTCAGGCTTAGCCTGAGTACAGCCGACCCACACCCGTGAGGCAGGGACCGGGATAGCTAGTGGGAGTAGTGCAGGGCGAGATTCCCTACTGCTACTCCTTAGCCCCGTTGCAGCTACCTGGACTGACATAACACTTTCTACATCGGTTCTTCAGAGTTTTGCTGTCATTCAATAGGAACATTCATCGTTTCCTTTCAGTGGACAAAAACCAGTCCTGTTCATCTGATGGACGCATGGTGCGTGTCTTGTTACAAGACATAGGTCTGAACAATGGGACCGTGGAGTATGTTTATGGCGATTCAGATTCAGCCTCAAAATCAGAAGCATTTCTCGATTGAAGTTGCCTTCCATGGTTTTCCACCACTGATTCTCCCGTAGAACCTGCGGAGCGAAACACTCTGCTGTTTAGCCCCACTCATGTGTGCTTAATCTTCAAGTGACAGCTGTGGGGGGGAAACTGGAGGAGGAAAGTGGAGAGGAATTTGAGGCGGAAGTTGACCTCAAATTTCTGTTTACTTTCCGCCATGTGAACAAAACTTACGTGTTACGAGCCGTGTGTCCATCGCATGACACATCAAGGACACGCTACTGTCCATTGGAAACAAACAAAGTAAGAAAAAACAGAGATCTTCACAACCATGAAGAATTTATACATAAAATACATTGAAAAATTGTATACATTTTCATCATTGATAGATTAACAATTCTATTTTTGGAATATTTGCAAATACTTTATTGGTGTATGGCTTTTGGCTAGATAGATGGATAGATAGATAGATAGATAGATAGATAGATAGATAGATAAATAGATAGATCTCCAGTAGAAAATAAGCATTATAACTAATTCTCCATATTGTGCAATAATATAATACATATATGAATGGACATACATCTGGAAGTAAACATTGTAAAATATAGCCTGACCACTAGTTAAAATATGGGGTGCATCCATAGCTGTGACCTGGAATATTCAGTGTATCCAGTATAAAAATAGATACATTCTGCTAATATGTTAACATTTCATCTCAACATTTTTCTTCTGCTTTTCCATCCTCTCATATTTAATTTATTTAAAATGAAATGAGGTGAAATTAATTTTTTCAGTGAATATTTTTCTTTTTTGTCTGCGGTCATATAATAATAGTTAGCTTGACCTGACTTGCATATGGCAAATGTAATGTGCAATTGGGATAAGAAAAATACAAAGATGGCATGTGGAAAGATTTTGTGAAACCAGAACTAATAAAGGGCCTACGTTTGCTGTCCAAGCATAATTTTATGTAGATTGCATTGTACTTTTACTATTTGCCTAACTGATTCTAGACATTTACTGTAGAAATATTTAACTCTAAAAATAAAAAAGCTACTGGCACTTGGTGCTTAGTTTTACTGTAGTTTTATAGAGACTGACAGTTATAGGGTTTTCGGTAGGTGGAGAAGGGTATAGAGTGTTCAATAGGTGGAGGTCCCTCCTTTGAGACTAAGGGTAAGTTCACATGGCGATTTTTGGACCAGAACCTGAGGTGGAGGCCGCCTCAGGTTCTGGTCCAAAAGCCAGGTAGCCGTGACTGAAAGCCTGTGCACTGCACCGGCAGCCAGCCACGCACTCCGCTCTGGATTAGTCCCAATGAATGGGACTAGTCCGGAGGAGGGAGTGTCTTCAGGCCAAATCGTGAGGCGACTTGGCCTGAAGAATGAGCATCTCACTTCTTTTTTCTGGGAGCCGGAAGAAACAGCTCCTGGAAAGAAGACCTGAGCGGCTCCCATTGATTTCAATGGGAGCTGTCTTTTGATCAGGGTTTTGAGGCGAATACGACCTGAAAGCCCTGACAAAAAAAAAAAAAAAAAAAAAACCATCTGTACTTACCCTAATGTCTTCATTCTACAAGCCAAGGTTGCTGGTGAAGTCACATACCTTATAAGAAATGACTTAGGGACATGTCTGCCTTGATTGTAGTCTGTAAGAGTTATGGATGATGCCAAGCTTATGTGAGGTCACCACTCCATATAACCTTCTCGTGTATGTTGATGGCCACCTTGGCTTGCAGAATGGGTGCTCTATAGCACTTTGTTACTACTGATGGCATGGGTGTAGTTCGGGAAGAGATGTTTCTGCCACTGACCACCTTGTCTTCTAGAAAGGTGGCTTAGACAATCCATGTGCTCTATAGTACTGGTATTGCAGAGAAGGAAGACCAACAATGGGAAGGAACTGTGCTTACTCCGAAGAATTTTGAAATATACACGCAACTTTATTTCGGTAACATCAACATTACAGCACTGGTATGGAACTAATGGTGGTGCAGGTGTGGTTGGCGAGAAGATGTTTCTGGCAGGGCTTTTGCCCTGGATTCTGGGTACCAGTATTTCAAAAACACTAAAGTGGTTTTCCATTGGACATAACCATATTTAAATTTTTAGACAATTAAAATGTTAAGATTTTTGTACAAATATAGTAAGTCATTAAGACGTTTGCAAAGAGATCTTTTCTCTAACCATCTTGGAGGTGACAGTCTTTTGTCTTGAAAGGTTGATAATGGATACAGTCATGAAAACAAAAACTTTCTATGGTCAGAAACCCAGACATGATTTCCTTATTGGTTATCTTCCCTAGGGAAATGGTGTCAGAACTTTGGAGTTAGCTGAGCTGCGTGCAGCCATCTCATATTCTCCAAGCCCCATGGAACTAGAAGGACTATAATGTACAAGGTTTTCCTGTCTTTTTTCCCTTTTATTTTGCAACTTGTTTTGCTTGTTTGTCTCCTTGTCTTTTTTATAAATGCAATGAACCCTTGGGTATTAAAGGGGTATTCCTATGAACATAACTATATTTAAATTTAATGATAATGAAAAGTTAAACATTTTTACAAATACAAATAATTAAAAAATTTTGTAGCGTTTTAAAGATTTTCTCTAACCATCTTAGTGGTGACATCTGTTGTCTGGATCAGTTGCCAATGGATGCAACCATGAATGCAGGAACTTTCTATGGTCTGAAATCCAGCCATGATTTCCTTATTGTAACTGAATTATCTTCTCATACGTGTAGTGTCTCTCCTTGACAGCCTGAACACAATAACAAAATCAGGGTTGGGTTTCTGACAAGTCCCAGACCACAGAAAGTTCCTGCGTTCATGGTTGTATCCATTGGCAGCCGAACAAGACAACAGACTGTCACCACTGAAATTATTTTATAAAATCTTTAAAGGAGTATTCCCATAACCCTTGTTCACCAAACTGCAGGCTCTGTGCTCTGTTCAGCAGAGCTGGATTTGAGTCAGCTTGCATTACATGCAGAGGTAACGGACTCCTTATCTCAGCCCTTATCAGTGAAATTCAATTAAGCCAGAATCAGAAATGCCGAAGCTCTCACTTCCCCCTCCCCTATCTGAGGAGCTCCGTTATTTGTCAGACATACACAGCTCAGAGCTGCTGCTGAGCACTCAGCCCCTCCCTCTCCCCCTGAGAGCAGGGAGGTACATCACTTGGGAAGTGAGCAGATAAGTCCAGTGGCCATAGAAACGCAGTGTCAAAAATGAAGTGAATAAATTAAGATAGCGGCCAAACAAAACAGTTTTTATAAAGCAATGTATTTAGGAAAAGTCTTAAATCCTCATAAACTAGCAGTATAGATAGGATGCTTTTCATGGGAGAACCCTTTTAAAACTTTGAAAAATGTTGAATTTATATTAGACCCCATGTAGCGGGCTGCTGCAAAAAAGTGCTGTGGGAAAAACTGCATCGGAAATGCATCATGGTTTTTCCCGCATAACTTTTTACAAAGGCTCCACAGAGGAAACCTACTTCCATTTATGCTTTCTGCTTCCATCATACTTATAGGGAAATGGTGGCGTTTATGTAGGTATAATTGACACACTGTGGATTACAAAAATGTAATGTGATTCACTGCCTCTAAATAGGGCCTTAACCTCACTTGTACTGGGTGTGTTTGGGAGTAGTTTTAGGCTGGGTCCTCATGTGTCATAAATGTTGTGGCCCGCCACGTGGTGCCTTAACCTTAATGAGGACATTCACACAGAGTGAAAAATGTCCCTCTTTAGGTATGTTCTTGGTAAATGAAAGCAAATAAGCAACTCTTCACAACAACTGGAGCACTTTTAATCCAGACACAATGTATTCTGTGTGAAACAAGTCGGATACCCTAATTGAATTAGCGTATGTTCACATGGTAGAATTTAGATCTGATTTTGAAGAGGATTCCGCATCAAAATCAGCAACAAATTCCTCCCTGAATCTGTGTTGTGTTAAATGGTAGGCAGGGGCGTAACTATCATTAGGGGGCCCGGCAACAGCTGTGTTCTTTTTTTTTTAGTAGGCCCTTACCTGCTGGAGTAAACCCAGCAGGTAATGGGCCCTATTTACTTACCAATCTCTGCTCCTGCCCATGGCCGCCTGTGCTTCTCCTTCTGTGGAGGCCGTTGTGAGCAGGAGACAGGATCGGTAAGTAAGGCCGCGGGCCCGCAAACCCCCAAACACTATCATTATACTTTTCAGACCCCAGAGTAGAGTGATTAGAAGCCAGGGGAGGTGAAGGAACATAAAAAACCATGTAACTAACCTCTCCTGGCACCAAACAGGCTTCAGGCCTACTTGTGTGATATCCCTGATGTCACATGGACTGGGATTGCGTCATTATGCGTCGTGACACAAGCCCGGCTTAAGTGACGTCCAGTACGTCATTGAAGATGGCTGACATCAGTAGGGACCGCAGCGGAACCAGGGAGAGGTAACAGTGTTTTTTATGTTTGTATCCTCCCCTTGGTCTCCGATTATTATACTCTGGGGTCTGAAAAGATTCTGGAGTGTAATAATTGTCCATGGGTGTCCACAATGGGGCATAATACTGTGTGCAGGGGACACTATGGGGTATAATACTGTGTGCAGGTGCCAATATAGGAAATAATACTCTGTGCAGGGGCCACTATGAGGCATAATACTGTGTGCAGGGGCCACTATGGGACATAATACTGTTTGCAGGGGTCACTATGGGACATAATACTGTGTGCAGGGGCCACTATGGGACATAATACTGTTTGCAGGGGTCACTATGGGACATAATACTGTGTACTGGGGCCACTATGGGGCATAATAGTGTGTGCAGGGGCCACTATGGGACATAATAGTGTGTGCAGGGGCCACTATGGGACATAATACACTATGCAGGGGTCACTATGGGGCATAATACTCTGTGCAGGGGCCACTATGAGGCATAATACTGTGTACTGGGACCACTATGGGTATAATACTGTGTGCAGGGGTCACTATGGGACATAATACTGTGTGCAGGGGTCACTATGGGACATAATACTCGGTGAAGGGGCCACTATGAGGCATAATACTGTACTGGGGCCACTATGGGGCATAATACTATGTGTAGGGGCCACTAAGGGGCATAATAGTGAGTGCATAAATGGGGGGGGTGTTGGGGTCAGTCGGGGTCTTCAGGTGGGTGGGTCATTTAGTCGACATCTTTGGCGGGGATCAGTCTGGGAGAGGGCCCCATGTCAAAAGTTCGCCATGGGGCCCCGCCATTCCTAGTTACACCACTGATGGAAAGCAAAGAACAAAGCGGGATGCTGACAAAATAAGCACCCTGTTCCTTCTTTCTGCAGATTCCGTGGCTGATTCAGCTGCAGAACCCATGTGGCCAGTCTGTTCCCCTGAACCTAATCATCTGAAGCTCTGCTTTGTTTCTCCAGCATGAGAAGCCACAGGGGCTGAAAGTGAAAAGGAAATTGAGGGGGAAATCCACTGCAAAATTCTCTTTCTCTTGTCTCTAGTTTTCTTGCATCTTCAAGTTCAATCTTATTTGGCATCTCTTTGTGCAGACCATTTTACTATTTTGCCAAACTATAAAAGTGACACGTGTGCACTTAGATTGGAATAATAATAATTATAATTAGAATACTTGTTATTACTGAAAATAAATAATAATAATAATAAAAATAAAAAATAAAATAATAATAATAAATAATAATAATCAAATAATAACAATACAATGATAATAATTATTATTGTTATTACTTTTAACATAATAATAATAATAATAATAATAATAATAATAATAATAATAATAATAATAATAATAATAATTAATTATTATTATACTTGTAATAATAATAATAATATTATTATTATTATTATTATTATTATTATATCATATAGGTTGATATAAGGCCATTCCTCGCTGTCTGCATAGCCTGTGACATTTATACAGTCTATACATTAACTCCTATTAGGTAACAGCTACAACTGGAACTTTCATTGTAACTTATCTTCTCTTCTTACAGCGGAGACCCTTCCTCTTATTGATTTAGCACATGTTCTTGTTGTTAAATGGTAAATAATATCCCCCAGTCATCAATATTTTTCAGCTATTTTAATACAAGCTTCTCCCTCACCGAATCGTGTGATCTGTTCTGTCATCATCCCTCTGAGATCTATAACCGTTTCCTATGATCATAACTCGCCCTGAGTTCCAGCTGTTTCCACATCAGTGGCAAATTAAATATAATTTCTTTCTTTTGGCTTACTGTCATGTCTAACGCATATATCTATACCCCATGTGTCCTATTGAGGTTTTCCTTTCCATGTACTACGCAGTATATTGTAGTTTTAATATCCTTGTCTGCTGCTTTATGCGGCCAAGTCTCAGTGAACCAATTAGATCATATTTTATTGGAAACACAGGTGACCAGACTGGATACTACTTGCTCAAATCATCTGTACCTTTATAGGACTGCGATGGCTAATAGTGACTGCGTGGCCTACTGTATCTGTATCGAGCGATTATTATAGTATATTTGCTTGTAACTTTTATGTTCTACAATCTTCTACATTGTAACAGAATACAAATTAAATGACATCAAGGACCAGTGACGGATTGTCCCACCAGTGTACCAGAGGATTCTTCATTGGGCCCAGGCTGTAACCCAATTATAGTCCAGCAGAAGACACCTAAATATAAAGGGTGCTAAGGTCTATTTTCTAGGGGCTCTTGGAGGGTGGGCCCGCAGAATGAATTTGTCTGGTGGGCCTAGGGAACATCAGTCTGGCACTGTCTATGAAATATCCACATGATAGAGGATAAATGGATGATTGCTGGGAGTCCAACTCATGGGATTCCCAGTATGAAAACAGGGCGCCTAAGTCACATGTGTGACCACATTCTATCTCCATCAGTCCCAAAGAAGAGGATGGTGTGGTGGTCACTTCCCCTCCATTGCACAGGGGGGCTCTGGAATCCCCACTCCTTAGGAATTTGAGACATCAGACCTGCAGCAAACATAAGTTTGTCACCAATTCTATAGAATAAAAGTCTAGATATTGTTTTAAGGATCATGATGCTCCCTATGTCATCACTGAAGCCCAATCACAGACCTCATCATTCCTTTGGGGTATATCATGTCAACAAGGAGACCATAAGAGTACTCCGAAGGGGGATGAGCCTAGTCAGAAAGGTGTCTATAAGTGTTTATTATTTTAGCGTACCACCCCTGGGCCTCCACTTATTATATTATGGAGTCTGAAGAGACACCAGAGAGTAATAATAACACTTCTGATTTGTGCTGAACAAGTTCAACCCAAAATGAAACGAGTAGAAGAAGCCACGCATATTTGGAGAAACAAATTTCGATTGCCACATCTCTAATTTCTAGCATAAGCCTTGGCAGGCTTCAAAACCCAACACAACCACTAAGTAGTCACACATAGGCATAGACATCTAGAGGCTAGGGTTGAGCGATCGGAATCGGAAAAGATCAGATCCCGATCGGTGAACGAGCAAATTTCACGATTGTGATCGGGAACGGGATAGGCTGGAAAATGATCGGGTTTTAAAAAGGGGGCCAACATGATGGCTCAGTGGCTAGCACTGCAGCCTTGCAGCGCTGGAGTCATGGGTTCAAATCCTGCCAGGAACAACATCTGCAAGGAGTTTGTATGTTCTCCCCGTGTTTGCGTGGATTTCCTCCCATTCTGCAAAGACATACTGATAGAAAAAAAAAATACATTGTGATCCCTATATGGGGCTCACAGTCTACATTAAATTAAAAAAATGATCGGAAATCGGATTTTAAAATCGATCCTGAAATCTTAAGCTGGTGATCTTTTGGCACGCATATCAGGACATGTCCGTAGAATAGGAAATAAAGGGAAGGACACAGAGACTGCAAGAAGAGTTTTCCATTATAGACTTGATGGGACGGCCATGCACATTCCACTGTCGTCCTTTTCTACAGATACAGCATTGTAAACTTGAAAAAGCTGGGCTGAGCCATAACTCCCATAGACGTGACCGGGAGGAACCATCCACTATCCATCTATGGACCTTCACCTATAAAACACAAGGTATGTTTTGGAATTCACCTCTGGTGTTACTGATCATAATGCAGAGTTTTCTTGGAATCATCTATAGGTTACAACCTCAATAACAAAATATTGGTTCAGTGCTTTACTATGGGCTTGATGACCATTCATGTGTTTTGTTGGTTTTTCTCAATTCTCTTTTAATATATCTGCACTTAAAATTGACCAAAATATTGAAATACATAAAATCTTTAAAAGGCATCAGAAGATCAACTCTGCAAACTCTAAAACTAAGTTTACTCCTCGAACCTATTTACCTTTGACTATTAATAGAGTCCAGAGTCTACAAGGACAGTTTTATTATATCCCTCCGAGTAGATTCTCTAGAATTAGTGTTGTCAAATATAAAACTCTCACCACTCCTAATGTGTGTTATACTACTTTTAATTTGGACTACTATTTCTGTAGATTCACTATATTTAATATTGCATATTATAGTTAGGAAAAAAGTTCTGTTAGGGTATCCCTGCTGGATACATTACATATTAATCTCCAAAGACAGACGGCAGGTCAATAACATTTGATATTACAACTCACAATAAAAGTCTATGGAGAGGGGTGGGGGAGGAGAGAGAATGGAAAGAGTGATAGAGACGAAGCACGGGCACTAACACAGTCAAACTGGATGCTGCAACTAATAGTAGGTTGTTTAGCTCACATATATGCACATCCCTATATATCCCTATCCCATCCACTATACTTTAAGCATTTAAAGGTGTTGCCCAGGGATGAGTAATTTACTTGCCTGGTCCTGGACATCATCTCCTTATGCTGGTTCAGATGTCTACATATCAGCGTAGGCGGCGTCATCACGCCACCTACGCTGATACGTAGATGTCTGACTGCCGAGAGAAGAGGATCGCGGAGGCAGTGGGAGCAGCAGCAGCAGAGAGATCGGTATCATAACTTTTTTTTTGTTTTATAATAGGCCGTTACCTGCTGGAGTATCTCCAGCAGGTACCGGCCTATTTACCAACCTCCCCGGACCTGCTCACTGCCACCCCCGCTTCCCCTTGTACTATAGGCTGTGGAGGTCGGCAGTGAATAGGCCCGGGCCAGGCCCGATCCCACTGCCGCTATTATTATACTTGAGAGTCTTTTCAGACCCTCAAGTATAATAATCAGAGTCCCAGGGGAAGTGAGGGAACATAATAAACAGTGCTACTTACCTCTCTGGGATCCGATGTTAATCCTAGCAGGCTTCGGGCCTATATGGTAATACCCAGATGTCACGTGGTCTGGTATACTACTATATAGGCCAAAGCCTGTACTAGCAGTGCCATATACGCCCGAAGCCTGTGCTAGTAGTAATAGACTGTTACTGCTACCACAGACTTTGGGCCTGTATGGTACTGCTAGTGCAGGATTCGGGTCTACATGGTAATATCCCAGACCACGTGATGTCTGGGCATTACCATATAGGCCCTAATCCTGCTAGGATTAAAGAGAAACTTTCATTGGTTTGGGCACAGGCCTATAGCGCTGTGCTGTGTGAGTGGGGAACTCACACAGCTCAGGCACTATAGGCGCTATAGGCAATGCTGGGAAGAAGGACGTTCCTGACAGACTGTCAGGAATGCCCTTCTGTCTGTGAAAAGCTACAGTACCGGCACCGATAGCTCTTCACCCGGGGCACAGATTGTGAAAGCCAACAGTGCGCTGAATTCAGCGCACTGTTGGCTTTCCAGCCGTATATAAAACTGCCTGTGCCCAAAGTCATGAAGGTCCTCTTTAACAATCCCGGAGAGGTGAGTAACAGTGTTTATTATGTTCTCTCATCTCCCCTGGGGCTCTGATTATTATACTCGGGGGTCTCAGACCCCTGAGTATAATAATAGTTCATGGGTGTGCAACTGTGGGGCATAATAGAGCCTAAAGGGTCCACTGTGGCCCCTGTAACCTCTATTATGCCCCTCAGCGGCCCCCTGCAGCCTCTATTATACCCCAAAGTCTATTGTGCCACTGTGGGGCATAATATCGGCTGCAGAGGCCGCTGTGGTATATATATATATATATATATATATATATATATATATATATATATATATATATATTGTAAGGGGTTCAGCTCACACAGTAGGGAACGGCAATGACACCATGCAGACAGGTAGTAGAATAAACAAAGTCCAGTGTTTTATTTGGGCATTCGGCATAAAACACTGTGCCAGCAAAGAAACAAAACAACAAACAAAACCTAAGCCTTGTCCGGCTCTAGCTATACAGTAGGTTACCTCTCTGACCTACAGCAGGTTGAGTCACCATATAAGCAGGTCCAAGTCCACAAGGTACCTGTTTCTCCTCAGGAGTGTTTTCCTCACACACTCCTTGTGTGTATCAGACTCCTAACTGAGCTTCCTTCCCCAGTAAAATAGCCCTAAGGAAGCTCACCTGTGGATGCCCCAGACTCGGGGCAAAACCCGTGGTGGAGTAAGGGTGTGGACTGGAAGGCTCCCACTACCAACCTGCCCTCCAGTCCAGAAAAACCAGCCCATAATACGGAACAAGAGTTCCAGCAGACTATGCTCTGCTAGAACATGCTTACCCTGGCTTTCCTTTATCTCACCTGGCTGAGGAAACCAGGCGAGATATACATGCCATCCACCACCTTACCGTACACTTTACCACAATATATATATGACGTGGAAATCCAGCTGGAGATCCAGTCCACAGTCCAGCTACTGGAGAGGGGCTGCCAGCAGTTCCCCTCATCAATAGCACAAGGGGATGAGGACGCGGAAATCCAGCTGGGCATCCAGTCCACAGTCCAGGTACTGGAGACGGGCTGCCAGCAATGCCCCTCCTCAGTAGCACAAGGGGGCAAGGACGTGGACGAAGACGAGGAAATCCAGCTGGGGATCCAGTCCACAGTAGCTCAACTCCAATTATATACTGGAGAGAGGCAGCCAGCAGTGCCACAATATCAAGCGGGGTGCAGGGTGTAGTGCTTACGAGGCACGAGCACCAGGAACCTATACCAGGGTGGATAGCAGATATTGTGAACCCGCAACCAGCATGTCCCGTCCACAGTACTGACGAGACACAGTTCCATGTGTCTGTGTCAGCACACAAGTTCCTGGTCCTCCTCCTGGTCCTCCTCCTCCAATACCACCACCTTCACCGTAAATAAATAGTTAAAAAATCCCATTAATATTTTAGGGCTCTCCCCAAAGGCTTGAAAAATAATGTTTTAGGGGTCACCCCCAAAGGCCAAAAACTAAAACTCTGCTGGTTAAAGGCTCAATTCACCCAAAGGGCCAAAAAGTAAAACACTGCTGGTGCAAGGCTGTACTCACCCCAAGGGCCAAAAAAATAAAAACTGGTGCAAGGCTTTAGTTACCCCAAGGGCCAAAAAATAAAACACTGCTGGTGCAAGGCTCTACTCACCCCAAGGGCCAAAAATTTAAACTCTGCTGTTTAAAGGCTCAGTTCACTCCAAGGGCCGAAAACTCTGCTGGTGCAAGGCTGAACTAACTTAAAGGGCCTAAAACTCTGCTGGTAAAAGGCTCAAGTCACCTCAAGGGCCTCAATCTCTGCTGGTAGCTCAGCTTAAGGGCCTCTAACTTCATTTGGAAGGGCTCACGTTAAAGGCCAGAAAAGTAATTTTTGGAGGTCTCAACACATCACACACACATAAACAATGACAGTTAAGGGTGGGGGCTTTTGGATTTCCCATTGCCTATGCCATCTGTGGTTGTCATGGGCAACATGATTTAAAGGGGTGTATGCTAATGTTTCTAGCTTTAAATTTGTGTTTCTGTCCATACTATTGTGGAGGAAAGAAGGTTTCCAAGTATTTTTCCACTTTCCATAGAGGTTTTATTGAGTGTGGAAAGTGTCTAGTTGATAGGCTGTGATATTGGGGTAATCCTGGGACTTGGGCATGTTAGAGGCCCCCAGACATGCTTCCCCTGCTGTCCCAGTTGCATTCCAGAGGTGTTGGCATCATTTCCTGGGGTGTAATTGTGGACTTGGTGACTCTCCTGAGTCAAATTGAGGTTCCCCCTGAAACGAGCATTTTTTCCCCATAGACTATAATGGGATTCGATATTCGGTCGAATAGTCGAATACTGAGGGGCTACTCAAAACGAATATTGAATATCGAATATTTCACTACTCGCTCATCTCTAATGGCTATCTATCGCAAATCAACTTTCATTATTTTTTCCTTACCGTACTGATCAGATGTTCTTCACCTTGTCATGGATCAAAAAAACTAGGACTCAATTCTAGGAAGTAGATAAGACTCTGCTTTATTTCATAGTGTGTGACACTGTATATGTTGAATATGAAACACTCAGTTGGGTGCAACCAGAGGACTTCTCGTTTATTGTATAACAGGATACCGATACATCAAGCAATGTCTGTTCTATGAGATTGGGACATTTTGTAAATATGTATATATGCCTATTAAAAATGTTATATCATCTAATATTAACACACGGTGGTATTTGTAACTCACTATTTTTGTATATCTCCGTATACTATTGTAGAGTCTGAAGAAGGCTTAAATCAAGCTGAAAACATTCACTTACATTCTTCTGAGTGATTGTTACCGCATCTTGAATAAACTCACCTTGATCAAGAATTTATGCATAGTAGGATTGTCTTTATTAATGCTCTACAGTGGCCTCACATAGTATAATGTTCTTCCCCAAGGCCCCCTAGTATAATGCTTCACAATGTCTTCACACAGAATAATATGCTCCACAGCAGCCCACACAGAATAATATGCTTCCCAGCAGCCCCTCACAGTATAATATGCTCCACAGTGGCCCCATACAACATAACATGCCCCCCACAATTCCCCCCAGTATAATACTCCACAGTGGCTCCAAACAGTATAATAAGCTCCCAGGAGCCTCCAGCTGCTTCAGGCAATCCCCTCTCCAGCTTCTGTTGAGGCCTGTAGCTGATGTCACACATCCCAGCGGACATGCTGAGGCCGTCATGTGGGTTACGTTGAT
Organism: Leptodactylus fuscus; assembly: GCF_031893055.1. NCBI lineage: Eukaryota > Metazoa > Chordata > Amphibia > Anura > Leptodactylidae > Leptodactylus > Leptodactylus fuscus. The sequence goes on along the minus strand of NC_134265.1, from coordinate 325,737,597 downwards.
GTTATGATACCAGCATCCAACATAACACCTGAGGCCCAATCACAGGCTTCAGCAGTTACCCGCAGGCACGCCTGATGTCACCTGTAGACCGATATGGCCAAGCGATGGTGAGTATAAATGTTTGTTATTTTTCTGACCTGCTCTGGGCAGGCACATGAAACATGATGCCTGGTGCCATAGCATTAGGATTGTGACCTATATTTTATTATAGTGTCACATTAAAAAATCACTACATCTGTACGTTCACATATACTGTCATACATACACGTACATTAATGTACATTCACTCACTCTCACATACATGTACATACGATTACCTATACTCATGCTTTAGCAAGCACTCACATATACACATGTATACACATACATTAAGGTACATTCACTTACACTCACACATTAACATAAATTCACATACATACATAAACATTAATGCACATTTGCCTACACTCACACATTAGTATTCTGTACACTCACATACACATACATTAATGTACATTCACCTTCACAATCACACATTAGCTTACACTTAAATATAGGCACATACACTAATGCATATTAACCTACATAATCACACATTAGCATAGACTGACATACATGCACATACATTAATATACCTTCACCTACACAATCACACATTAGCATAGACTGACATACATGCACATACATTAATATACTTTCACCTACACAATCACACATTAGCATACACTCACGTACATACACATACATTAATGCACATTTGCCTACACTCACACATTAATATACACTCACATACATAAACATTAATTAATGTACCTTCACCTACACATTAGCATACACTTACATATACAGAAATACATTAATGCATATTAACCTACACACTCACACATTAGCATATACTCAGATACATGCACATACATTAGTGCACATTCATCTTAACGTATACATTAGCATACACTCACTTACATACACATAAGTTAATGTACATTCACCTACACACTCACACATTAGCATACACTGACATACATGCACATACATTAATATACCTTCACCTACACAATCACACATTAGCATAAACTGACATACATGCACATACATTAATATACCTTCACCTACACAATCACACATTAGCATAAACTGACATACATGCACATACATTAATATACCTTCACCTACACAATCACACATTAGCATAAACTGACATACATGCACATACATTAATATACTTTCACCTACACAATCACACATTAGCATACACTCACGTACATACACATACATTAAGCAAAAAGAAGAGCTTCACACAGATGTATATGCCAAAACAAATGAGTGTGTTTATTGGTAGAGCTTTAGCTGGAGCAAACGTTTTCGGTCTGAGTTGACCTTCCTCAGGCTCTGTAATGTGTAATATAAAGTCGCAGGTAGCTATGGTCTGGAGGTAACTGGAAGTAAATGGAGCCAGTAACCTCTGCCGACACCAGTCCGTGGCCCGCTCACTCCGTGGAGAAAAATGAGCAAAAAAGATATGCAATATAGTCTGCGCACAGTAAATAGGCTAGCCGCCGCAAGAGGTTACTGGCTCCATTTACTTCCAGTTACCTCCAGACCATAGCTACCTGCGACTTTATATTACACATTACAGAGCCTGAGGAAGGTCAACTCAGACCGAAAACGTTTGCTCCAGCTAAAGCTCTACCAATAAACACACTCATTTGTTTTGGCATATACATCTGTGTGAAGCTCTTCTTTTTGCCTATTGATACGGGGTGGGACCCTAGCTTCCACACTGGGACGAATTCTGTATCCCTTGAACATTACACATACATTAATGCACATTTGCCTACACTCACACATTAATATACACTCACATACATAAACATTCATTAATGTACCTTCACCTACACTTTAGCATACACTTACATATACACACATACATTAATGCATATTAACCTACACACTCACACATTAGCATATACTCAGATACATGCACATACATTAGTGCACATTCATCTTAACGTATACATTAGCATACACTCACTTACATACACATAAGTTAATGTACATTCACCTACGCACTCACACATTAGCATATACTCATATACATGCACATACATTAATATACCTTCACTTACACTCACACATTACTATACACTCATACACACATACATTAACATACATTCACCTACACTTACATTAGTATACACTCATATACATATATTAACGTACCTTCACCTACACTCATATGCATTTGCTCACATATATAGACATCCCTTAATGTATCTTCACCTACACTCACACATTAGCATACACTCACATACACACTCGTACATTCACATTAGTATATAGTCACATACACTAACACAACCTGATGTGCACACAAACACAACTGTAGTACATGTCAGACTATGTAGAGAAGAAATCTTGTCGAGTACCCGGGGTCTGAAGTAGCCTTTATCTGCAACTGACTATGCTGTTTGTTCTCATATTTGGGGAAAATAATCCTCGATGTGCATTCCTCCCGAGTGTTTTCTTTAATTAAACTTATCATACGAGATGTAAGAATGTGCCATAGTTCTGCTTCGCCTACAAATCTATTGCACTTTGCAAAGTTTAAGTGGGCTTATGCAACACAAACATGTGGGACGCTTAACATATCAAGTTCAAATAAAAATGACACGCAGATCATTCACTTGTAAAGCTGCCTTGTGTTCACTTAATGGAGCCCTCTATCCCTGCGGTTTCCGAAAAATTATAAGTATATATTCCAGATTAAACTTTCTATTTTCCTCCAGGTAGAGTTCCTTTTCACGTCTCTCAATAGCTCAGTCTCAGGCTGAAGAATCAACTCGATCAGCAAAATCAAAGATGATTATACAGTCCAGTAGTCATTTAAGATTTCTGTGGCTCAATTACGCATGTATAGCATGCCACAGCCACTGAGACTCTGTTTATCCAGTCAAAGTGCCCTGTAATTTATTTCAAATAATCCATCTTTAACAAATAAAGAGCCCATTGAGAGCTCCCCCTCTGCAGGCGGCCATTGAACGGCAGCTCCGTGATCGCATGTTATTCTGGCTTAAGGTAAATGCCTGACAAATTTGATTCAGATATTCTAAAGACTTTTTTTTCTACCCTGACACATTCTCGCTGTTGACTTTGCTTTGCACCAGTAATCGCTTACAACAGCGTAACAAATGGAATAGAAGTAATGATAAATACCCAGCCGTCGCCAGCCGAGACAATGTCATTCTGTGTTTACAGATGTTGCAGAAGTGGAACGTCAATGGAAGACTTCGTATGATACGACAATGGCGGATACAAATGACTGGACATCAAGATAGAGGAGATTCTTTACTGTAAGAGCAGTTTGGTTATGATCTGTGCCATGGTTCATGGTCCAAGGGGCTAAGTCACAAAAAGTATTTATCCTCTGTCTTATAAATAGCTGATCAGTGGGGTCTAACTGCTGAGACCCCCACTGATCCAGAGACGAGAGGGTGCTTTCTCCCTGTTCGGAATTTATGCTGACCACAGCTGAATGAAGGTGTGTCCATTCAGGATCCCATTCCCTTCAATGAACATAGCTGAAAAACAGCACACATCTCTCCAGTGGATATGTTTCACACTGCATGGGCACACCTGACTATAGTCAGCCGGAAGTTGTGATATCCCTCCTACTATCTTCCTTCCTTTATCTTTTATTAGAGCATTTTTTTATGTTGTATTTTTGTATTATTATTGTATTATCCATGCTGCTGTAGCATACTGAATTTCCCCATAGTGAGATTATTAAAGGATTATGTTATCGTATTCTCCAGCATGGAACTCACCATGGGCCGTATCCTTCTGTTACCCCCAGGACAGAGCTGGCCCTTCTAATCAGCTTGTCCAGTCTATTCCTATCCCTGGTTGATATGCTCCTTCCCCAGTAGTCCACTCCAAAGAAGATGGCTGATGCCACTACAAAGTTGAAAAAGGCCCTAAGAAGTGCCCCCTGGACTCCAAAGGCCCTCAGCCTCCTGAGCAGGTAGAGCCTACTGAGACCCTTTCTGTAAAAGGCCACCACCATCTCCTTGGTCTTCCCAGCATTAATCCTGAGCTGGTTCCGCTGGCACAAATCCCACTTTAATTCTCTGTACTCTCTGTCAACTTCATCTGTGATGAGGCCTACTATTGCAGAGTCATCAGAGTAATTTTGTAAGTAACAGCTAGATGAGTTGCACCTAAAGTCAGCAGTGTACAGTGTGAAGAGGACTTTGGCAAGAACTGTACCTTGTGGTGCCCCCGTACTACAGATCACAGTGTCACACAGTCCCGGGTTCTCATATACTGAGGGCAGTTTGTCAGGTAGTCTAGGATCCAGTTGGACAGGTGATGGTCCACACCACCAAGGTTCAGCTTCTCCCTCAATAGCCCTGGCTGAATGGTGTTGAAAGCACTGGAGAAATCAAAGAACATTATTCTCAAAGTGTTCTCAGGTTTCTCCAGGTGAAAAAGAACTCTGGAAAGAAGGTGGATGATGGCGTCCTCTACCCCAATGCCTGGCCGATAGGAAAACTGGAGGGGGTCCATAGCAGAACTCATAAGAGGTCGGAGATGTGTGAGAACCAATCTCTCTAAGACCTTCATCAAGTGGGATGTCAATGCTACAGGTCTTTAGCCGTTAAGGTCCGTCGGATGAGGTGTTTTTGGAACTGGTACCACACAAGATGATTTCCACAGTTGTGGTACCATTCCCAGCTTCAGGCTCATATTGGAGGTTACATGCACATTATGTTGGCAGCAGTGCTGAAGGAATGGAATAGGAAACACAGGTGACCAGGAAACCCAAGGCAATCTTGCAATCTAGGAGAACATTATCTTGCACAAATCATTGAGCTGTTCCAGTTCCAGTCTATAACAGTCCAGGTTTCCATGACACCAATGAAAATAAGCGCTATAGTGGTTGGCCATCAATGGATGGACCTGTAATAGACACCTTGACTCTACGTTTTCCTGGATTGAAAGGTGTGCCACTTGTGTTTGGATGGTGGACAAGGAAACTATGGGAGCTGCTTTGTTTGTCAAAGTGGATCAAAAAAATGATCCATTACTGGTAGTCTCTCCTGATCTTGTGAAGCCTGTTCACTGTATGTGTGAGTCCTCATAGAACCATGGAATTCAGGACCATGTGTTAAATATCTTTGAATTTGCGGGTGAGACTTGCCACGTGTTGTAGGCCTTATCCACGATAGGAAGGAGTCAGCTTGTTATAAAAATGTAGAGTTTAATTAAACATCTTGAAGGAAAACACAGGAACAGGGAAAATGTCCAAAATAGCACAAATATCAGTCAATGTCAATAGCTTACATCTTCAGAGAAGTTAAATCATCTGGATATCTTGTAGTTACAGCTTGGTTCATGCTTGTCATCTGGTTGGTGGACTTGGGCTGGTTACGACGTCCATGGATGTCCATCTGCCTGGCCACCCACCCTGGTGTTCCCAAAGACAGACCTCCTGGTCTTCCCCAAAGACAGACCTAGATATGTGTATTTGTCACTAATTTATATTCATGAGAGGGGGTGTTACCTTCCATCTTGCTGCTATGTAAGGAGATTTCTACTATGGTGTACTCTAACCGCACCCATGTACCAGAATATAGCAGTATATGATGTCAGTAGAGTGTTAACCCCATGTTTGCTAGAGAATATTGTAAATATATAATATTTAACACCATGCTGCCTCTTTCAGCCCAGTGTTGTGCCAGGTAGGTCCAGTCTAATCAAGAAGTACACTACCCAAAAGAAGCCTCCAAGAGCCTTTTTATAGGGCAGGGGGCAGGGGGAGGTGTTGGATGGCACTTTTACGCCCTCTTTTGGTCAGACCCAGTACATAATCAGCCCACACTTTTATATTTACATATCTGACACGTTTAGCAGCAATTCAATTTCTATTTGACGCTTTATTTTTTGTCAATGAGTATATTTTGATTTCTTCTGAATCTATTGAGGTTTACAAGTATATAAGGATGGACCTACTGGACTTATACTAATCATACGTATTTTCCAGACGTATAATTTTTTTTTGCCATTGTGTATGCCTGCTATTGATTGCCCTAGCTGACTTACACACTATACATAAGACAGCTTATACCTGACAAACCATGGCGTACAACTGGTTAATAAACGCATATCGGGATGTTAATATTCTGGGACAATTTCCTGCCATGTACACTTAATGCTAACCCCAAACATGGTGTGAACCCAGACATAGAGAACAAATAATTGAAAGGTCTTCTTAATTGTATTGAAAATAATTGCTACAGACTTACAAAGATCTCCTTTGAGATTGATCATACGATCTGGAAGTAAATCTCCCATAAGGAATGTGGTGGATGGTGTGACTGTTTACCTTTATCTGACAGCCCCGGGTAACTTTTGAGCTTCTCTACGTTATCTTAATTGAAAACAAAGAAATGTGGTGTGGTCCGGAGGCCTCACTATGGGAATTTATAATGCACTTCTATTTTAAGCTGGAGTCCTGACAAAGTCCATTATCCGATATGCAAGATCATGGGTGAGGCTTACGCTAGGTTCACACCTGCATTGGGGTTCTTGTTTTTTGGGTCTGGTTGGGGATCCAAAAAAAGGAAACCTGTGGAAAATTGTGGACCCCGTAGGATATAATGAGGTCCCCTGTGTTTCCTCCAGATTACTGCCCAAAAAATGCATTTTTCAAGTGGAATGGAGAACAGGATTTCCAAATGGTGATCAAATGCAGATATTGACCCAGCCTTCCCTAGATATACTATGTATTACACTATAGAGATGCACCTGTTAGAAAGACTAAGACTGATTGATACACATTTGTTAAAGGAGGTTTCTGGACTAAAAATATTAATGACCTATCCTAAGGACAGACCACAAATATCAGATATTGGGGGGCTGACACCTGGAACCTCCATCGATTAGCAGCTGATACATAGAGAATGGAGAATCTCTTTAGTCTGAGCTTAGTAGTCCATTAGTATATAGTATACATGCTGAGATACCTGCCTACTAGTGTTGAGCGAGTAGTATTTGTCCAATACCTCCAATACCTTTGAAATGCTTCAAAGATTCGATGCGTTTAACCCCTTGGTGTTCGGCTGATTACACGCATTCCTTTGCCGGTGAGGTATTCGATGAATACTATTCGCTCAACAATACTGCCTACTACTGCGAACTCCATAAAACTATATATCAATCGGCTCAATCAGGGCTGCCAAGTGCCGTCAAGGTCTCATATATGGGATAGGATTTATTCAGGGTAGTAATGTCTATGGTTGGGTTTGTAGTGTATACAAAGACGTGACTTACCAACTATATATTTCACTTTTTTAGTGTAAAAAAGTTAACTTTTATTTATTTTTAATAACTCAATAGAGCAGGTAAAGAACAGAGTCTGATCTGTACAGTATAAGGCTATGGGGGAGGGAGAAGGGCTTTCTTTAACCTCTTCAAACCACTAACATATTTCGATTTAAAATTTTGAAATAATACCGTATATACTCGAGTATAAGTCGACCCGAATATAAGCCGACGCCCTAATTTTACCACAAAAAATGGGGAAAACTTATTGACTCGAGTATAAGCCGAGGGGGGAAAATGCATGACATTCTGTTTGTGCTCATGTTAATCCTAGCCGGCTTCAGGCCTATATGGTAATATCCCAGACGTCACATGGTCTGGGGTATTACCATATAGGCCCAAAGCCTGTGGTAGTAGTAATAGCCTGTTACTGCTAGCACAGGCTTTGGGCCTGTACGGCAACAGGCTGCTACTGCTACCATAAGGCTTTTGGCCTGTATGATAATGCTCCAGACATCTGCTTGTGTATTGAGTATGGACTGAAATCACTCCGATAAGAAGTAAGACAGGCACTTAAAGATTCAGGTGCTGTTATTTAGTGAAGAATATTATAAAGTTAAAGTGTAAGTAGAATTTTTCATAAATCAGTGTACTATGAAAAAATAATAAAAAAATATTTACACTTAAATTATTTAGCAACAGTATTATAGAATATTTTTTCACATTCTTACACTTCTTTCCCTTGTATATTAGTCCTATTGTGTTTGAGAAGAGCCCCAGTAAATATTACAGTATACAGATACATGTGTACACTGGGCCACATCTTACTGACACCGGATAGGGCTGCAAGTCATAATGATATTGCTTAAGCACCTGGAACAACAGGAAACATTTACAAATACATATATAAGGAAACCCTAACATCTGGAGAGTGTGTATATGGCCATCTTCATCTTTCCTCACTGAGAATGAGTATTCCAGTCCGATCTCCCAAAGGGAGCCCTAAAGTAAACACTTTGCTTCTTCAGCGACTAAAAGCTTAGACAATGGCAGTGCCCACATCAGGCCCAGTGTGCTCAGACACATACATTCACCATCTGGTGCAGTTAGGACTATGCTTTGTCCTGACGGGACAGGATTTGCAAGTAAAAAGTAACGTAAACTACAATTTAATATTACTATAAATCTAAAAGTAAAGGTATTGTAAGTCAACATCTAAAGTGCAGATAGCAACAAATAGGACACGATGGAGCAGATTTACTAATGCTGTCTAAGGCTGGTCTTACATGACCATAGTGGTTTTTGCGGTCTGCAATTTGCAGATCCGCTACACAAATTTCACTCAAATTTCACTCAAAAACTCATTTCGCAGACGTCTGTGTCCAACCGCATCCAACCGCAAAGTGCATCCGTATGCACCCGTTTTCTTGCGGATCCGCAAAAAACACACACCCCCAACCAAAAAAAAAAAAAAAGGGGATGTCCCAACCCCCTGCATAGGTGACATTGTTGGATAGTGGCCATCTTTGCTTTGTTCATTGTTCATTGTTGCTGGGACCGTGCTGTCATTGTGAGCTGCTGTTGTTCTGCTGCCTTGTGAGTTTGGTGCAAAATGGATCCATTTACATCTTGAAGCTAATGGCTCCTTAGCTGTCATCTTCTTCTTTTCACTCTCCTGAGCGCTGACGTAGTTCAGCATCCAGTCTTGACATCTGCAATTACGGATACACACTAAACATGTGTTGTGTGTATCCGCAAAAATGCACGCGCCCATAGACTTCTATTTGACCTTCTGTACCGTGCCGTAAAAGCACGGCCATTACGGACATGCGGTATACTGTCCGGAGTACGGTTGCGGCGCGCCACACCACTGACAAAATCTACGGTCATGTAAGAGGCCTCATAGAAAACTATGGGACCGTAAACGGTCTGCAATTTTAAACCCGCAATTGCGGACCATTTGCGGTGTAAAACTACGGTCGTGTAAGACCAGCCTAAGGCTAATTTTTGTATTTCTTCCATTTTCTTACTATTGCACCAATCGTCTTCTCCTTTTCACCCAGCGTCTTATGGTTTTGGATCCCATTCCAGCCTTGTGAAGGTCTGCGATCTTGTCCCTGACCTCCTTAGAAAGCTCTTAGGTCTTGCCCATGTTGTGGAGATTAGAGTCTGACTGACTCATTGAGTCTGTGGACAGAAGTCTTTTATAGAGTCGACAATATAAGACAGCTTAGGAGCATCTAAGTGGTCTGTAGGAGCCAGAACTCTTAATGGTTGGTAGGGGATCAAATACTTATTTCTCTATGAAAAATGCAAATACATTTATAAAATTTATATAATGTGATTTTCTGGATTTTATTTTTGATATTCTATCTCTCACTGTTAAAATTAACCGACCCTTAAAATTATAGACTGTTCATGTCTTTGCCAGTGGGAAACTTACAAAATCAGCAAGTGATCAAATACTTATTTCCTTCATTCCAGTTATGTTTTTGTGAGAGACCTGGAAGCCTTTATACGGTAAGTCTCATGGCTGTCATAGGAAAAGGTGGCTCCCATGGTCTTGCTGTGTGGGAGCTTTCCTGCAATGGAGAAGGTACAGGGCTTGTGAGTACTGGGGAACGTTGGTGGCGCATCACATAAAGCAAAGTCCATGATCAGAGTGAACTCTGATCGCTGGCATTAGCAGGTGGCTACACAGATCGGCTGCCATCTTTAACCCCTTCCCGACATCCGCCATAATAGCACGGCGCATGTCGGGTGTGCAACTATGGCGACCGCCTGGGAGCTGGCGGCTGCCGTAGCCGCCGGGTGTTTACTGCTTTAAGCAGTAGACAACCAGCGCTAATGTCTCCGATTGGTCCCCGGACCGATCGGAGGCATTAACCCCTCCGGCGCCACGGTCAAAGGCGCTGGAGGTGCCATTTTCCCGGCAGCGCATGGGCGCTGGCATTTTGCCGGTGATCGCCAGTCCCTGGAGCAAGCTCCAGGGCCGACGTCACGTTGCCTTGACAGCCGGGAGCCTTGTTAAAGGCTCCTGGCCGGTCTGCAATCTCTTTCTTTTGCAGGCTGGTCTATGCAGCCTGCAAAAGAAATGATTATTTTTTGCACCCCCAGCCGCGCAAAAAAAAAGACGGTGTCAGAATATGGCGACTTTTAGAAAATTTTTTTTTTAACAGTTTTGGATTTTTTTAAGGGGTCAAAATGTAAATAAAACCATATAAATTTGGTATCCTCGGAATCGTACTGAAACACAATACAGTGGCCATGTCATTTTGGCCACACAGTGAACGCCGTAAAAGCGAAGTCCCTAAGAATGTCGCAGAAATGCATTTTTTCTTCAAATCCACCCCATTCAGAATTTTTTTCCAGCTTCCCAGTACATTATACAGAATAATTAATGGTGGCATCATGAAGAAAAATTTGTCCCGCAAAGATTAAGACCTCATATGGCTCTGGGAGCGGAGAAATAAAAAAAGTTATGGGGTTTAGAAGGAGGGGAGTCAAAAACGAAAAACGAAAATCAAAAAATGCCATCGGCGGGAAGGGGTTAAATACTGGCATCTACTGCACTGTTATGGCAGTAGTTTATAACACTACTCTTTGATTCCAGAGCAGTTGGAATTTTTTCTCATATAATTTCTGTTTAAGTCCAATTATTCTGTCTATTGTCAGGTGGTTAGTCCTAGGCTGCCATCTCCAGCGTCATGACCACCAAAGGGAGTATATGTTTATTTTTAACCACTTTTCCTGGACCTCAATTTATACTCTGGGGTCAGAAGAGACCCCAAAATAAAATAGAGTTTTCTGAGTGAAGAGCCCAGAACTTTTGGAAAATTTGATTTGAATCCGATTGAATCTAAATTGTTCACAATACACGCAGGAAATGATGCTCAGCCAGTCTAAGACGGGCCACCATTTGACTGAAGAGCGTTTCCTGTGTGTTGAAAGAGACCAATTGGAGACTTTAACAGCGTCGAAAGGAGGGAATTATTTATTTGTAACCCATTGAGAGCCTTTCCTAAAAAGATTAAAAAAACCCTTTAACTCTTATAGATATTGCTATAGTAAAGAGATCATACATGTTGACTCCACCATGTGAGAGGTATCAGTCATGGTGGACGGTCAGTAGACAGTCGATCAGTATTTGTATACTATTAGACTGGTTTTCCTACACAAAAAGAACTCATTTTGGCTACAATTCATCATCTCAGAACTGCGTTGCTATTTTGAATCTAGCTGTAGGAATGCAGAATTCCCTTGTAAGTAAAACAGATTTGCAGATAAGGTCTTTATTTTGCTAGTTAATACAATGTAGGTGGTCATCCATTACATCTCCTCAATCCCAATATCGAAAATAAAGAAACATCAAACACTAAAACTGGAGCAAAAAACTCCTATTAGCTGACCCCTCCGTACATGAATTGGATTATTCCAGGTTTTCTATCTGGTCGCACTCATTCCTGCGCCATGGAAAATGTTTTTTCTTAAGCAGAAATTGAATATTTCAAAGGTTCATGGCAGAGCAGTAAGTAAATATTCGCAGTTGGATATCTATAATTCCATATAATAAAATGATGATATTCTGACCAGAATCTTGGACCTTCTTATATTTTGTTGGGTTAAAGAAGTGAAATGATTTCATAACGTACAAATGGGATTTATTAGTTTTGGGCCAAATGGCCTAACCCCGTGAACTGTGGAAGTTTTGTCTAATTTCTACAGGATAAGCTGCCAAATTTGGCAAAGGGTATGCCTGACAATGTTGAAAATGATTGTATTACAACTTTCCCCCTTGACTACTGTTGTCATAGCAAAAGGGTTTTCGCTTTGAACTACATGTCAGTAACTAATATGGGGAAGGAGTTCACAAAGTCAGAGCGAATACACTGTGGAAATAAGTGCTGAGGGAATTTGTGACGGCAGAGCAAAGATGGCACGCCTTCCTCACATGGAATGCTGTTACAAGTTCTGTACCGAAAAATCCAAATTGCGGAACAATTGATCCAGAAAACCTCACAGTTGCGTACGGAGCCATATTATGTGATTTCAGTAAAATGTAATAAGCAATGATAAATCCACATGGAAAAGAGCAATAGACAAATCTGCTTCAGCTATATTTAAGGCATTATTCCCCTACTCCATTCATTGGTCCTATCTCTTCCTCCATACCTCTGACTTTGTCTCACAGCCCTAACGGATACACAGAAAATGGAGCAGGAAGCAGACAGCGCTGTTTTCAGTGTAGTGCAGCTTAGATCCCATAGAGATGAATAGAAACTGATCTTAAGTACCTGCTCTACTAACTGTACAGAGAACAGTGCCGTCTGCTTCCTGCTGCATTCTCTATGAAGAGGTGTTCAGTGAGCTTCTCCGGTGTCTGATACCCACTAATCTGGTATTGATTTTATATACTTAGGATAGGTCATTTAGGATAGGCCTTTAATATGAGAGTCTAACAGCACCACCACCGATCAGCCGATTAAAGTGGTGAGAATGCTCAGACAAGCAATATGGCTTCTTCATGACTGTAACATCACATCCATCAGTCATGTGGTTCTCCTGCAACTAAGTCCCAGCAAGGCTTCTGTCTTCTTATGCCAGCCGTCTCTTTGCTGCGTCACTGGCAGCTTCTTTATCCAAAAGCTCTGACTACGCATGTCCGTCGGCCATTTTCCTGTGGCCTCTTATACAAGTGCCTGTTCAGCCACAGAAAAATGGCCACTGGTTATGTGCAGTCGGCGCTTTTGGATAAAGATGCGGCCAGTGACGCAGTGAAGAGATGGCTGGCATAAGAAGACAGAGGCATCGCTGGAGAGTTTTTGGACAACATAGGGGGCGCCCCCTGTGCTGTTTGAGAAGAGGGGAACACCCCCAGTGCTGTCTGAGAACTCATTTACATATGGAAGAAATAAGAAATTTCTCAGGAACAGCGGCACGGATCAAAATAAGAAAGGTAAGAGCAGAATAGCCTTTCTTATGGCTAGTCCAACGTGTTCTTAGTTAAAGAAGGGATTCTGATGATAGAATCCCTTTGACTATATTACTATGCAGTCAATAAAGAATATCAGTAGACACTATAGCAGCACAATATCAAAAGGGTTTCCAGATTAAAAATATTGATGACCTATCCTAAAGATACCTTATCAATATCAGGTTGATGGGGGTCTGACACCTGATACCTCCATTGATAAGCTGTTTTCAGCAGCTAATACACAGAGATTGGAGCAGGAAGCAGACAGCACTTTACTCAGTATAGTGGCTGAATTGCAGTAACCTCATCTGGCCACTACACAGAGAATGGCGTTGTCTGCTTCCTGCTCCTTTCTCTGCGTATCAGCTGCTGAAAACCGTGGAGTGTATTGGATCCCCATTGATCTGATACTGATGACCTATCCTTATAGTTCTGCATATTTTTAGCCCCTTTAATTTTTGCAGAGTACTCATTGAGAATAAAAAAACGTAATATTTTGTGCTGCCTAGACTCAAAAACGATCCATAAGAGTCATGAAACATGGCTAAGGATCCTTTCTATACTTGATCCCTGCCGGGTTTTGTAACATTCGCCTTGTATAACTGAATTCTACATGTTATAACGTCTACACAAGCAGCAGTTAAAGCCCAGGATAGCCTATAAATGTTTGGAAGGGTTTGGTTAAGTACTACATTCTCAACACTTTGCATAAAACTTCAAAAATACACCAGTATTTGGCAAATATTAAGTCGGACACAGATTAGAAAGAACATTTTATATTTTGGTTATTTTAAATAAAGTTGTAATAAATTCTAGAACAGAAATCTATTTTGAATAAAAACATTTCTTAAGGGCAATGCTCTGAGCCTAAGCAGGGATATTCACCTAAAAAGTGCCGGGTTTATCATGGTTAGCTTACTTTTTGGACTTTATAAAATGTTAGCTGGCTCTAAACATAGAAGTTCATTCATCAATGTGCAAGCGAAATCTGCCAAGGGAAAGCCTACTCTTCCTGATCTCAAAGTGGCAACACTCCAATAGTGGCAGGAATTAAATGAATCATTTCCTGCTTTTAGTTTACTATAAATAATCAAAAAGATTGTCTAGATTCTGGTCCAAATGCATTCTTGGTGCTCCAAAAATGCTCAAAATAGCCAAAGCCTCTCTAAAATCACTGAATACAAGATTAGACTGATCAGTCAACTGTCTGACCTTCATGAAATAATGGAGTATAGGCGTGGGCAAGGAGAGATAATAGAAATTTCCCCATAATATGTCAAATTGCATTCCCAATTTTTGGCATGTGTGAATGGTTTTAGACCATGGATCAGCTACTTTTCAGTATCGAACAAATTCTCAGCAAATTCTTCTTCCAACGAAGAGAAAAACATAGGGGCCAATTTATCATTCCTTGGATGCCAGTTTTCTGATGTACAAAGCGTGAAGAGCCACAAATTTTGTTGAATATGTGAAATTGTGACTTTTTTTCATTTTGTGTCCTGTCCCCCTCTTTACAATAATGTGAGTGGAAAAGAGTGGGGAAGCCTAGGTTGATCTAATATACTATAACTCGTGCCAAAACACCAGCAGGAGTTACATCGGATATCTACAGCAATCGTTGACGTAGATTTCCTTTTAGTAACCCTGGTGCAATCTGGTGCACCAGTGCAAAAATTGAGTAAAAGCAGCGTACAAAGCACCAGTCTTATGCCTGGTTCACACCTGCGTTCGGTATTCCATTCGGGAAGTCCGCTTGGGGAACTCCCGATTGGAATACTCAATGCATTGGCAAGCAGTAGGCAGTTAAAGCACATAAAATTCATAGGCTAGAATGGGGTCCGTGTGTTTTCCTCACAGTGCCCGCACGAATCATGCTGAGAGGAAAGTAGTTCATAAAATACTTTTCTCTCCATAGTCCATACGGACACCACGCGGAAAACTCACGGACCCCATTACAGGCTATGCGGTCCGTGTGCTTTCATAAGCTCACCGCTTGTCAATATGTTCGGTATTCCATTTGAGGGGTCCCCATGTGGACTCCCCGAACGGTATACCAAACGCCGATTTGAACCAGGCCTTAAAGGAATTGTCCATGTCGGATTTTATGGTCTATCTTAGGTCGAATTGACATAGGATCGACAGCTAGTCACCACAATGGTTAGATGTATGAGGCCACTCCGGCACCTGTACTGTACACAAGGGTTCCGAAAGCACAAAGTTCCAGGCCTTGTATAGTGGCTGGTTTCCATCTCTGCAGCTTAGCCCTTATGGACTTCATACAACTGGCAACTGCTTCTGTCCCCATGGTGTGTATAGTATGGACGCCGTAATTTGCCCCATACAATCTGCTAATCTGTGTTGGAGTCAGTTGTTATCCCCCCACAATCAGATATTTATGGCCTATCCTAAGCATAAGCCATAAGATCCGATATCCTGGGTAACCCCTTTAATAAATCAGACCCATAGTTGAAGTTCATATGACAGCTATTCCCCAGACCCCAATGCACATCCAAGCTGATCAAAGGTGGTAAAAAGTTGGGCCAATTTTTTGAACTTTTTTTTTAAAAGAGTCCAATCATAAATGTGTCCAACACACTCCTGACACCGAATCCACATCCACAATACCCGACAAAGGCCAAAAATCAGCAGGTCTGGTGCAAATGAGGCCAAAAATGTCAGAAATGCTTGAAAGATATTTCTAACAGCATTAATACATCTCAATATCTCACAAATGATTCCAGAGCAATAAAACATTCCAGTACAAATTTTGCAATAGGTAAATTTACCCCAAAGTATCAGAGTTGACCTGTTACCAATCTAACCGCTTCTTGGGAAATACCATAGATATTTGTAAAATATTAGAATTTCTGCAAATATTCTATTTCGTGAATTTTTTCCGTATTTATATTTTGAAATTTATTTTTCTCCTTTATGTATTTTGCAATAAAAATAGAGCAAAATAACCTTTTTCTTTACACAGGATTACTGTTAGTTAACTCAGCTGCCTTTTTCCATTTCTATCAAATTTGGAAAATGTTATATTATGTTGTTTAGTGTTCCAATCTGTGACCACATGAAAACCGCTCCATGGAAATGGACTTGTCTTTCTGGAGATGACATTATTATTAGTAGAATGTGCTACTGAATTTATTGCTTTCTCCTCTCGGAGTCTATTTCCTTTTCTGATTAGTAAAATGATGAATATTTATGTTTTCTCCCAAAGTAAATTATAGATCACATACTGGAATGTTAGATTGGATTAGAGATGAGCGAGTAGTATTCGATCGAGTAGGTATTCGATCGAATACTACGGTAATCGAAATACTCGTACTCGATCGAGTACCACTCGCTGTTCGATTGTAAAAGTTTGATGCAGAACCAGCATTGATTGGCCGAATGCTATACAGTCGGCCAATCAACACTGTTTCTTCTCCTACCTTTAGAAGTCTTCTCCGTGCAGCTTCCCCGCGGCATCTTCCGGCTCTTCATTCACTCTGCCACGCATCAGGCCTGGGCAGAGCCGACTGCGCATGTCCGCTTGTAGTGCGGGCATGCGCAGTCGGCTCTGCCCAGGCCCGATACCTGGCAGAGTGAATTCAGAGCCGGAAGATGCTGCGGGGACGCAACGAGGAGAAGACTTCTCGGAGGATTCAGCCTGACCCTCACTCATGGACTTGGTAAGTATAATTTGATCGAACGTTGCCTACCCCTGAAATGAGCATTCCCCCCATAGATTATAATAGCGTTCGATATTCGATTCGAGTAGTCGAATATTGAGGGGCTACTCGAAACGAATATCGAACCTCGAACATTTTACTGATCGCTCATCTCTAGATTGGATATCTTTACTGCGTTGCAATCGTTTCATGAGTGTATCAAGGAAAATATACTACTCAAGATAGTAAAAACTATGGACACATTATTTTTCCGTTAATATGTGTTGAATGATATATGTCACCATTATTACTATCCTGCAGATGCTATGGCATGCTGTATAAATTAAAGGGGTATTCCAGTTGCTTGTTTACAGTATACGGAGGCTTACAATACCTTACCTGTCCATGCTGCCAAGGGGTCAATGGAGAGTCTCTATCCACATCCCAAGTCTTTCTTGGCCATTGTCTCAGTGTATGAGCACATCGACCAATGAATGGCCAAAGTGGGCTCTAATGAGGTCTCCCCACTGGATTACAGACTGGTTAATATATAGTATTTGTTATTTTATGCCTCCTTATGCTCTAAAAAAAAAACCCCTAAAAAGATCTGTCAATCCAGCTAAGCTAGGCAGGAGCAGGCGAGAGGGGAGTTTCTTCTTCATGAGCCCAACACTTTTTAAAAATTTGGGTCTGATTTATTATTCCATTTGTGCCTGTAGTGTGGCATGGGTTTAGTGGTTTGTGCAACTTTTATCTACATTTTGCTATTTTATCATGGCTGCACACCATTTTTGTAGTGCCCCGCACCTACTGCACCTTGCAATGTGGGTATGGTTCACATGGTACAAAAGTTTAAGCCTAATTTTATTACCTATAACCGTTTAAAAATTAGCAAACTTTTTGTGCAAGCACTTCACTTCTGCCTTGGCTTAGAAAATACACCCAAAAAATCCATGGTGATCTCCGGCACCTTTCCCCTAGAGAATTGTGACACTGGTTTATAAACCAGTGTGAGACATTTTGATAAATTTGGCACAAGAAAGCACAGAAAAGTGGAATAAAAAATCCCCTCATGATAAATAGGGCCCTGTGGTTCTTTTTTCTGAAACACCGTAGAATTTCAAGTTAGTGCAGCATGAACCTGACAACAGGTTCCCTTTAAGCCCAGTGTCTCACGTTGCAAAAACACAGCCGCAAAACGCGCAGTGTTTTTAACTATCTGCAAAGTGGATGAAATTCTGGCTAATCCCATCCACACATTGCAGAAATAAATCTTCAGCATGTGAATTATATCTACCATGTCAATCACAGCATGTCAATTACCTCTATGGAAACGTTGGAAAACTGCGGATTTTCTGTGAAGAAAAAAAGAATGAAATGCGTTTCTGCCACAGTGTTTTCCACAGCATTTTTTGGCTGTAGCTCGCTACATGGGGCCTTAGCCTAAAGGTGTTATCCAGGGAATGGTTGAGCCAAAGCTGGACCAAAGAGTTTCGGGCTGGTTCTGACTCCTTGTCATATGAGCCACTGCCCCTGAGGATGCCAAGTATATTGGCGAAAGGTCGGAGGGGAAATGCTAATAAAGTCAGAACCACACCAGAACCCTCAGGTCGAGCTTCAGCAAACACCATGATCAGATAAATTGAATTCCATAGATAACCCTTTTAAATAAATGTAAATGAATCTTTACCCACATCTGAGACTCTACATGTCCCTTTTAGGCCTGTATACAATACCACTAATTTGAAAAAAGTGTTTTACCACCATAGCCATAAATGCCTGCCAGATGGTGGTGGACCTACGGCTCTTAGAAGAAAAAGTCCTGCCAGATGATGATGGACCTACGGCTCTTTGAATAAAAAGTCCTGCCAGATGGTGGTGGACCTACGGCTCTTAAAAGAAAAAGTCCTGCCAGATGGTGGTGGACCTACGGCTCTTAGAAGAAAAAGTCCTGCCAGATGGTGGTGGACCTATAGCTCTTAGAAGAAAAAGTTCTATCAGATGGTGGTGGACCTACGGCTCTTAGAAGAAAAAGTCCTGCCAGATGGTGGTGGACCTATGGCTCTTAGAAGAAAAAGTCCTGCCAGATGGTGCTGGACCTACGGCTCTTAGAAGAAAAAGTCCTGCCAGATGGTGGTGGACCTATGGGGAACTTCACCTCTATGAAGAAAAAGTCCTGGCAGATGATGGTAGACATACGGGGACTCCAACTTTTAGAAGAAAAAGTTCTGCCAGGTGAGGTGGTGGTGATTGAAAGGCCTCTGTATACAGCAGAGTATCTGCACTAGATTTTCAACAAATTGAAAAAAAGGAGTACAATTTTACAACATTTATGGTTCTTTTTTCCCATCTCGAGAAGCAGATAATCCCTTTCAAGGTCTTATCCTTGCATCAATAAATTGCCTTCCTTTCAAAACCATTTGCATAACATTCCCTTTGCTGACTGCTCCGACATTCTGACATTTTTATGACACTGGCTGGAAAACATTCAGTATCTATTAGTGGTTAGAGAATGTTTAGACTGTGGAAATATTGGATCAACTGGATTGATATTGGAACCATGATATGACCTTCAGATGTGTGAATTTTGTGGTGAAGCCTACACTGGCCACTTCCTGGCATTGTAGAACAGCACTCTTGGCAAGTGCCAGAACAAGAAGTCTGTCTTGCCAAATACCATTCTTAATGTGTTTTTCTATTGCTTTTTTTTGTGGATATCTTTCAACGTAGAACATTTTGGTCCAGGACTGGCATTCGTAAAGAAATAACCTTTTTCGTAAACTGTATCGTTGTTTGTGACGGCACAGGGTGGCAGATCTATAAAAAAATTTTGAAAGTGCGAGTAAATTTAGTCAAGATTCTTTACCCCAAATATTATGACTTCGCTCTTAAAAAAATTTATATCAATTCTTCTGGATCCAAAAACAGGATCCAAAATACTTGTCTATGTACAGAAACTCATTTCAGGTTTATGGTTATTGAAACTGACATTTTTTTTACTACGTTTACTTTTTTACCTTTATAGAACTTCAACTTTTTAAAAGCTTTCCTTCACTTTTTTTTATTTCTTCTCAAATTTCTGTTTTAAATAAGCCACAGCAATAAATTTCACACCCAATAACACTGTCTGTTGAAAAATGAATCATTTGTGCTGTAAATGGAAAGCCCAGGAACACAACATACTAAGGACCTTATTTTGTCAATGTAATTCCCTTACCACATACTGTAAAGTCTTCCAGATTTCTAGAAATTAACACATTTCCATTTGAAAAATCAGACGTGGGAGTTAAAATTGACTTTTGTTCTTGTTATCATGTGCCAAACAGATGATGACGTCCATGGCCTTCGATGGCTAGGAGATTTGACCTATGGTGTGTATGGTCCGGGCCATGTAAGAATATTTATGGGTTGACCTAGGCATGTTTCAGACACAAAGATTATTATTGGTAAGCATAAGCGGGCATGGGAAATATTCTGGCAAGTTTCGAGATTGTCATTTTAGTGATTTGGAACTTCTGAGTGATTTATTGGTTGTTGAGTGAATTCAGGAAAAGTTTTAAGGAAAAAAAAAAAAAAACCTTGGAAAATCAGGAATTAATGGACGGTCTCGGATTTCAATGCAACCTTTCTTATTAGCTTTTTACTGCTGTGTTTTAGTGTTCACTGTGATGTGCTGCTAATATACGTAGCTAGTAGATCAGGACACTGAAAAATGAGTTAATAAAATATTCTGCAATTGACTTAGGCCGGTGGCAGACGACCGTGCTGCAACCGGCTTGCCGTGATTTAAAGGCTAGGGCTGAACACAGGGATGTCCCCGTGCATGGGCCGTGTTTCCACGACTACTTTCATTAAATGAATAAGAGCCATAGAAGCACGCGCCGCAAAATAGAACAAGAATAGGACCTGTCCTATCTGATGCGGCCCAGACTGTCGGCCCGCACATGGGACCGTGAAAATCATCCTGTGTACGGGTCCATAGAAAAGAATGGGTCAGTGCGCGCTCCGTGAAACACACATTGACCAACAGCATGGTTGTCTGCAACCGGCCTTAGAGACAGAGATGTGACATGGCACCAATGCACAGTCTTTAACAGACCCCCAACTATAAAGTATTGTTTATGGTACTGGTCTCCTTATATTGGGTAGAGAAACCTAATGGGCTACCTAGAGCTCCGGGTCCTGGTGGGACCACATTCTCTGCCCCCACTTAAGTCACCCCCTTATTAATAAAATGTACAGAGAGAGTCACCATAAAAATTAGACATGTACTTCACAATACCATGTGCACATACACTGTAGAGGGACATTTTGAGCCCTTAGACACACAGGGACAGATTTTCAGATGAAAAGGTGCCACCAATCTGGTGTAATTTTTCACCAAAAATATTGGTGTACATGGCTTACACCACATTTACTAAATGAGTCAGACACTTTTTGTACACAGTCCGACAAAGAGGCATGACTTATCATTAAAGGGGATGGCTTAATGGGAAAGGAGTGGGATTTAAGATGGGACATTGTGTATCAAAAATGAGACAGATTGTGGTGCCTTTTATTCAAAGGAAGAGTTGTATCCACAATAGTGAATCTGCCCCAATATGTTGTGGATTTTTTTTACAGGTTGTTCTTTCTGCAGATTTACAAACAAATCCATGTAAATATATTCTGACATGTCTCAACATGAGCAAAACATTTTTTATTTTCGATAGTGCCTCTTTTTGATTGCATAGCATTTTTTCTAGCGTGAACTAGCACGTGGACTAGAAGTCATCATTGACACCTGTAATAAAAGGGATCCTGTCATCATGAAAATGTCATCTAATCTGTATGGAGCATGTTATAGAGCAGGAGGAGTGGAGCAGATTGATATATAGGTTTGTGGGAAAAGATTCAGTCCAAAATGTCTGCTGTTTCTATACTTGGAGTAATAGACTCCAGTGGGCGGTCCTAACAATGAGTGACATCCTACTCTTTGTGACTGTGCACTTTTAAGACCGCCCACTAGACTCAATTAATAAGTCTATGGAACATGGGAAGAATATGCAAATCTGACTTCCATGATGTAATTAGGATGCCAGTGCCTCAAGTATGCACACCAATAGAGGGCGCTCACTGATGATGTGCAAGTCTGTCTTCCATGATGTAATTAGGAAGACAGAGTCTCAGTAAAACAACCCTATAGAGGGCGCTCCCTTTAGCATCATGCCGACCTTCTCAGAGGCCTTTGTTTGCAATGATGTTGGGATTATACCAGATACAGTCTCTCAGCCAAGGACAGCTGTTTCGATGTATTTGCATCTCATCAGCTTGGCGCAGAGAGGACTGATCTGGCAGAGGTGAGAGGCTTAGAAAGGGTTGAGGGGATATCGTCACTCCATAGGGAGAGAACAACCATTAAGGTGTGTGGAGTCTTATTAAGACATGAGCGCTCCACTGTGCAAAGGAACATGGGAAGAATATGCAAATCTAAGCATAGAAAGGGCAGAGAAATAAATGGGTAAATAACAGATTATACTAAATCTTATCCCACAAAGTTATACATCAATCTACTCAGCTCCTCTGGTTGTATAACTTACCCCCTGCAGATTACATAACATTTTCTTGGTGATAGGTTCCCTTTAAGTTAAATTATGGGCCAATAACACTTACTAAAGAGATTTTATGAGATTTCCAGAAATGGTGCCACTCTTGTCCACTGGCTGGATATAGTACTACACTTTATTGCCATTTAAGTCCGCAATACCAAAGAATACCCTTGAAATCTATCCTATATTCTACCAATCTTGATGGACTAATGTATTAGTTATAATAAATTAATCTGTTGCCGTTCCTTAATGTTACACTTTGTTCCTTGTTACATGACAGGAGGAGTGATGTCATACCACATGGGAAGGCCTTATGTGAAACATGCTGCCCAGCATGCCAAACCTGCGGATTTGTATATGAAGCACAAGTCTGTTGTGTGCGGTCTTGAATCAAAGCCTCCATTAATCACGGGGGTGGTAACGTTCAAGGCATCGACTATAGAAGAATGTTTATTTTTATTTCTGGTGTTCAGAAAGAGTACAAAAATTATACCGCACCGCAGAATCCCAAGATGAAAGGAAATGACTTCTATTTATGTGAAATAGGACATTTTAGATATTTCATATTTCTCTCTGTATGTAACAACATGTTGTACCATGTTAGATGCAGACACAAATAATACAACAGTATAATTGAAGCAATGGTGCAAGAACTGGAACGTGTATATTTTCTACTAATAATATTGTAGATGAAAGGGCCAATGGTTACACAATGTATGTTCCGCTCAAAACACAGAAGTGAGAACCTGATGTACAGAATAGGACGGAGGGCTTTGTGTTTTAGTATTTACAGCAATGCCTAAATATTAGTTGTCCATTCACACTAGCATTGTGCTCTCCATTGTTCAGGTCCACCACAGTACCTGAATGATGGAGCGTCGGACCACTGTTTCAGTGGTTACGTACAGACACTGGCAGACCCCATTGACTATGAAGGGGTCTGACGGGTGTCTGTAGGGTGTCCACCATTTCGAAACTGAAGTTGTCTTCGCAGGACTTTCCTCTCTGATGATTGCCGGTGGTTTCTGTGATGGAGTTGACTCTGGGGCAGATGTGAAGCCAGCCTGAGCGAACTGGCTTTGACAGAGCCCTAAACTTTTCAGGTTCACCATCCACACATCTCTGTTATATGCCCAGAATATAATAAGTGGAAGTGCAAAGGAGATTCAGAAAGACTTATATTCACTTATACTGTACCCTTTGGTCGTTGGATGATGTTATGGGCCCTGGGGGACTGATGAGGCCTGTTAGTGGGCCTTAACGGGAATGTGGGGTGCACCAACATGACGCTTGAGATAAAGCACTATCCCACATGACTACTGAGACTCAATCACAAACCTTGAAATCCCCTGGGGCCAGTGACGTCTTGCAAGGAGCTTGGTGCCCGGTCTTCCCACCGAAGAAGGTTATAATTACCGAAACATCTGCGACTTTACCAAGACCTGTATTTATCTATCTCATCTCTTCATGTGATATTTATTCCATTTGATATCTTGTATGAACTTTCCATGCCGCTCAGACACGGGTACTATTATCACCAATTGTTAAATACAATGAATTATTATATTTCTCCTTTTTCACACACTGAGTGCCTGGAATTATCTTTATGTTGATCCGGCTATGACAAGCTCTAATGATGGCACCAAATTCATGATATGGTGGGCAGAACAACATGTACTACTAGATACCAGCCAGTATCTGTGAAGATACAGATACTAAGTGCATGGGGTGCTGCATGGGATGCAGGGTAACTTCTAGATGGAGAGGACAGGATGGGACGAGAGAGGGTTTTTTCAGTAGTGGGGCTCAGTATGTTTGAAGTAGGGAGAGATTCCAGAAGAGAAAGAGGTTAAAACTTTTAGAAAGGTAAGTAGTGACAGCAAGGGGCAGAGATCAGAGGAGGTGTGAGGAGAAAGGGTCACTAATGCAAGTAATGGGTTGAGAAGAAGAAATGAGCTTGGGAGACTTCTTCTTCTTTTACTGGGTCAAATAATGGAGAAACCTGGACCTATAGGAAGGTAACCCATGGGATTATTGAAATTATTGGTCACCTTTCTGAGGTAATTTTATTCTTGGCGGGAAAATTCTTATGCTCACCTGGCAGCTAGGTAGATGTTTGGAGCCAGTGATGGCTTGTGACTGGCTGACCAATGACCAAACATTATGGCTCTCAGGGAATATGTTCCCTTTGACCCAGTAACAGTTTTTGATTGGTTACCGGGATGGCAGGGAAAATATGTCATATACTCCCATGAGAGTCCACAAGTAGCAGTGAGGGAGGGAAGGGGACTGGTATTGCTCGGAAATTGATCAGACGGTAGATTACAAAGGAGAGGGGATGGAAGAATCTGATATTATGGACCTCAAAAGAGGGAAAGGAGAGTGATGGTACTGGGCACATGGCCTGAAAAGTGTATTGTGGTGATAGAAGGATGCCTACTAGTGATGAACGAGTAGTATTCGATCGAATACCTCACTGGCATAGGAATGTGTGTAATTGGCCGGACACCAAGGGGTTAAACCAGGGGGTCTCAAACTACTGCCCGCGGGCCACATGCGGCCCGCCAAGGACATTTATCCGGCCTGCCGCATGTGGCCCACGCGACGTCACCTGGATCGCTCACTAGTATTATCTGAGGCGCAGATAATACTGTGTGTGGGAGGTCGTACTGAGAAGCATATAATCTTAATTTTTTTTTTAAACTATATTTCGGCCCTCCAGTGGTTTGAGGGACAGTGAACTGGCCCCCTGTTTGAAAAGTTTGAGGACCCCTGGGTTAAATGCTTTGAATATTTGATGCGTTTAACCCCTTGGTGTTTGGCCGATTTCACGCATTCCTATGCCGGCGAGGTATTCGATCGAATACTACTCGCTCAACACTAATTCCTGACTATATTAATTTCAAGATTTCTGTTATGGTGTCTGTTATTTTGCTGGGTGAAAGAGTAGTTTTTGTCTGCAATTTTAGATGGACTATGTAATAGAGCTTTTGATGCAGATGTGGACATAACCATAGTATCTCAGAGCTGAATTCATAATTCTGTGTGTCCCAGAGTTCAAAAACAAATATAGCCAGTGCCATCTCTAAATGTACATGACGCTCTATGATATTTGAATAGCATGCCTTTCTAGCACACTTACAATTAGAATGGTGCAAATAACTATACAGATAACTACACAAATAGGGCTGCACACCATCCTGCCATACTTAGATAGAGCCACGTGCAGATGACACTTGCTAGATCTGTAGGTTTGCATTCTGGAATGTGAAATGTTTTCAGCAGCTGCTATGGCGTACTGTTGCTTAAAGGGATTGTCCAGGCAAAAATGGAAACAAAAATGATTTTTTAAATTTGCTGGGAGCAGTGAAAAAAACAAAACAAAACAAAACGTGGCTTCTTGGAAAACAGAACTGAGTGATCCAAATGGATGCACACAATCTCCTCAGAAAGGTGTAAAGGTTACTCCTTAGCACAGGTCATCCTCAAACAACTCCTAGAGGCAACTAACATTCTGCCTCTATGAGGTCCCTGCAAGGAAAGCAGAGCAACATATACTCTATACTGTACACTCTGCAGTTTGCAGTACATTGGAGAAAACAGTAGCAAAGATTTCACCAATCAGAGTGAGAACTATTTCTACTGAGATTGCCGCCAGTCTCGGGCAGTTCTTTATGTACAGTCACTACACAATATACTACAATATTATTTTTTCTATTCTCATACACAGTGAATAGAGCAGGAAGCAGACAGCACTGTTCTCTTTGTAGTGGACAGACCTGATATTGCAGATCGTCTCCCTTTTATTTGAATGTAGGTAAAAGATGAACTTCACACTTTGTAGTGTTGAACCAATCACCATACGTTTTATTGGTAAAGTTTGAGTGAACGTTTTCGGTCCAAAAAGACCTTCATCAGGTTCTACACAAAAAATATATGAAAAAAATCAAAACAGTGAAAAATTAATGCATCCAGCATTCATAATATATACAAATATATGACAGTGGTGCGCACATATATACAAATATACAAAATAAGCCATGCATATAATATGGTATGGTATATTCAACAAGTTCTTGTCTAGAGGTCTGTATCTATGATAGAATGGTCAAGGAATGTTACACTGTGCCAAAAGAAACCTGATATAGAATCTCAAGAGTACACAAACATGTAGAACCACTATGAACTTCTGCATACAGATATATAATATAATAGTGGCAGAGTATCACACAGCATAAATGATAGAAAGGCATGTAGTATTGATTAACTAGAATCACACTGGAAGCTTGTATCAAGATAGAGGTGATCCAGAACACCTATGAATAAGGTGATACGTAATGAGCATATTTAAAATTAAACATAAGTCCACCAGCCATGAACGCTTGTTGTCAAGCAGAGGCGCTCGTGCGTAATCGCTACTACAAAATGTAGCAGTCCAAATAAATAGATATGTGTATCAGCTGATGAGCAGAGAGAATAGCGGAGTGTAAGTATACACAGAGAAGGGGAAGCCCAGGTGGTTGTATGTCGAATATTGTAATGATATGGCCGTTTGTAACAAGGGCAAAAGTTGTTTTTGAACTCTGGGATCTGAGGATATGCTCAGGCCAAAAGGGGCCAATGTCTCCTAATTATACTATGAACCTTATACGTAGGTAAAAGGATGATATGAGTGAACAAATGTGATTCTTTTATCATCTGTTTTGTTGGGATCACATGGGCGTGAGTTGACGGGAGTGTCCTGTTTAGTCTCATGTAGAGCATTTTGAAGAATTTTATTAGGATAACCCCTCGCTGAAAACTTATCCTCCATCTCTTTGTATCTTAGTTCCCTAGTTTCGGTATCCTGGACTATCCTTTTAACTCTCAGAAACTGAGATTTGGGTAATGACTTTTTTTGTGGATTGTGGGTGGCAGCTAGCAAAATGTAGAAGACTATTTCTGTCAGTATCCTTGGTGATTGGTTCTACACTACAAAATGTGAAGTTCATCTTTTACCTACTGAGACGGGGTGGGACCCTAACTTCACCTATTGGGACTACGTCTGTATCCCTACGAATATTGGACATACCTTTCATTTGAATGAGTGATTGTCAGGGAATTTTTTTTAAACAGGCCAGGGTTGTGAAAAAATTTCAGGAAGAGACCTGTGACGTCACGTGCCCTTTGCTGAGGCTGCTGAATGGCCTCAGCGGTCACGTGCGGCGGGGACAACAATGAACCTGGAGGAGTGGACTGCACTAGGAGGCACCAGATCACCAGGGAAAGGTGAGGATTTTTTTTCACCGTCCCTGGTCAATTTAAGAAAAAATTATTTTGCCTGAACAACCCGTTTACACCTTCAACGCATAATCACATGAATGTCATTATGCACAAAGGGGTGTATGGAGAGAGCTCAGTAGCTGAGTTCTATACATATCTGACAGATCCCGACTGTATAATACAGCCAGGAACCGCACCTAACAGCTGCTATTTGGTGCTGTCATCAATTGCAGCTGTTAGCACTTTAGATGCCGAAGTCAAATGTGATGTGGAAAGTAAAGGACCGCCATGGGCGCCACCATCTTTGAAAGATTGTTGCCCTCCAGATAGTCATCGGAGAGCAGCAATCAATTGTCATGACAAATGGGGGCCTATTGAAGGCTCCCAGGCTTCTCATTATGTCCCTTCTATTACACAACACCAGAGTCAGCATGTAATAGAAGGCAACGTATTTTACTATTCACTGCAGTTTATTAGTATTGCAGTGAATAGTAAGAGCGATCAGATCCCCAAGGGTTCTAGATCCCTAGTTGGTCTGAAAATAGATGTAAAAGAAAAATAAAAAAAAAAAAAGTTTTTAAAAGTATAAAAAACACACAAAAAATATAAAAATTCAAAGCCCCCTTTCCAAGATCACATGTAAAAGTAAATAAGCAATAATAAACAAACATATTAGGTATCCCCGCAATCTATAATGTCCAAACTATTAAACTATAAAAATATTTATCCCATATGGTGAACGGCATACCGGGAAAAAAATCAAAATGGCCAAATGGTGATTTTTTCTTATAGAAATGGAATAAAAAGAGATCAAACCATCAAATCTCTAACATAGCCATCTTGTCCCACATAAAAAGACGCCTTATCCAGCTCCATACACGTAAATATAAAAAGTTGCAGGAGTCAGAACAAGGCAAAATAATTTTTTTTTCTCTATTTTGCAAAGTTTAAAATTTTTTAAAAGGTATCAAAATATTACAAATACTATATAAATTTGGTATTGCCATGATCGTACTGACCTGCAAAATACAGGTAACCTGTCCCACATAGTGAATGCCGTAAAAATTTAAGTCATAAGAAATTGACGCAAATGCATTTTTTTTTTCCAATTCCACCTCATGCTGAATTTTTTCCAGCTTCCCAGTACATTGCACAGGATATTGAATGGCACCATTACAAAGTACAATTTGTCCTGCAAACAATAAGCCATCGTGTGACTCTGTGGACTGAAATATGAAAAAATTAAGGCTCTTGGAATGGGGAGAGGAAAAAATGGAAATGCAATGACTAGGGTTGAGCCGATCTTGAGAGTTCAGGATTAGAGATGAGTGAACAGTAAAATGTTCGAGATTCGATATTTGTTTCGAATCCTATTATACTCTATGGGGGGAAAATGTTCGTTTCAGGGGTAGGCAACGTTTGATCAAATTACACTTACCAAGTCCACGAGTGAGGGTCGGGCTGGATCCTCCGAGAAGTCTTCTCTGTGCTGCGTCCCCCCGGTGTCTTCCGGCTCTGAATTTATTCTGCCAGGCATCGGGCCTGGGCAGAACCGACTGTGCATGCCCGCACTACAAGCGGGCATGCGCAGTCGGCTCTGCCCAGGCCCGATGCCTGGCAGAGTGAATGAAGAGCCGGAAGACGCCGCGGGGAAGCTGCACGGAGAAGACTTCTAAAGGTAGGAGAAGAACCAGCATTGATTGGCCGACTGTATAGCATTCGGCCAATCAATGCTGGTTCTGCATCGAACTTTGCAATTCGAATAGCGAGTGGTACTCGATCGAGTACGAGTATTTCGAATACCGTAGTATTCGATCGAATACCTACTCGATCGAATACTACTCACTCATCTCTATTCAGGATCATTTTTAAAATCCGATTTTCAATCATTTTCCAGTTGATCCTGATCGTGAAATTTGCTCGATCGCTGATTGGGATCCGATCTTTTAAAATCACGATCACTCAAACCTACATGACATTTATTATAGTTAGGGTTGAGCCAATCTTGAGAGTTCAGGATCGTTTTTAAAATCCGATTTTCAATCATTTTCCAGCTGATCCCGATCCTTGCTCAATCACCGATCAGGATCCGATCTTTCCCGATCCCGATCACTCAACCATAGCAATGACTTATTTCAGCCGTCTACTTCCTCCTTAGCGTCTATATATTAGCTTCTGAGAACAGCTGACCAAAGGAGATGCCAGGGGTCAGACCCCCACCGATCTGATATTAGTGATAGGATAGATCATTACTATTTTTATTTATATGTATTTTTGGATCTGTGCCTCATTACAAAAACGGAGATCCCGCATTGGGGTAGAGAATATATGGGGAGCATCAAGTTATATTATGAATACAGTATTGAATATGTACTTTAAAATAATACCTTGTCCACACGTTATTATAAGGATTATTATTATTACTATTATTTCTGGATTTTATTCTATTTTAGGGTTGTATAAGCCTGGACCATGAGCTGTTAAAATGATTAGAAGAAATCATTGAAAGCCACTTTATGGAGTCAAAATACAGAATATGGCCAAATCCAGGTTGAGTAAGACATATAGACAGTACATAAATAAACATGAATAGAAGGCCAGCTTGTCGTCTCAAGAGCGGTTAAGATGCTGGTTTTTTTATTTAAAGCCTTATATTTTTATTTCGCTGTTGAAGCTACAAACACAAGTCAGAAATTAAGTGAGACCAGAAGTAAAGGATATGAAAAAAAACCTTCAAATGTTAAATGCAAAGTAGTTTTATTTTTGCCAGCTTTTCCAAAGCCAATACATATAGAAAAGTAAAGACTCTTAAATGGTGACAGACGATTTACTTAATGTAGTCTGTCTAAATGTAAATATATTGATGTTACCAATGCCAGCTCTAAAACACGCATTAATATAGATATATTGTGAATATTGCTCGAGGGATGTCTCCAGAACGCCATAGAAAACATTTTATGGATGGCAAATGTTACTCCGAAATAAGGATAAACTAACAAAAAGAATCAGAATATAAAGATATAACAAGTGCTTATATAGAAGTCAAAAATGGCTTAAAGAGGACCTCGGGCATGTCCTCTAGCATATACCGCTAGAAAGCCAACAGTGCACTGAATTCAGCTTTCCCTTTATGTGCCCCGGTGCAAGAGATATTGATGCAGTTACCGATCTCAGCCCACTGTCAGAAGGGCGTTCCCGACAGTCTAGCTGGGCTGTGAGGAACGCCCCTCCTGACAGTAGAGTCCATAGCCCTGTACTGTCGGAGGGGGTGTCCTTTACTGCCCAGCCATGATGCTGAGCTGTGAGGAACCCCCCCAGTACTAGTCTATCAGGAGTTGGGGGGGAGCGTTCTTCACAGCTTAGCATCATGGCTGGGTGGTGAAGAACACCCCCTCTGACAATACAGAGATATGGACAGTACTATCAGGAGGGGCGTTCCCAGGTAGACTGTCAGGACTGACAGTGAAGAGCTATCAGTAACTGCACCGATTCCTCTTCCCCTGGGACACATAACGAGAAAGTCAACAGTGCGCTGAATTCAGTGCACTGTCGGCCTTCTAGTGGTATATAAAACCGCATGTGTCCGAGGACACGAAAGGTCCTCTTTAAAGGGGTTGCCCAAATTTTAGAGAAAACTAGAGTATGAAACAAACAAAAATAGAAAGATATACTCACTTATCTCTGGAGCTCCATTGTCCAGTGCCCTGTGCCCTGCTGGAACCTGCGTGGAGAGGCTCACATATGGCCTCAGGAGTCATTGGAGAGGGTCCATGATTTCACCTTATCACCGGTAGCCACTAGGCTCGGCAGTCATGGGAGCCTTTCCACTTATGGCACAGTGAATCCTGACACGGGAGGGTGAGGTGGCCAGGACCGGAAAAAAGAGTGTCTGGAATAAGAGAGTATTTCTTTATTTCTTTTACACCTACCCTGTTTGCTCCAAATCCTGGTTTAACTCTTTTAAGGGAGCTGGTTTCTTTATGGTTTATTATATGAAAGGGCTGTATCCTAATAAAAAAATGGTTGTTTTTTCCCACATTGGGTAACATTGTAACTCAGATAGCTAGTGAGAAATATATACCATATTTTAGCCCTCACTATGTCACCATTATAATGTAACAATAAAATATACCGAAATATAGTGTGCTCATAACTCAGCAAGATAAATGTGGAAGTGATGCATTTAAAGTAAATTTCTTCCCACTTATTAGGTGGAAAAAGAAAAAAACTAGCAAGTATATACTTATAAGTATTATATCTTGCTGTCATGGTGTCCAATGGGAGTCTCTGTCTTCTTCAGAACTCTTCTGGCCTTGTGAACAATAGGAGACTGCTGAGACCTTAAGGCTATGTTCAGACAGAGTATTTTGGACCAGAATCTGAGGCGGAGGCCGCCTCAGGTTCTGGTCCAAAATACAGGGTACTCGCGACTGGATGCCGATGCAGTGCACCAGCATCCAGTTGCGGCACTGCAATCCGGATTAGGCCCAAATGAATGGGCCTAATCGGGAGTGTCTTCAGGTGGATTTGTGAGGCGCAATCCACCTGAAGAATGAGCATGTCCATTCTTTTTTCCAGGGGCCGGAACAAACCACTCCCGGAAAAAAGATACGACCGGCTCCCATTGATTTCAATGGGTGAATTTGGCCTCAAAATCCTGACCAAAAAAACTCTGTGTGAACTCAGCCTTAATTGGGCCTCAATAGTTATATGGGGCGTGACAATGCCATGATGCTTAGATGCAAGCATATCATAAAGTCAGTGTGTCCCATGTAACTGCTGACTAAGGTCCAATCACTGGTCTCAGTGGTTGACTAGGGCTATTGGTGTCATTTAGGATGCCTAAAGTGTATGCAGAACCAAACTGGATGCTGTGATAGGACCCAGGAGAGGTGAATAAGACTGTTATGTTTACTCACCTCTCCTGGGCCACCAACAATTGAATTCTGACACCAATTTTGACAAATCAGGTATAAAAATTTCTGACTTTCTGGAATCCATGGACAGACTATGGGGCACATTCATTAGTCAAGACGTGAATGGAATTTTTGGCAAGACTTGTACCAAAAATGGTGGCTCCTAAATCCTTTAGTCAAAGGTGCTTGCACCTTCACGACTCAGGACTCAAGGCCACTTACTCAGGTTTTCTGGCAAAAGAAACACGCTCCTCCTTGCTGGAGTAAGAATCAATTTTTTACTTTTTCCGAGATGCACCACAAGTATTAAGAGGCCTTTACAACATCTCATGTTCACTCTGTTTCTTGTTAGACGACAATTTAATCTCTCAGAATTCTCAATGAGTTTCTGTTGTAAAAATGAAAAACTAAAATAAATGCAATAATAAAATAAATGAATGTTTGGCCTGGGAGCACAAACTTATATACATTTCATTCCCTTTATAAAAATCCAGACTAAAATAGATTTTCTTTTATGGGTTTTATTTTTTTTACATTCATTTGGAACTATTAGTACCATATGTTTTTTTGTATCCCACTTCCCATTGGACATCACTTTCCCTTTCTCAGTATGTTATACAGGGTTAGGGCTCATTTCTCAGAATCTCAAATTTAATCCCCCAAATTGATCACTAGCTTGTAAGATTATACTTAAGCTGGTTTAATAAAATTGCCCATTGACATGTCAGAGGAAATAATTTTTCAAATAATCTCAAACCAGATATTAATAGGTCATATATTTTGTGTAATTTTTCAACTAAATCAAGTAAATCCTTTAATTCCAACTTTCATCTACTGAGATGTTTAATACATAAAATACACTTTATAAACTATAGACCTTTTTAATGTGATTAGGTTTATGTTCACATCTGCATGGGAGGCTTTGTTGGACGAAATAGTACAGCATACAGTTCTATATTAGCTTGTAAGATGGCAGATACAGATATGGGGTCCATTGGGCATTGTTGGTGTTTATTGGACATTGTTGGTATCCATTGGGCATTATTGGTGTTCATTGGACATTGTTGGTGTCCATTGGGCATTGTTGGTACCCATTGGGCATTGTTGGTGTCCATTGGGCATTATTGGTGTTCATTGGACATTGTTGGTGTCCATTGGGCATTGTTGGTATCCATTGGGCATTGTTGGTGTCCTTACCATTGTATCCCATTACAGAACAGAAAGAATTGAAAATGCTGCATAAATGTGTACATAGCCTAACACAGCTCCAAGAAATAGAGAATAGTCTGGCTTGAGTATCTCTAAAAATTCTTGTCCCATCTCTACCAATATGGCCTTCGGTTGAACTGGTTTAGAGAGATCGGTTGCTGATATGCTAGTATCAAATATTGAAGTTGTTAAGTAGTGTGCCCCTTGCCAACAATGGGGTAAATTTATTAAAGCAGTTGTCCGGGCCCAAATAGAATTTTCATACCAATGACCGATCCACAGGATAAGTTATCACCATGTCTGTGTGGGGTCTGGACCCCATCATATGTCAATCTGTTCTACCAGTCTCCATAGCATTGTAATTGCAGCGGTGATACAGTTCACCGAAAACCACCACCATGTAGTGGACTGGGCTGCTGAGCTGTTCCTATTACTTGCACTAGTGGCTTCTGGTACCCAGAGCATCCTAGAGCAGATGATCTGTGTGAGTTTCGGGTGTTGGACCCCAACAGATCACATAGTGATGACCTATTTTGTGAATTTGGCACTGGACAACTCTTTTAAGACTAAAGCTTTCTGAGTTCAGCTATACCTTTCATCAGTCACCTGGGCCAAGTTATAATAAATTTGAAGGGTTGAAGCTTCTGTACCCTGGCCTGTGTGCATCCATGCATAGCATTTTTGAAAACTGTTGAGTAGAGCAAAAATTATCAACAGTCGTTAATAGAGATGAGCGAACAGTGAAATATTCTATATTCATTTCGAATAGCCCCTCAATATTCGACTATTTGAATGAATATCGAACCCCATTATAGTCTATGGGAAAAAACGTTTGTTTCAGGGGAACCCAAATTTGACTCAGGAGGGTCACCAAGTCCACTATGACACCTCAGCAAATGATGACAACACCTCTGGAATGCAACTGGGACAGCAGGAGAAGTATGCCTGGGAGCATCTAACAAGCCCAAGTCACAGTTTTACCCCACCATCACAGCCTATCAACTACACACTTTCCACACTCAAAAAAACCTCTATCAATGTGGGAAAATACGTGGAAACCTTCTTTCCTCCCCAATTGGATGGACAGAAACCCAAATTTTAAGCTAAAGAAATATTACCAAGCACCCCTTTAAATCACATTGCCCATGACAACCACAGATGGAATAGGCAATGGGAAATCCAACAGTACCCACCCTGAACTGTCATTGTGGATGTGTGTGATGTGGTAAGACTTTCAAAAATTCACTTTTATGGCCCTTAACGTGAGCCCTTCCAAAGTTGGTTACAGGCCTTTAAGCTGAGCTACCAGCAGAGTTTTAGGCCCTTTAACTTAGTTCAGCCTTGCACCAGCAGAGTTTTTTGCCCTTTAGGTGAGTTGAACCTTATACCAGCAGAGTGTTAGCCCCTTTAAAATTCTTAGCCCCTAAAACGGTGGTTCCAGAACCATCACTCTCATTGTGTGGGATTGATGCAGTGGATTGGACTGAGGACCCAGACATTTACCTTGATTGTGATTGTGAAATTGATAACATTTTGGCATCAAGTCCTGGGGGTAACTTTTATTTAGAGGACCGCAAAGGTGGAGAATTGGCTGCAACCACTACTACCGGTAATGGTCCTCTAATATGGGACTCTACATTACCTCTACAGTGTTCTGTTCAGGTGTTAATAGTACAAACAACATGCTCCAGTACTTTAGATGTAGATCAGAAACCACTTTCCCTTCTGATACCAGATTTAACCAAGTTTCATCATCATCATCATCATCCTGCTGAGATGGAGCCACTAAAGCAAACCTTGCCTTCCAAGGCATGTTCTGGAGCTGCGACTGAGCCCTTGGGGTGAGTAGAGCCTTGTTACTGCAGTGTTTTATTTTTTGGCCCTTGGGGTGATCCTTAAAAAATTAGATTTCAGGCCCTTGGGGGGAACCCTAAAAAGTTATTTTGCAGGCCCTTGGGGTGGAGCCCTAACAAATTACATTGCAGGCCCTTGGGGGGTATCCATGAAACATTAATGAAGTTTTTTAATAATTACATTAGGGTGAAGGGGCTGGTGTTGGAGGAGGAGGAGGATGAATTGAGTGCTGGCAGCCCCAGTACCAGGACTGTGGACTGGATACCCAGCTGGATATCCTCGTCCACGTCCTCGCCCCCTTCTGCTACTGAGGGGCACTGCTGGCAGCCCCTCTCCAGTACCTGGACTGTGGACTGGATACCCACGACCATGTCCTCGCCCATGTCCCCTGCTGCTACCCTGCTGCATGATTGGCACGTTCACTGTATGTTTCTCACACTGAGAACAAGCTCTCCCTTTCACTCCAAAACGAAAATGAGACGAAGATGGCCGACACTATTCTTATGAATCCGAGGTCATATGTTATCGGCAGCCAATGGATTTTTCCAATTTTTCTTCAATGCCTACGTTGTCATAGTTCCTGTCCCACCTGCCCTGCACAGTTATTGGTGCAAAAAACGCGCAAGGGAAGGTGGGAGGGGATACAAATTTTTACTGCGTTTGCCGCGTGTTATTCAATTGGAATAGAATATATCGAACAGCCTGATATTTGATCAAATACCAATTTGATCGAATGCTGTTCACTCATCTCTAGTCGTTAATTAAAAGTAAAAAAGTCTGTGCAATTTTTGTTAATGTGCGATGTAACTGTTGGCCATATAATACAAATGCACCGATAACAGCGGTTAGGACTTTAGAAGCTGCCATCACTTGCTACCAGGGCAGTGGTAGGTGTGGGTGTCCCTATATAGTGTCATCAGGGGACACCAACAAATACTGTACATAAATGTGGTATTACCATGATTGCACTGACTCGCAGAATATACCATAGGTAGTGTGCCATTTTTCCCATAGGTAGTAATTGCAGTTTTTTCCCAATTCCACCCCATTGCACACAATGTTAATTGGTGCCTTTGTGAAGTACAATTTGCCCTGCAAAAATGAAGACCTTATATGGCTCTGTAAACTAAAAACATTAAGACTTACAGAGGTAAAAACAAATGCAGAAATAAAAAATTGGCCTGGTCCTGAACGGGTTAAAAATGTTTCCAGATTTCCAGTGGTTCTGATAATAATGAAATCAAGGAATGTGTAAAACTAAAAATATTGCTATATCTTACATGGCCCATCTGCTACTAATCCATTCCTGCTGCTCTGGTGCTCCCCAACAGTCTTTGTTTACGTTGCGGCAGCGATGACGAGTAGAGATGAGCGAGTAGTATTCAATCGAATATCGAATACCATTATAGTCTATGGGAAAAAACGGGAATGTTGTTCTGGTTTCCATGGAAACCAAAGTTTGACACATTGGATTCTCCAAATTCAGGAAATAGCAGGACGAGGAGCACGAGGAGTTTTTTGAATTGAATTCAATGGAATTTTCCTGCGTGGTATTCGACCGATACGCAGGGGTGAACCATGGCTTTCTGCCGCCTGAAGCGGACGTCAGAAAGCTGCCCCCCCCCCCGAGGAGGGGGCGGAGCAGAGGGGTGGAGCCGAGTGGAAGGGGGCGGGGTCGAGTGGAGGGGGCAGGGCCGAGCAGAGCGGAGCTTTAGCAGGCAGAGAGCAGGCAGGGAGAGGACCTGCTCTCTGCCTGAGCATGAGGGGCGGCCGCTGGAGCAGCACTGCTCCAGTGGCCTCCCCAATCCACCGCTCAGTGACGGTGACCCTAAGCCAGTCCAGGACAGCTTGTCCTGGACTGGCTTAGGTCAGCAAAAATACCGCCCTCCCCATGGCCCTGAAATAGCGCCGCCTGAAGCCTCATGGGAGGTGCGGCACTGCTGCTACGAGTATTCAATCAAATAGTAGTATTCGATCGAATACTATACGCTCATCTCTAATGACGAGTGGTAGATCCACCTGACTGCTGTAGTC
Source organism: Leptodactylus fuscus (assembly GCF_031893055.1). Lineage (NCBI taxonomy): Eukaryota > Metazoa > Chordata > Amphibia > Anura > Leptodactylidae > Leptodactylus > Leptodactylus fuscus. Next base: position 325,699,802 of record NC_134265.1, on the reverse strand, counting down.
ACTGATTTGTTGCATTGGTCACGTGAATGTACAGTATGTTGTGTTACTGTTGCAGGACAACTAAACAAAGACTGTTATGGGCCAATGGTGCGGCTGTGCTAGAGCAATACTTTTTATTTTAACACGTCCATATTTTAATACATTTTTTGAAATCCTAGACATCCCCTTTAAGTCCTACCATTGTGCTCATTCATGGAACTTTGCCCTTTGATGGAGTAAAATATTGCTGAATATCGTCTATTTATTTAGTGGGAGAGAAACCTGAAGCCCATTAGATCATGTCAACATCACAATTCACGATTTTGTCCCCATCAGATAACTTTATCCCGTTGATCTGTACTTTACATTTTTCTGTTTTTACTTATCTTTTTGGCATCATTGCTTTTTTTCGTCCATGTTTGTGTCTGACCATCGTGGCTGTTTTTTTTTGCTGCAGTAAGATTGTGGTGTGGTTTAGGGTTTATTCTATGGTGGTCCTGTCCGAGAGCAGGGACCTCAAGATGAGAGTTATTACCGTCAAGATACTACGTATAAAGAATGTTCATTGGGATTTTGGAACTTGACAAAAATTTCTGCCCTGTATTTAAATTGTATAGGGTAAATGTGATAAGACGTATAGAAGTCCTTACGGTGCCGGCTCTGGCGAGGGAGACATGCTCATACTAAGTACCGCATATATTATCACCTAATTAAATTCTGTTAGGGTTTGCATTGAAAGAAAGTGTGAACTCGATTCTCCTTGGAGACTCGTCTGAAGAAACATGTTGGGGAACATTTTCTATATGAATTAATGTCAAAGGTCACCATTACAGCAAACACCTTACAGAATGTTCAACCTACAAAAATGTTCCTTAACACCTTTGTCTCCTGCGTATTGTTGTAAAATAAGTAATCATATGTGGGCAGATTTACTATTAAATGTACAAAAGGGATCTCTCTAAACGACAAAATTGGTAAAATATAAATTTTATTGACTATTAGTTAAAAATAGGTGACATCACCCACAACACACAGATAAAATACAACACGATAGGGATGGTTGCTGATTAGAGATGAGCGAACAGTAAAATGTTCGAGGTTCGATAGTTCGATATTTGCTTCGAGTAGCCCCTCAATATTCGACTACTCGAATCGAATATCGAACCCTATTATACTCTATGGGGGGGGGGGGGGGGAATGCTGGTTTCAGGAGTAGGCAGCATTCGATCAAATTATACTTACCAAGTCCACGAGTGAGGGTCGGGCTGGATCCTCCGAGAAGTCTTCTCCTTGCAGCGTCCCCGCGGCGTCTTCCGGCTCTTCATTCACTCTGCCAGTTATCAGGCCTGGGCAGAGCCGACTGCGCATGCCCGCACTACAAGTGGGCATGTGCAGTCGGCTCTGCCCAGGCCCGATGCCTGGCAGAGTGAATTCAGAGCCGGAAGACGCCGCGGGGAAGCTGCAAGGAGAAGACTTCTAAAGGTAGGAGAAGAACCAGCGTTGATTGGCCGACTGTATAGCATTCGGCCAATCAATGCTGATTCTGCATCGAACTTTTCCATTCGAATAGCGAGTAGTACTCGATCGAGTACGAGTATTTCGAATACCGTAGTATTCGATCGAACACCTACTCAATCGAATACTACTCGCTCATCTCTATTGCTGATGACTGGTTGGACTACAGCTATATAATACCAGTTTGAGGTCCAACGAATCAAAACCAGAAGAGATTCAGAAAATTCATCTCCTCGCTACAGGACCCCCTTGCCTCATCAGTCAGTAAATATCCATGGTGCCACAGAGGGATAGTGTTTATCAGTGGCGTAACTAGGAATGGCGGGGCCCCGTGGCGAACTTTTGACATGGGCCCCCCCCCCCGACCGACGCTGAAGACCTCAACCAACTGACCCCTACCACCGCCGCCACCCCCCCGCGCATTTCTGCACACACTATATTGGCCCCCATAGTGGCCCCTGCACACAGTATTGTGTCCCTATAGTGGCCCCTGCACACAGTATTATGTCCCTATAGTGGCCCCTGCACACAGTATTATGTCCCTATAGTGGCCCCTGCACACAGCATTATGTCCCTAGAGTGGCCCCTGCACACAGTATTATGTCCCTATAGTGGACACCCATGAACAATTATTATACTCTGGGGTCTTTTCAGACCCCAGAGTATAATAATCGGAGACCCAAGGGGGGGATACAAACATAAAAAACTCTCTTACTTACCTTTCTCCCGACTCCCCTCCTCTCCGTCGGCCATTTTCCGGGATGTCATGTGACAGGGCCCTGCGTCGCGGGTCATATGACGTCATGCAAGTAGGCCGAAGCCTGCACGGAGCCTGGAGAGGTAAGTAACAGTGTTTTTTATGTTTCTTACCTCTCCGGGCCTCCGATTGTTATAATCGGGGGTCCGAAAAGACCCCCGAGTATAACAGTGCTTGTGGGGCCCGCGGTGTCACTTACCGATCCTGGCCCCTGCCAGGATCGGTAAGTATATGGGGCCCGTTACCGGCTGGAGTAATTCCAGCCGGTAACGGCCTATTAAAAAAAACAAAAAACGCAGCGGTAGCGGCTGTCACCGGGCCCCCTAATGTCCCGGGCCCTGTGGCAGCTGCTACTGCTGCTACCACGGTAGTTACGCCACTGGTGTTTAGGTATGAAAGCACTGGAGGTAAAGATCGATAGTGAGACAAATATGAAGGGTTAGCGATACCCTGGTCAACCCATATCAACCCTCACCCCATTCCTAACTTCAGTCTCCGTAGCTATTGCAATGCTTCACGCTATCCTCTTCCTAGTTCTAGATGCCCCCGCTACAATACTGATCAATCATCTCAACGCGTTTCACTCATATTTTGGGTGAGCTCTTCAGGAGGATAATAAAGCTGGTCTAACAACTAACTAGGCGGATAGATGAGGTTAAAACCACAGTTGTCAGAGCCCAGGTGTAACGTCTCTGCCTGTTTGGGTCTCTGCGCCACCCTCCGCACGCACGCTACGGCGCAGGAGGCGGGCTCATTTTGATTCTTTGCTTAGAGTTTTTCATTGCGCTGTGTGGACACTGCTCTATTAACTTTCCTTTGTAATTGAATTTCCACCACACCCATCTCCAGCACCTTGTCTCTGAACATCAAATGGTTAATTCTAGTCTGGCCTGAGTGATTGACAGTCTGTCTACCAATCAAGCCTAGGACGGGCCTTCGGCTTCCTATATTCAAACCATTAGCCCACACAGCCATGCTGGCGATTCAGAGTCTGTCCTTTGACTTTGTCCCTGCTAAGCGTCTCTTCTTCTATTGTTATATTACTGACCTCCGACCTCTGGCTTTCCCTATTGACTGTTCTTTGGATTTAGATTTGGCACTGCATAGCTCAACTGTTACTGAACCCTTGGCTTGCTGACCTCCCTTTTGTGTTGTTTGTCTTGTCTCCGTTCTGTGTTGTCACCTATATAGGTAGGGCCCATCGCCCAATTGCCTAGGATAGGACCGGCAATCAGGAAGGGACAGTGGGGGTATTTCAGCTTAGGGCTAACTGTCTATTGCGCCCCTCCCCCCAGCGTTCACCAGCAGCAATTGGGGAACTGCTGCCTACTTGTCTAACATCGGATGGTGGGCTCCAGTACAAGAAAGGGATTGTCAATGGGCCAGAAAAATCGCAGCGTTTTACAGTACAGGCAAAGTGAATTGGATTCAAGCCTATACCCACTTTGTGGTAAAAACCACTGCGATTTCTAAATCCTCTAGAATAGGATTCTAAATTTTGTATAAATTTCTAAATATTTATATTTGACATTTCGCTCCTCTTTCCCTTTCTTATCTGAATCCAATACTTTCCTAAATCTCCCCTTTCAGTAGAATTAATCTGCCATGTTTTGACACATTTGGTATATGGAAGAAGTGGAAGATTTTTTTTCCTATTATTGTCTTTCCTTTTAGTGTAAGCTCTTCTCGATATCATTTGTGGCATGCCTTGTATAACTTTATGGAAAAGAGATGAAGCATCTGAAGAAAGATTGTAAATCTCATTTATTTTATGAATGGCCACCCAGGTGCTGGGAATGTTGGAACAGACAGGGCCCTTGTTGGGAACAAAAACAAAGAGCACGTGTTAGGGCTGAAAATATCTAGTAAAACACATTCTGACGATGATGTGACACTTGTACATGATTAATGTTGTTACTTTAGCTTATTGTTTCAACAGCAATTCTCCAAGGCTACTGAAGGCTCCTCCACTACCAGTTTTACTGATACTGACAGCTTTATGGGACTGCTAATAGTTATTTGTCAAATGACTTCATTCTACGGATTGTTTTTTTTAATTGAAATTGACATTGATCATGAGATCCTAAAACATTCCCTAATAAAAATAGTAATACTTTACATAAATGCTGAATTATAGGGAATGAGAGATTATTTTATTATTGTTTTTAACTTGCCTTTGTTTTTTTTGTAATTTATAAAATACATTATTTATTTTATAAAATTATGATTTTTCTTGGTAGAATTCAGCAAATTTTTTTTTTATATAACGATAAAAAAATAAATAAAAATCAAACAATATATTTTGTAGTGATTAGGTTTTTTTTTTTTCTCAAAGCAAAGTAGCATTTATTGAAATTATAAAATACAGCAGGGCAACCTTCTGTAGTCAGAAGATTAACATTTATGCTAAGGCAGCACATAGTGGGCCGTAGCCATAAAGTGTGGCAGCAAAAACTGCAGTGGAACGCATCAGTGGAATATACCGTATTTTTCGGACTATAAGACACACTTTTTTTCCCCAAAATTTGGGGGGAAAAGAAGGGTGCGTCTTATAGTCTGAATGTGGCCGCCCAGCATCCGCTGTAATAGAGAGGTGGATGCCGGCGAGGGATAGACGCCAGCACAGGTGCCGGGGCCTGAGACATCGCTGCGCTCCTGCCCTGCATGAAGCCAGCAGCGGCAGGAGCGATGCTGCTATTCCGCTCCTCCGTCCCCCCGCCGGGAATATCAGCATCGCTCCTGCCGCTGCTAGCTTCCTACAGGGCAGGAGCGTAGCGATGTCTCAGGTCCTGGCACCTGTGCCGGCGTCTATCCCTCGCCTTTCTATTACAGCGGATGCCGGGTCTGTATTGATGGCCCCTTCTCCCCCGGGGCCGGTCCCCACTGGCCCCATACCTGTAAAGTTGCTCCTGCGCGGCGATATCGCAGACGCCGACCTGTTCTGGTGACAGCCGGCAGCCTACTGAAGGCTCCCAGGCCTGTCACTGCTATATTACCATTGCGGCTAGTCTATGACCAGCCGTAATAGTAATATACAGAGTGTCCCATAGACAGCAACACAGTTGTATTGCCGTCTATGGGACTTGCAATCAAATGACTGCAGGTTCAAGCCCCCCGGGGGGGAATAAAATAGTAAAAAAAAAAAGCTTTAAAAATATATAATAAAAAAATGAAGTAAATAAAAGTTCTAAATCACTTCCATTCCCTAGAATATATATAAAAGTAGAAAATCATATGTCAAACACATACACATTAGGTATCCCTGTGTCCGAAAATGCCCGGTCTACTAATAGTTTTCCTGTACGGTGAACGTCAAAATCACAAGTGCTAAACCGCTGGGTTTTTTTTTCAATAAAAGGTGATCTAAGCAATAGACATTCCCCAAAATGGTATAACTAAAAAGTACATCTGACCCCGCAAAAAAAACCCACTCTATGCGTCCCTGTACAGCTGCAGGGTCACCTGTCAATGTGGCCGAGCAGCTATTGCAAAACTACAACTCCCATATATTAAATATTTTACCAGTTTTTGCTTCAAATTTCTTTTTCCCTATTTTCCTCCTCTAAAACCTAGGTGCGTCTTATAGTCCGAAAAATACGGTATCTTCCTCCAACATCAAATGGTTTCGTTACCTGCCTTCTTTCCATCTCCTTCCTGTCAGGAGGAACAGAGGCACCATACTTTAGATGTGGTAAGGTGCCTACGGACTTATCTTTCTCGTACCTGTTCTTTCAGGAGATCTGAGAACTTCCTTATTGATGTGTATGGTAGGCTCAAGGGTTTTATAGTCTCCAAGCCTACCATTTCCAGATGGGTTAAAGGGGCTCTAACAGCAAAATTATGCTGTATGAGCCCCACATATGCCTGAATAGCCTTTAAAGAGGCTATTCAGGCACCACTAATGTTATTTAACATTTAACAGGAGAATAGCACCATGTATACCTGGATGGCTTCAGACTTCTTTGGGGAAGTAGAACACAGTGGTAAGGAGGAGGAGGAGGGCTTGTGATGAAGGTCATTTGGGGCATTTTTTTTTTTTTTGTGGTTAATGGACAATAGCACTGATGCAAGATACCGTACTATCAGCTGTGAGCAGGAGATCTCACTACCTACCAAAGGAACTGCCACATGTTATCATGATAGCTGCATATGTCCCCCACCTCAGCAAAAAATGTTTTTTGCCTGTTATATCTACATGCTGTGACCCACTCCTCGTGTCCTCCAACCACAGTCGGGCTGTATTATTAACATCAATCCGCACAGAGAACTAAATGATCCTGCAGTGGGTCTGTGTTTTTTTCATTTTAGTTGCTATGATTCCTAGGATTTCTCTATCTGCCATGAGCTTGTATGTGTTTCTTTCTTGTTATATACTACTGTACCATCTATGAAACTGTATCACTGAAATTTCCCCATTGTGGGACTATTAAAGTAATATCTTATCTTATCCTATCTTATCTCTCTTAACCTGCCCGTTTTAAAATAATACCCTAAAAACCAATATGCAAATTATACTTACTGTGCATGGTGGGCGGTTGTGCACTGTCCTTTGTCATATTGGTGTCACGCCTTCCTCTTCTTTCTTCTTCCAGCGACGCCCTCCTGTCCTCGCTCTTCCACGCCTTGATCTTCTGTTCTTCTGGCGATTTTGGTTCAAATCCCGTGCATGCGCAGTAGCGCTCCCTTCAGAGCGCTACTGTGCACACTCCGGGGCCATTTCTGTAGTAGTTCTAAGTTCATGATCTAGAACTACGCGAGCGGACTGCGCTCCTCTTCATTTCTCTTCATTCCGGAACAACAGAAGATCAAGGCGCGGAAGAGCCAGGACAGGAGGGCATCGCTGGAAGAAGAAAGAAGAGAAAGGCGTGACAGCAAGATGACGAAGGACAGTGCACGACCGCCCACCGTGCACGGTAAGTATAATTTGCATATTTGTTTTTAGGGTATTATTTTAAAACAGGGGGGTGTTAAAATAAGATTAGCGGTGCCTGAATAGCCTCTTTAAAGGCTATTCAGGCATATGTGGGGCTCATACAGCATAATTTTGCTGATAGAACCCCTTTAAGGAAGCCATCCTTTTTCTGCTCAGGGGTTATCTTCCCCTGAATTTTATAATGGCCCATTCTACCAGGGCTGTATCTACATTTTGGACTGAGAGCCAGGCACTGCCCTTAGACCAAATTTGCTCAGCAGCTTCTAGGTCTTCTCAGCTCACATTCATGAAGCATTATAGATTAAATTCTTATGTTTCAGAGACAAGTGCCTTTGGACGTTCTGTCTTAAATTCTGTATTCCAGTATTGTGCTACTGTTAGGACGTAAGGCAATCATTGATTATGAGCAGCGCAAGCGTCCCCTCCCTTAAGAACGTTTTTGTTTACTTTATTAGTAACACGGGGGGGGGGAATCTCTTTGCCCTCTTTGCCCTCTTATAGGGTTGCAGTCATGCATATTTTATTTTGTGTCAATTAAAAATTCCACCTGTCCTATCAGAACACAGGGGCAGAAATACACCATATTGTGCTGCTGGTCGGACGTAAGGGAAACATGTAATTCTGCTGTTTCATTTTGCATTGTGGTTTTGCATTTTAAAGAGGATATTTTACTTCCTCCACCAACCTCAGTTTATAGCATCTTTTAATATGCTATTTAGTCTCTGTACTGTCAGGAGGGCGGTGTCAGGCAGGAGCAGACAAGGGGGTGGGATTCTGAGCTCTGACACTGGCTGCCTCTGATAGGAGATGAGAACTGAATGGGTATGTATGGATCTGCAAAACTTCACAAGGATCTGATGTGTGGATGTGTAAACTAGGTCTAACCCTTTAGGATGATGAGGTTACTTCTTGACCTACTTTCAATGATCCTGCTAGTAAACCCTTGACCCCTGTATAACTTTAGGACTCCCTTATCTTTTTCTGCCACACCGGAACTGCCAAATGTGCCTATTAATAATTTTGGCAGATCTCCTGGGTTTCTGAGCCAAAATAAAAACCATATTTATTTTTTTATGTTTTGACGTTTTACATTTTAATTGTAATGTGTGTGTGTGTGTGTGTGTGTATATATATATATATATATATATATATATATATATATATATATATATATATATATATATACACTGTGTATATATATATATATATATATATACAGTATATATATATATATATATATATATATTTTTTTTTTAAAACGTCTATTAGGCTAAGGCCCCACGAGACGGTCCCCAGTGCTAAAGCGCTGTGGGAAAAACCCTGTGGGAATGCGTCGCAGTTCTACCTGCAGAGCTTTGAATGGAAAGTTCGTGGAGTTTTCCTCTGCAGACTTTCTGTTATAATTGTAATTATAACACTTTGCCGCATAGTGGGCATGGGATTCGCATGAATCCTATCCACTTTGCTGTTATTGTATAATACTGCGATTTTCCCGTGGCGTTTCCGCTGCTGGCAAATCGTGGTGTTTACGGCCTGTGGGGCCTTAGGCTAAGGCTTCTCATAATGGGCTGCAGCAATAAAAGCACTATGGCAAAATCCACTGCAGTTTTCCCACAGTGCTTTTCACAGAAAGTCCTCAGTGGTTTCCTCTGCAGACCTTCTGCTTCTATTATACCTATAGGACGCCGCCAACATTTCTTGAGGTATGATTGACATGCTGCTTGTTTTTCTGCAATGGGTGGATGAGATTCGCTAGAATCACTTTGCAAGGACTTTAAAACGCGCATTTATGCCATGTGGGGCCTTAACCTTTCAGTACTATCACGGTGTCTGTCATACACCACTACCATAGACATATCTTTAGGATAGAAACCATCATACTACTTAAAGATTAATTTTTTTTTCTCTTTTATTAGTCTTCTTAGGGACTTAAACCTCCACTGTCTGGTGCAGCACCTCGCTATTCATGACATCACTACAATAACATATCTGGGAGCCTTCACCAGGTCTTCAGTTTCCATACCCTGAATTTGCATCATGGGAAAGGGAAGGGATGGTGTACAGTTTGGGGACAGAGCACACTCCCTCCCTTTGTTTAACCCCACAGGTGCTGCTTTATTGACAACAGCAGCATTGAGGGGTTAAACATGGAGGATTGGCAGGTGTTAGCCTTGTAACAAAGCCGACACCTGTTGTGTCTGATGCTGGCTCAGCTCCTGGAAAAGTGCACATTGCTACAGGGATAAAATAATTGGGGTTAAAAAAAAAAAAAAAAAAAAAAAAAAAACTTTTTCTTTTTACATACAGTACAGTTGTATTGAAAACTAATGTAGATGACACTTTCCCATATAGTTAACGTAAAGGTATACTAACATATACTGTCTAGACTCTTTGGACTATATCTGGCTAATAAAATTCTCGTAAGCCTAAATCTATAGCCTATGTTCCTCACTACCATCTGAGATTTATACACAGATGGTAGTGAGGAAAAAAAAAAAAAAAAAAAAAAAGCTCCTCTTTTTGAAGACGACCTCCTTTATCCACACAAGATTTCTGTCAATGGATTTTCAGGTCCACCATATATTTAGAATTTTATCTTTGAGATCACCCCAAAGGCTACATGTGCACAGGACTATGTCCATGCAGAAAATGAGGTGGATTTTTTTCTTCATGGACACTGGTCTAAGACCTTGTTCACGTAGCAAAAAAGTCAATGGTACCGCACACTCTAAGATTATATGTGGTGCTAGCGAAAAAAGGTCCTTCGACCCAAATATACTAGTGAAAATAGATTTTGCTGCACACACTGTTTTGTGATCAAAGGAATATAGAGATTTATTTTACAATATAGTTAACGCCTTTTGACACAATGCAAAATATTGGCATAGAAAGACAGACTAGATCAATTGGATATGACGTTTCGGTCCTTAGACCTTCATCAGACGCAATCTAGTGTGGTAGCAGGATCAGTATAAGTGTCAAGGCATCCTGCTACCACACTAGATCGCGTCTGATGAAGGTCTAAGGACCGAAATGTCATATCCAATTGATCTAGCCTGTCTTTCTATGCCAATATTTTGGATTGTGTCAAACGGCGTTAACTATATTGTAAAATAAATCTCTATATTCCTTTGATCACAAAACAGTGTGTGCAGCAAAATCTATTTTCACTAAGACCTTGTTCACATCTGCGATGGTAATCCGCATGGAACATGCAGACAGAAAAGTAGATCATGATCTACTTTCCTCTCCAAATGATTTGTACAGACACCGTACGGAAAGCACACAGACCCCATTATAGTCTATGGGTTCTGTGTACTCTCACTGCTCACCGTTTGCCAGTGTGTTTGGTAGTCCCCATGAGGACTCCCCGAACAAATTACCGAACAGATTACCAAACACAGATGTGAACTAAGGGTAAGATTGTAAAATCTAACATTGTTTTTTTTTTTTTTTTTTTATTCAACCCTCTCATCCATTTTTTAATGGCCATCGAATTGATGCAAATCCATTTTGTTGGATGTTAAAATTAGATCCATTGATTTGTATTGCACTGCACTGATCAAAAAAAAAAATGGACACATGTATGGTCTGTTAAAAAATTGACCTGTGTATGTCCATATTGACTCTCATTAATCTAAAAATAGATGTGTAATGAAATTTAATAAAATAGGTGCATGGGGCCTAAGGCCTTAGGCCTCGTGTTTGTATTCCGTCCGGGGGAGTCCACATGAGGACCCCCCTGAACAGAATACTGAACGCAACTGCAAGAGGTGTGCCAGAGAAAGCACACAGACCCCATAGACTATAATGGGGTCCATGTGCTTGCCACCAGATCTCTGCAGGGATCATGCAGGCAGAAAAGTAGTTCACAATCTATTTTCCTACCCGCATGATTCATGCGGGCAGAACGCAGCAAGCACACGGACCCCATTATAGTCTATGGGGTCCGTGTGCTTTCACTGCACACTGCTTGCACTTGCGTTCCGTATTCCATTTGGGCAGGTCCCATGCGGACTCCCACCGACGGAATACCAAAGCAGATGTGAACCAAGCATTAGCCTGCCTTTGGATGAACATGTTACAAAATGACTATGAAAAATGTATATTTTTCCCACTTCTTTTGCACCCAAGGGTTCTCATCTTCATGAATCCCTTATACATTTTAGTAACAATAGTACATGACTATCAAAACATTGGACATGTGAATGGAGTGAATTTAATGTAGCCGTGTGATGGAGTTAAAAAAACATATCACATGGCCGATTTTCTCGGTTACATAAATGTAGGTTTAGTATATTCACTTCACCTTTCTATTCTCATATTTAGGGTTGAGCCGATCCTGACTTTTCAGGATCGAATTTAAAATCCGATTTCCAATCATTTTTCATTCGAACCCGATCTCGATCCCAATTCCGATCCCAATGCAAGTCAATGGGATTTTTTTATTAATCGGAGATCGGATTTTAAAAGCAATCCTATTCACTATACAGCATGGAATCTAAGAATTGTTAGAATCCACGCTGTGTAGTGAGTCACTAAGTAGCCAGAAGATTTTTTTTTTAATCCTCTGGCTACTTAGTCCCCCCTGGTGTCCACTTACCTCCAGAGATGGCTGCTCCGCTGCTCTGCTGCTGTTCGCCTCGCTGCCGCTCCAGCTGCAGTCTTCTTCTCCCTTTGCTGCCCCCTCCCTGCCAGGTAACGAGAGTGTGGGCGGGTTAGGAGAGTGTGGGCGGGAACTGGGAGGGGAGACGTCACATCTCCCCGCCCTGTACCCGCCCACACACTCCTAACCCGCCCACACTCTCCTAACCTGGCAGGGAGGGGGCAGCGAGGCGAAGAAGACTGCAGCTGGAGCGGCAGCGAGGTGAAGAGCAGCGGAGCAGCCATCTCTGGAGGTAAGTAGCTACTAGAGATGCTACTTTAGTCTTCCATTAGAATGAATAGAGACAGCCGGCGCGCAGGGGGTTAAGGCTGTGTGCCGGCTGCTTCCATTCATTGCTATGGAACCGCAGCGGAGCCTTCACACTGAGTATACGCTACTACCGATCTCGATCCCACCTAAAAAGATCAATCGCTCAACCCTACTCATATTCTCTTTTTCTGAAATATTTTTCGGGTAAGATGCTAATATCTCTAAAATAAAATTAGTGCCAAAATTTCTCAAGAATAAATACAATGTATCAATATAGATTTTGGAATTTTCAGCTAAAAAAAACCCCTCAAAAACATAAAGTAATTCTTGTGTTCTGGCATTGAGTCTACCACATAACACAAACAAGAAGGGTGGAGGAGTTCAGCGATTAGAATACCTCCATTAATATTTTTATAATGGTCTTAGTCTGGCCGTAGAGCGTTCGTACAGACGCGGAGAGAATGAGGGAGGTGAAATTCCATCGCTCAACAACAGGCTAAATGTTTAACTTATTAGCTCATATAAAGCACACTTCAGGTCATTAAAAATGTATAAATGCCAAGTACTTGAAAATTAGATTAATGCTAAATTAGAACGTTGTATTTCCATGGCAGTAGCAAAAAAATTGCGAGCTAGTTTATGATGCCTGGTCATTTCGCCTTAGAAATGCAACTGTTTTCCCTTTATGTTTGCCTTTTTATGGTATTCATAAATCCAGCAATCTCCCATTTTTGGAGCACTAGCCTCGATCAATAAAACTATGTTTTCATTAGGATTTCCACATTCATAATTATTCTCCTCGTTTTTCTGCCGTGAAAAGACAAGCTGGTATTTCATCGCTTAGGAGAAGTTAATAATATGGTAGGCAAAACATCAGGAAAAATTATAATGAATGAGGCCATACAAGACTTAGAGAAACACATGTTTCTGTTATGAAATGTTCCCAGTACAAATCCTATAATTTTCACAAAATTCGCAAGTGACTACCAATTTAATGCATAAACACTTAATGGATTTAATGGTAATACGGGTTTAAAGCTCCACGATGAGGAATATAAAAGTCAAAAAATTGGCAATTTTCGTAGACGATGGCTTGTATGTTAATTATATTTTATCCACCTGAGATCATAACCATCTCTGTCTGAAGACTGAATTACCGGCTTAGGTGTCCTAGCCAAATAATACGAAAACCGTTTATTTCAATCACTTGTATCCAGTGTCACAGTTCTAAGGAAACTTCCAAGTTTCGGAAGGTAAATTTAAAATAAAAAAAAAAGAATAAAAATACAATTTTTTTTCAAATTTTCTTACTTTTGAAGAGAACAAATTTGCTAATTTACTGTTATACATATAAAGTATATGGTAATAACGAAGTTTTGGAAGGTAAATTTAAAATTTTAAAAAAGAACAAAAAAAATATTTTTTTTTTTCAAATTTTCTTACTTTCGAAGAGAACAAATTTGCTAATTTACTGTAATACATATAAAGTATATGGTAATAACAAAGTTTTGGAAGGTAAATTTAAAATTTAAAAAAAGAACAAAAAAAATAAAATTTTTATTAAGATTTTCTTATTTTCGAAGAGAACAAATTTGCTATTTTACTGTAATACATATAAAGTATAAGCTAATAATGTAATATTTTTTTATTAAGCATTCTCTGGGACCCGTTGACCTTGAATTAATTATTATTTTTTATAGGGTCTCTGGACTTAAAAGAATAAATAAACTAGTTTCAGGACCCTTTAATATGTTTCGGGGGCATGTTGACATGTAGCAAATAGAGATGAGCGAGTAGTATTCGATCAAGTAGGTACTCGATTGAATACTACGGTATTCGAAATACTCGTACTCAATCAAGTACCACTCGCTATTCGAATGGAAAAGTTTGATGCAGAACCAGCATTGATTGGCCGAATGCTATACAGTCAGCCAATCAACGCTGGTTCTTCTCCTACCTTTAGAAGTCTTCTCTGTGCAGCTTCCCCGCGGCGTCTTCCGGCTCTTCATTCACTCTGCCAGGCATCGGGCCTGGGCAGAGCTGACTGCGCATGCCCGCTTGTAGTGCGGACATGCGCAGTCGGCTCTGCCCAGGCCCGATGCCTGGCAGACTGAATTCAGAGCCGGAAGACGTCGCGGGGACGCTACATGGAGAAGACTTCTTAGAGGATCCAGCCCGACCCTCACTCGTGGACTTGGTAAGTGTAATTTGATCGAACGTTGCCAACCCCTGAAACGAACATTTTCCCCCCATAGAGTATAATAGGATTCGATATTCGATTCGAGTAGTTGAATATTGAGGGGCTACTCGAAACGAATATCGAATCTCGAACATGTTACTGTTCGCTCATCTCTAGTAGCAAATTCATTGCAGGCGTTTCTGAAAAATATGTTTGACTGGGTTTGTTTCTGCAGGGTTTGCCTATGACTCTCACAAATGCCATTAGATATTGAGTACGGGATATCCAATGGAAATTCTGCAATAAATATGCTGTCGATGTTGTAGATGAACCCTATGGCCTCAAAGGAATGTCAAAAATAGCCATATGATGAGCATTTCTGTAATGGCTGTTTTTAAAACACAATGGGGCAGATTTATTAAAGGGATTGCCCAGTGTCAGATCAATATCGAGAGAAAGATGTTATTGGTCGCATAATGCAAAAGTTCTAAAATTTTCCAATATATTTTCTGTATCAATTTCTCACGGTTTTCTAGATCTCTGCTTGTTGCCTTTCTTTGTTTACTTCCAGTGCACAAAAATCAGTCCATGGTCATGTGACATAAAGTCCCTGGTCATGTGATGGACACACAGGTGCACAGTTCGTTACTAGGCAGATGTCTGATTACTGTGCTGTGACTGTAACGATCTGTGCCCCTGTGTGTCCATCACATGACCAGGGACTGATTTTTGTCCACTGGAAGCAAGTAGAGTGAATGACAGCAAAGAAGAGATCTAGAAAAAAAATTCAATAAGAAGAGATCTAGAAAAAAAATTCAGTAAGGAATTGATACAAAAAGTATATTGGAAAATTGTATAACTTTTCATTACACAAACAGTAATATTTGTCTGAAATAAGACTGGCATTTTGTATGCCAGCCTCTAATCTGGCGTATGCCCATGCACTAGAATGGAAATGTTCCCCAGCCAGAAACTGGCATTGTTTTCCTGTCAAGATAGGGTCCAAGGTCAGGGTGGTTAGATTACATTTGTCACAGCAAATACAAAACTAGCATGAGCTATAATAATTATGTTGGGCTAAGACGTCCCCGATCCACTGTCTGCCCCACTTTCTACCCACATTCGGAGAAAGTGACGAATGAGGGGCAGATTGAGAAATAAAGCACACATTTGGTCTAGGCCAGTGGTTCTTAACCAGGGTTCAATCAAACCCTAGGCCGTATGCACGGTTCATTTTGTGTACCAGTAAAAAACCATATACGTATGTTTTGAATTTGGAAAAAAATCATATTTGATTTATTACTAAAGAAGGGTTCAGTGAATGTGCATACAGTGTTGGCCAAAAGTATTGGCATCCCTGAAATTCTGTCAGATAATACTCGCATTCTTCCAGAAAATGATTGCAAGCACAAACTCTTTGGTATTAATATCTTCATTTATTTTGCTTGCAATGAAAAAACACAAAAGAGAATGAAAAAAAGTCAAATCATTGATCATTTTACACAAAACTACAAAAATGGGCCGGACAAAAGTATTGGCACCCTCAGCCTAATACTTGGTAGCACAACCTGTAGACAAAATAACTGCGCACAACCGCTTCCGGTAACCATCAATGAGTTTCTTACAATGCTGGAATTTTAGACCATTCTTCTTTGGCAAACTGCTCAAGGTCCCTGAGATGTGAAGGGGGCCTTCTCCAAACTGCCACCAAGAGATCTTTTTACAGGTGTTCTATGGAATTCAGGTCTGGACTCATTGCTGCCACTTTAGAAGTCTCCAGTGCTTTCTCTCAAACCATTTTCTAGTGTTTTTTGAAGTGTGTTTTGGGTCATTGTCCTGCTGGAAGACCCATGACCTCTGAGGGAGACCCAGCTTTCTCACACTGGGCCCTACATTATGCTGCACAATGTGTTGGTAGTCTTCAGACTTCATAATGCCATGCACATGGTCAAGCAGTCCAGTGCCAGAGGCAGCAAAGCAACCCCAAAACATCAGGGAACTTCCGCCATGTTTGACTGTAGGGACCGTGTTCTTTTCTTTGAAAGTCTCTTTTTTTCCTGTAAACTCTATGTTGTCTTTTCCCAAAAAGCTCTACTTTTGTCTCATCTGACCAGAGAACATTCTTCCAAAACATTTTGGCTTTCTCAGGTAAGTTTTGGCAAACTCCAGCCTGGCTTTTTTATGTCTCTGGGTAAGAAGTGGGGTCTTCCTGGGTATCCTACCATACAGTCCCTTTTCATTCAGACGCCGACGGATAGTACGGGGTGACACTGTTGTACCCTCGGACTGCAGGGCAGCTTGAACTTGTTTGGATGTTAGTCGAGGTTCTTTATCCACCATCCGCACAACCTTGCATTGAAATCTCTCGTCAATTTTTCTTTTCCTTCCACATTTAGAGAGGTTAGTCACAGTGCCATGGCCTTTAAACTTCTTGATGACACTGTGCACGGTAGACATAGGAACATTCAGGTCTTTGGAGATGGACTTGTAGCCTTGAGATTGCTCATGCTTCCTCACAATTTTGCTTCTCAAGTCCTCAGACAGTTCTTTGGTCTTCTTTCTTTTCTCCATGCTCAATGTGGTACACACAAGGACACAGGGCAGAGGTTGAGTCAACTTTAATCCATTTCAACTGGCTGCAAGTGTGATTTAGTTATTGCCACCACCTGTTAGGTGCCTCAGGTAAGTAACAGGTGCTGTTAATTACACAAATTAGAGAAGCATCACATGATTTTTCAAACAGTGCCAATACTTTTGGCCACCCCTTTTTTATGTTTGCTGTGGAATTATATCCAATTTGGCTTTTTGACAATTCTTTTTGTGGTTTTCCATTGAAGACAAATGAAATGAAGATAATAATACCAAAGAATTTGTGATTGCAATCATTTTCTGGAAGAAAATGAGTATTATCTGGCAGAACTGCAGGAGTGCCAATACTTTTGGTCAACACTGTATGAAACTGGTGGGGTTGGTACCTTAAACAAGGTTCTTAAACCACTGTTCTAGGCCAATTCTCCCATTGATTTTAATGTTCCTATTCACATGGCCATTTTTTGTTCATTTTCACAGATACCTCAATAGAGTAAGGGATATGAGAGATCTGTGAAAACTGTTGATCCTCAGATGGAAAATGGGCATTAAAAACCCATTCCACTTTTCACAGCTGTTTTTTATTGTTCTGGTATGTGAATATAGTCTAAGGTCCTTTCACACAGATTTAGAATTTAGAAAATGTAAAATATGGTATACTTGGGTTGATTATGTGATTCATTGGAGGACTTGGCCTCTTATAAAATACATGGGACATTTATTTAAGTCTTCATGAAAAATAGACACTGTAAAAATTTACAGAAAATTAGATATATCAGTCAATGTTGTGAAAGAGGATGTCCATAGTTAGATTTCCTTTGTAGTATGGAGTTTATTAGCCTGAGACTTCATTTGGCCTTTGGATATTCATCTGTGTATTGGTCATCTGTGTCTCTTCATATGACATCTTAACCCCCATCATCTCATAAGTTACTGAAGATGGATTGTGGGCCAATGGATAGGAACCCCAAAGAAAAATATCCGATGGCGTTCACAAAGTCTTCAGACAACACTAGGATGGGTGAAAAGGATAGTATTTATTGATTATGCGTTTCGAGGCTTTTTGTGCTCCAAACTGGACACAACCTCTTTATCAGATCTCCAATGTCCAGTTTGGAGCACAAAAAGCCCCGAAACGCGTAATCAATAAATACTATCCTTTTCACCCATCCGAGTGTTGTATGATGACTTTGTGAGCAACATCGGATATTTTTCTTTGGGGTTCCTATCCATTGGCCCCCAATCCATCTTCAGTATCTGCTCAACCAGCTACCTCCCTAAGGAAAGTTGGGTATTCCGAAAAACAGTGAACCATTGTCCAGACGACAATTACTCCATCATTATACCTACAAGAATCAAGGGAAGTGTTTTTTGAGACCTCCAAACGCATCCCAGAAAACACAAGGAAGTTCCATTAGGAAGTGCAAAGTATCCTTCTACTTTTTTCCTTGTACGGTACTGCATCATCTCATAAGTGTTAGACCAAGAGCAAGACAGATAGACAGGTGTGTAAGACAGGTGTATAAGAGAGGTGTATAAGAGAGGTAGGTAAGAGAATTGTATAAGAGAGTTGTATAAGAGAGGTGTGCATGTTTTTGAAATATGCAACATGTTAATTTTAGCAATGAAATTGCAAGGATTTTTCAAATACATTTAAAGGGGACGATAAAAAGCAGAGAAAAACACAGCAAATACTCTGCGGGAAAAAATACAATGAGTTTTCACTGCAATTTTTCCCCACTGTGTTTTGCTACAGGGTACTTTAGCTTAAGAAAGCTTCTTTATTTTCCCAATGAAAGCTCCCTGAGCAAAGAGTCTCCTAGTTTTACAGTGTATGTCGCAAAGGTGTGCGCTTGTTTTCCTATTACCTGACCTTGGATCTGTTCCTCTTACCTGGTTATTAGCTACCTACCTCTGCTTGGATTACCATACTGAGTCTATGCTATCTGCCTTGACCTCTGAATCTGACAAATATATTCTGACCACCCTGGCCTTTGACCCTATCTTGACTACCATCTTACTCTTTGTTACATATTGGAGTCTCATGACTTGCCTGGGACTACTCCTAGATTTAACAGTCTAGTAGTTCCCTCCAGCAAAGACCAGATCCCTGTACAGGGGTAAAGGGTGAATACTAGGGGGTTACTTAGACAACACCCTCAGGAGTAGCCAAAAATCAAGCTGGTTAGATGGATCCACACCAACTGCAATATTGGGTGTACAAAATAATAGTTTCCTTGCACACATTGCATAGACATTTTTGCCTCTATATGACAGCACAAATTTGTTGGATCCCTGCTGTTAGCTGCTCAGATCTATGTACTAGAAGGTAGAGTGCCATCCTCTGTTCCTGGGCTCCGTGACCAGTAGGAGAGTCAATGCTGTAAAATATAAGCTGATTTTACACCTCTGCCTCTTCTACAGGATATACAGGATGCTTTACGTTCTATTGCATAGATATAAGTATTGTGTAGTGAAAGTTACTTCTTAGCAAAGCTCTAACCAAACATTACTAAAGACGGTCCGTTCTGTACACACTCTATAGTCTGCACTGTAAACTGAGAAGATTTATCAAGCAAAGTGTGGCAAAATTCTGGTTTAAATTCACCAAAAACTGTTTAACATACTGTGCACAATATTCAGCAAGTGTTTTAGACATATGTGGCCTATAGTACCTGAGTTGTGGTACCGTGCACCAAAAATGCACCAAAACGTTTGAAGCCAAGTAATAAGTGGTAAAGTTTAGTTGAGATAGTCTAAGGCTGCTTTCATATGGAGTAACATGCTGCTCATTCTGACACATAAACAAGTGTCAGAGTGAGCGCTGTAAAACAGAATCCCATTGACTTCAATGGGTGCCGTCTTACCAACGCTACACATTGAAATCAATGGGTTAAAAAGCCTCCCATTGATTTCAATGTGTAGCGCGCGTAATTCGGCACCTATTGAAGTCAATGGGATTCTGTTTTACAGCACTCACTCTGACATGTGTTTACGTGTCAGAATGAGCAGCTTGTTACTCCATGTGAAAGCAGCCTAACTATATACCAGATTTATGAAACGGCATCAGAGAGTTTGATAAATTTGTTACAGTTTAGGACTCTATAGACTAAATATGTACTGTCTGAAACTTAGACACTATTAGTAAATCTGTCCCGGGGTGTACAACTGGTATAACTTGTAAGAGTAGACATCTTAACCTGGTCTACAATCCCAATGTCTATGTATCAAAGTATAGTGCCTGTAATTACTAATCCTACTGTTATTTCATTTCACTCTCCTCTGACTGCTAGATCTGTTCCACATGACAGAACTATAAGCAGTTATGCTGCCACCTTATGGTGCCTCTGCAAAGCATCATATTGCTCTAAAAGCAAGAAAAGACAAAGCCATTTTTTATTTCAGACTGAAGTAGGGACTATATAGACAATATTGAGCTGTCTTCCCCCTCCCCATCCATCACTGCTACTGGTTACTTTACATGTAATTCTGCCAGAAGTAACTGTAAAATAGAAAATAAATAACAAGAAAAGCCCTAGTGGCCATACTATAGGAAATCCAGGGTCACTGAACTCCAAATCCAGGTTATGACATAGCCTAAAAGTTCTGAGCAGCTGATCAGGAAATCTGCTTACTGTCTATGACTAACATCCCATCAGCAACAACACAAACAGCTAGTCAGAAGTAAATAGACCTACAGAGGCTCTGCTTACACTCTCTTTGATCTGTGAGAAGAAGCAAGTTCCTTTCTGTGCAGGTTAGAGACAGGAAAAGAGGTACAGTATGTAGACCTGTAGAGGCCGAGAAGAGAGATCAGCCCCTCCACTCACTAGTTTTACTATATTGAGCTTGCCGGTTTCTAAAGATGGAACTTCCCTAGTAACAGGGAGTGAACAGCAACATTTTTAAAGTTTATTTTACTTCAGAATCACATGCTAGCTTATTAGAAATTGTGGAATCAAAGTAATGAATAAAACACAACTTTTATTAAAAATATATTACAAAAATTCTAATTACTCGAACCCTTCTGATTACGAAACTTTAAACAAAGGATATCAAAGCAATCCTGGCTAATTGCTATATTGCAACCAAGTTAAAAGAGTCATATTATGCAAAAGGCCAAGCACAACCATATTAAGCATGTAAATCATCTTTATTAGGACAGGTGAAAAACCACAAAGATAATCACCCCCTGCACTGAGATATCAAGATAATGCAATAAAAGCAGTGAGAATATAATAACAAAGACTATGCCCACACAACTACCTAGGTAACAATGTCAGGTCAGCAAAAGTGCCAAAAGTTGTTAAAAGAAGGTAGGAATTGGGATGTTATAGTAGTAATAACTTACTTAGAAGGGTAGAAATCAGGCTACACTTTAGAGCAGGGTACACTCTGGGGTGACTTTTCTGACATCTTTGTTAAACTTTAAGATCAGTAAGTAGAGATGACCCCAGACCTCAGAGTTTAAAGCTGGAATTTAAACCCCGGTGACCCTGTGAGCATCACAGAGTAGGTGGAGAGGAACCGACGGATGTAACGAGGGGCCCTAAAAGAGGTATTGGAAGGTCAGTATGAATTTTTTTAAAATTTTTTCACCTTCCCTTGGCCTCCACAAGTTATATTCTGGGGTCTGAAAAGACCCAGAATACAATAATATTACTTTCACTTCGAAATAAATTAGGCTATGTTTGCCTTAGAGACTAAGAAATTTGATAGATAGGTTCCTAGGAGCCCTGACAGTGTTCTACACTATGTTTTATAGATAGGTTCCTAGGAGCCCTGACAGTGTTCTACACTATGTTTTATAGATAGGTTCCTAGGAGCCCTGACAGTATTCTACACTATGTTTTATAGATAGGTTCCTAGAAGTCCTATGAGTGTTCTACACTATGTTTTATAGATAGGTTCCTAGGAGCCCTGACAGTGTTCTACATTATGTTTTATAGATAGGTTCCTAGGAGCCCTGACAGTGTTATACACTATGTTTTATAGATAGGTTCCTAGGAGCCCTGACAGTGTTATACACTATGTTTTATAGATAGGTTCCTAAGAGCCCTGACAGTGTTCTACACTGTTTTATAGATAGGTTTCTAGGAGCCCTGACAGTGATATACATTATGTTTTATAGATAGGTTCCTAGGAGTCCTGACAGTGATATACATTATGTTTTATAGATAGGTTCCTAGGAGCCCTGGCAGTGTTCTACACTATGTTTTATAGATAGGTTCCTAGGAGCCCTGACAGTGTTCTACACTATGTTTTATAGATAGGTTCCTAAGAGCCCTGACAGTGTTCTACACTGTTTTATAGATAGGTTCCTAGGAGTCCTAAGAGTATTCTACACTATGTTTTATAGATAGGTTCCTAGGAGCCCTGACAGTATTCTAAACTATGCTTTATGGATAGATACTTACCAAACCTGTACCAAACCTGTTTCTCCCAAGACAAATCTTGGAACCGAGCCACCGGAAGTGAAATGAATCCGGAGAACTTCACCTATCATATAAGTACGATTTTAATAAGAAAGTTGACTTAGGCTAAGGCCATATGTAACAAATCACAGGTTAAAAATACTTTGGAAAAAATGAAGTGAAAGTGCTGACCCCTGGTTCACACTAGCGTATGTGCTTGCCCCATTATAGTCTATGGAGTCCGTGCTCTTTGACAGCACAGCGCTTGCAATTGCGATTGTATTCCGACTGGGGGGGGGGGGTCTCCATGTGGACTCTTCCCGAATGGAATACGTACGCTAGTGTGAACCAACCCTTACTATGGGAAAAAAAAAATCAACATTTTTACAGGTATAATTAATATGCTGTGTTTTTAATAAACAAATGCATTTTTGAAAATGGTGTGATTTTTTCCCTCACAATGTGGGATTGAGATTAAATAAAATCTCATTCACTTTGTTAATTGGGAAATACATATATTTCCTCATCATATAGCCAAATCCTGAAATGGTGCTATATAGGACATTCTACAAATGTTGTCGCCCCCCCCCCCCCCCCCTCACTAATTCTGCTATGAAGTAATACTGTAAGTCCAGGACATAGTGTTAATAGAATGCTTAGAGAGAATGATGAATTCCCCTCAACATCTCAATGTTTCATAAAAAAAGGCATTGATCTATAGGTAGCCACCTTCTAAAAGGTGGCGCTAGAGTGAGTTTTCCTTCTTCTATCAAGGGAAGTTATTTCACAATTTTTTTTCCCAAAATATTTTGAGTAAATGTAAAAGGTCCCATTACATACAATCCCTTTTTTATACCATATACATTCAGAACATTTTGAATTGATTGAGTACCGAGAATTTCTTACAGAAATTATGCACAGTAAGAAGGTGCTAACCTAATTTTTTTTTTTTTTTAACTATGAGTCCCTCCCAGCAATTAAATGTACGGCTTATTTTAAAGTACAGTACTTTGAAATTACAGTCCTGTTCAGGAAATAAAATGTTTACATGAATTTATTATACAAGGGTCTCGATATGAGCTCAGGGACCTTTATACCTCATAGCAATGGTATTACAATTTACTTACATCTTCATGCTGGCAGCTGAACAAACTTTTATGAACCGGGACAATTACACCTCCGGGAACTGCAATTGTAGGCAGAGTTATAAATAGATTAAGAAGTAAAATACTTTTTGGCACTTCTGTTATAGATAATACATTGGCCCCCGCTAAATCTATGGAACAGTCTCCCTCTTGTTACTAGCACATAAAGTAATTAAAGTTGACTTGTCAAAATTGTCTGTGCGAACACAACGAAGCCTATTTTGGCATCTTGCGCTGTTACCCTATAGAGAGCAAAGTTTTGCTAATGATGTCATTTATTTGGGAGTTATATCATTTTTGACATAATTAATGCAGAATTAGGAACATATGGACAAGCATTAATAAGTATTTAATTTGACCATCAAGTCATTGTTTTTTTTATAGTTTCCAGGGTAACGTTCTGTTTCTCACATTTGTTTCACCATTATTAATGTTACTGGCATTTAGCGCTTGTACAAACAGATTTCTGGGTCCTATTCATAAACAATACCTTGGATCATTCGAAGTTGGACTATATGGACTAATAGGAAATTTATGCCGAAAAATATTCTTAAAGGTTAGACGCTTTTTTATTGGACTAGATTAAATGTAATGAAATTTTATACTAATTCGTGAACTTGAATAAATATATAATAGTTGATGACTGATGGATGGGATATGAGGAAATACACAGACTAGCTCATGTAGCCATCTTCGGCCAGCACAAATCAAGATGCTATTGACATTTTTGAGTTACGCCTTAGGAGTACAGTACTCGTGTCCTCCACTACATGTCTTCAAATGATGGAATAATTTCTTGGAGCTGAGACCATACACCATATATCAGCACTAGAGATGGGCAAATCGGTTCTTACCGAGCCAGGTTCGACCTGAATATTCCAAATTCTTATTTTTTTACTAAATTGAACACATGGAGATTGTGGTCCATTTGCCCAGTAGAGGTTCAACCATCTCTACTCAGCACTTGAAAAAGTCTCCTGTTGTGGGCTGATGCCTGCTGTATGGTTTGGGTTCCAATATATTGTTCCATCATTTGAAGATAGTGACATACTGTTAGGATTGTGCAGAAGCTGTGGCCATGAGATGGGCGTCGCTGCCTGTTCTTCTGTACAGTCCAGGGTTGCAGGGGTTAACCTGTCTTGCAACAGCCGGGTGTGGTCGAGTCTTTGATGGACTGGTGTGTCGACCAATGGACGCTCGGATTGGGCAGCTGGGCTATTTGCTGGTGACTGTCCCTTGCCTATATAAGGGGGCTGGTCTGGATGCCCTATGCGCTCTATGATCACATTCTGAAATCTGAAATAATGTGTGTGTGTGTGTGTGTGTATGCATGGGTTCCAGCCTGTAAAACTTAGTTGCCCTAGCTAGTAATCTTCCCTGAGTCAACAATGTCACTATTATTCAGGCAGTATGCTACCATGTATGTTGTGTGATAGTACTCAGTGGCTTTAGCTAGCATCCCTTCTCAGTCTGGGGTCACTGGAAGTGGGCTTAGCAGTAGTTGCCTTGGTGGTTGGGTGGAACAACATCACACTGGGTTTAGTTGGTCTCTGGCTAGTCCAGGAGTTCTGGCTAGCCAGTTAGTTTATTTGGGCGGCTGCTCTGACTGCACAGGACTCTGGTCCTTTAATTTAGCTGGCAGTGACATCAACTGTTAGACAGTGTTCACACTAGGTTTTGGCAGTTCAGGAGCCCAGAGGGCTCCGCAGGGTTTTCATTTGTTTAGTTTTTTTTTTTTTTTAATAAACCCTGCTGACCATAACACATACTTGATAGGGTTGGATAAAGATACAAGTTGAACCTATAATCCTACCCTGTTGATCAAGAGGAAAGCAGAAAGCCTGAGGCTGATACCAATTGTCCCATATTGGGGTAAAATCTCTTTCCAACACCAAATATGGCAAATAGACTAAATCCCTATATCAGCTTTCTATCCCAAATATTCTATAACCATATCCTACAATATTGTTACTTTCAGGAAAGTCATCCAGTCCCCTGTTGAATTTTTATACATTATCAGCCATCACAACACCCTTTGGTAATGAATTCCATAGTCTCACCATTCTTTCTGAAAAAAAAAAAGCCCTGCCTATGACTATGGTAAAAACTTTTTTCCTATACACCTTAGATGATCCCCCTTATCATCGTTACAGGCCTAGGTGTAAAGAGATCAATGGAAAGATCTCTGTATTGTCCATTTATAGATTTTACTTTGTTATTAGGTCGCCCCTAAGCTATCCTTTTTCCAAACTGAATAACCCCAAATTTGATAACCAATCTCTATACTTTAATTCCCCCCATCCCCTTAAATATCTTGGTCACCCTGCTTTGCCCTTATTCAGGTTCAGCTATGTCTTTCCTATACACTGTCTACCAATAAGTATTTGGACACCTGTGGTAGAATAGAAAAACAATGTTTCTTCATATTCAGTAATTGATAGAGCCTCCACGAGCCGTACAGCCTCGACCCTCCGGGGCAGCTTTCCACAAGTCCTTGTATGATGGCTAGTGGTATTTTATTCCATTTTATTTTATTGCATTTGGCTTGGAGAAGACAGGTAAGTTCTTTCTCCGATTTTGGATGGCTGCAGTTTCGGGGGTCTGCCGACTCGGGTCACATTGCGACAATCACCGTTCACCTTCTACTTCGTAATCACATAGACCAATATCGATTTTGGGTTCGCTTGCTATGTTCCTTAATGATCGACCATTTCTGTGGTACCCCACAATAACCCCTTCCTTGAAATCGGACAACTCTGCACTTCATGGCATCTTGCATGCGACTAATGCCAATGCTGTTTCCTACACAATACTTGACGGCAGAAGACATGACACCACAGATATCTTTTGCATTTGCATGGGTGTCCAAATACTTATTGGTAGACAGTGTATACTGGTGTCCACAATTCTGCACAGTATTCCATATGTGGCCTGACCAGTTATTTGTATAGAGGCAAAATGATATCCATGTCCTGATGCATCCTGTGATTTCACTTACCTTGGCAGCAGCTGCCTGGCACTGGTTAATAACGTTAAGTTTACTGTCCCCCAATATCGCCAAGTCTTTTCAATGGTACTTTTAGACAGTAAGTTATTATTTAATACATTATTGTAGAGCTGGATTCCACTGCCAAAGAGCATAACTTTACATTTAAACCATGTTAAAACTTATTTGCTATTTTTCTTCCCAAGCTTCCAGTTTCCCCAATTTCCTTTGGCATATTAAACTATCCTCCTCCTCTATGGCTACTCCTTTACAGAGCTTAGTATTATCTGAAAATATTAATATTCCACTCTGAAAAATATTAAAAAGAAGAGAGCCGAATACTGACTCCTGTGGCACCCCAATGGTGACTGGGATCCAGTCATGTATATACCATTAATAACTACCCTCTGTTTCCCAGAGTGCCCCCTAATTTATAATGGTCCCTGTGTACATCATTAAATTATTAATAGCCCTGAGTGCTACCTAAAATGAATACTACCCTATCCCCTTATTATTAATAATATCATGTCCCCTTATATTAATTATGCCCCTGATGTCCTTTTACATAAGTAAAGCTTACCAGTGCCCACCCTCTACTGGCTAAGCTTTATTACTAATACACTGTCCAGTTACATTAATGTGACCACCTGTCAAAATCCAGAATAACCAGTTTTGGCAAAGCGGACCGCTGCGAGACGTGCAGGAAGAGAGAGGATGTTATGATGATGATCACTGGGATGTTGAGACATGCCGACTCCAGTGCTGTGGCCAGCTGTGCTAGGTTACGCGGTTGAGCATCCATGGTGTGAACAATCCGATTGAGGTGGTCCCACAGATTCTTGATTGGGTTCAAGTCCGGGGAATTTGCTGGCCAAGAGAGTACAGTAAATTCATCCTGGTGCTCCTCAAACCACGCATGTACACTGCGAGCTTTATGACACGTGGCATTGTCCTGCTGGTACATGCCATCATCCTGAGGAAAAATAATTCGCATGTAGGGGTGAACATGGTCCGCAAGGATAGATGCATACTTGTCTTGATCCATCGTGCCTTCCACAATGATGAGTGCACCCAGATGTACGATGACACGTGCCTTCTGTGATTGGTTATTTAACGTTGATGTCAAGAGTAGGCGGTGGTCACATTAATATGACTGTTTATATACCCCATCTTTAGTCCCTATACTGTATATCCAGGGCTGTAACTTGAGGGGGGTACAGAGAGTACAGTCACATCGGGCTCATAAGCCTTAGGAGGCCCACAACCGCTGACATCAGTATTGAGATTGCAGCTTCCATCTGGCCCATAAGCCAAGGAGACCCACAGATAACCCCTAACCACACTAAGGTTTATTAAACTCCTTAGCACCCGTAACCATCACTATCAAGAATTTGCTGTAGGGATGCGGTAGGGGGGGACCAGTCAAAAGATTACACCGGGGCCCACAAGACTTTAGTTACGCCACTGTATGAATCCCTATGGCAAAAGTTATATATCTGTATACAAAACAGATCCACAGTATTGCCATAAGAACATGTCCTAAACCTGTATTGCTTGCCTCAAAACATGCATTTTAACATCTAGCGAGAATAGAAGAAAAGAACATTCCAGTGTGAAGACTTTGGGAAGCTCCTTAGTTTGTGGAATTGTGCGAATAGACCTCTGCACCAACAGCCAGTAGGCGACATTGGTATAAAACACCTAGGCTCCAGTGAAAGCCAGCTTTCTTCCCTGCCTTGTAAAAACTGAAGGCAACAAGTAAGAGTCGCCAATTAGCAAAAGCTAAAACAAAAATGTATAGTCTTAAACAGATGGGGCTTTGTGTGCGGCGCTTATTGCTAGCCATTGATCGGCCATGATTTACTCTTACCTGTGTTGTCTTTGAGTGTTCGGAGAAGTGTGTATGTGAATATATTATTTGTGTAATTGTCTTGTCTGATTGCGTTCTGTGCCTGCGGTTACTTTGCAGGGTAGTAAATTACGCTCTTACCTCATCAGCTCGCCCCACCACTATATTTAGCAGGGTCTTGCATTGAGCACTATTAAATCACTGCAGCTTTAAGTGAAGTGCTTTTTGTGTGGAGCTCGCTGTTATTAGAGATGGATTAGCACGTGTAGTAATTCCACATTAACCAGATTTGTTTCTAAATCTCCCCCTATTTGATTATTTATTATTTGCCGTTAGCGTACCTTCGTAGGTCATAAATGTGCGCTTTTGGGATTTGAAAGTGATATTTTCACGTTGCTAGAGTAAATGCTCTAAAAATTACCACTTTATTGAGGGGAAAAGAGGTATTTTATGTATAGGTAACATTTTATTTGGGCATATGTATTTTATGAAGGCACATTTTACATATAAAAGAATATTATATGATTATTATATTGTACTTGCTTCTTTTAATTGATCGTAGCTTAAACGGCCTCTAACTTTTCAGACAGCTTAGTCTCATTTAGTAGAACATGTGATTCTGGACAAAGATGTAATGTTCTTTGGGGCAACACGGTGGCCTTGCAGCGCTAGAGTCCTGGGTTTGAATCCTGCCAGGAACAACATCTGCAAGGAGTTGGTATGTTCTCCCTGTGTTTGCATGGATTTCCTCCCATACTTCAAAGACACACTAATAGGGAAATATGTACATTGTGAGCCCTATATGGGGCTCACAATCTATGGAAAAAAAAAAAAAGATGTAGTGCTCTTTATTTAAATATGTTCCCATTTTCTACCTTGAAATCCTCTCTAAAGTTTCTGCCTCTGGTTGTCTTCCTCCTTCTTACTGTGCTGTTTATTCCTTGTTACTATGGAAGTTCTGTCTTTAGAAACCAGGTCTGGCTACACAGCCTCTGCTTATTTACACACAGATTTCTTTTTTTTTTTTTTTTTTTAATGTAGATTGTGAGCCCCACATAGAGCTCACAATGTACATTTTTCCCTATCAGTATGTCTTTTTGGAATATGGGATGGAAATCCATGCAAACACGGGGAGAACATACAAACTCCTTGCAGATGGTTTTTGCCCTTGGCGGGATTTGAACACCAGGACCCAGTGCTGCAAGGCTGTAGTGCTAACCACTGAGCCGCCGTGTGGCCCCCTTACACACAGATTTCTATGCCTGTACACTACACAGAAATTAATCTTCAGCTTTCCAAAACTCACAGTGAGTGTAATAAGACTGTATCTACTTCTGACTAGCTGCTTGTATTATTGCTGATGGGATGTTAGTCATAGTCAGCAAGCAGCTTTCCCTGATTGTTCTCGGAGGATATTTTTATCTTTTTATTCTGACCTATATTTGGCGGCACTCCAGTATTAAATATAAAAATTTAAAAATGACTGTTGTATTAAGTCTTGTTTATAAAAGTTTTGTATTTCTGGATGTATTTCTTGATGGTGAACAGAGTATATTTGGGGCTATATACATTCCACCACCAAGATTTAAAGGGATCTACCATCTGACTCCCTGACCAATCAGCAGTTCCATTCTCTTTAGTCTGAGCAGATAGCTTTTTTCTGTGGTTAGTTGCGGAATGTGATTTCTAAGTTGATCTGCGGTAAGCTGGTCAGGCTATTACACAAGTTGTCCGCTTCTCAGTCCATGCTCAGTGTATCAGCTTCTGAGAACTGCTGATCAGTGGGGTTTCTTGTTGTGAGGCCCCCAACAATCTAATATTGATGACCTATTTTTCAGATGACCTAGTCTTTATTATGGCACTCCAATGATGGAGTGTCTTGCTCCCCGCATGACTTCTGAAGCAATCCCTGGCCTCAGTTGTCATGTGCGGGTGGTCGGGTACATCATTGCTGCAGAGGTTCTAATTTTTCTGCAGAGATGACATGTCTATCCATCCAACGAGGCAAGTGAT
Source organism: Leptodactylus fuscus (assembly GCF_031893055.1). Taxonomy (NCBI): domain Eukaryota; kingdom Metazoa; phylum Chordata; class Amphibia; order Anura; family Leptodactylidae; genus Leptodactylus; species Leptodactylus fuscus. The sequence goes on along the minus strand of NC_134265.1, from coordinate 325,669,528 downwards.
TGGCTTCAGAAGCCATATGGCGCCACAAAAGACCACATGACACTATTCACTTAGTTGATTTGTGAATTTGGCTGGTATAATATATGCAGAACAAGAAATCTGGTTAAGCAAGTTTGTTCTTTTTTCTCCAAAGCACACACTGTTTTATCCAAGACTGACTTGGCATTTGGGAATCATTTATTTTAAGCTTTGTCTTATAGGGTTGTGTATTACGTTTGAGGGCTATCAGATCATTCGCCAATGTTAATATGTTTGGAGTGAAGGAATCTGGAGTCAAGTAGATTTATAATTATCATTGTTGGGTAACCGTCCTCAATAGAGACAAATATATAATAGTCCAAAGTATAAAAATCACTAGAAATCAATATGCCAAGTGCTAGTGCACATAAAGTATGGGACACTTCTTAGACTTTATTTACCGTACAGTTTACTAATAAAAGAAATACCTACAAAAAAGAAGAGGGAAAAAGTGTAATTAAAGGCATTTGTATAATTAGAAGCTAGACTATCAGGAACACCCTTCTGACAGTGAAGAAATATCAGTAACGGCACCAATGTCTCTTCCCCTGGGGCACATAACGGGAAAGCCGACAGTGAAATCCACGTACTATCGGCTTTCTAGTGGTATATAAAATCACGTGTGCCCGAGGACATGAAAGGTCCTCTTTAAATGAAACTAAATAATGAAATTACCGTATATACTGAGTATAAGCTGGATTTTTTAGCCCAGTTTTTGTGCTGAAAAAGCCCCCCTCAGCTTATACTCGAGTCAGCAAAAAAAAAAAAAAAAATTATCTTATTTTATTTTTTTTTCTTTGGGGGGGGGGGGGGGGGGGTCTATGACCAGCCACAATATTAATGTATAGAATCTCCCATAAAATAGTGGGGAACAAAAGAGAAGATTTAAAAAAAAAATAAAAGTTCTAAATCCCTCCTTTCCCTAGAATATATATAAAAGTAGAAAATGACTGTGAAACACAAAGACATTAGGTATCCCTGTGTCTGACAGTGCCCAGTCTACTGAATATAGGGGATCTGCCGTGCTCCTGTTCCGTCGGGAAGGGGTTAATAGAAGCACGGCAGATACCCTATATTCAGCCAGGCTGAATTCCATGTGGGGGAAAGTAAACCTCAGTCCTCAAGCTCAGGGAAGGGGCAGACAGACAACCAAAACACCCCCTCCCCTTCCCCAGCAACTACTGCACCCAAAAACTCCAACCATTTTAATTTTTTAAATTTTCCAGTAGCTGCTGCATTTCCCCCCCTCGGCTTATACTCGACTCAATAAGTTTTCCCAGTTTTTTGTGGTAAAATTAGGGACCTCGGCTTATATTCGGGTCGGCTTATACTCGAGTATATACGGTAAGTAAAAAATGCTATTAAATAAAATATTGAAATAATTCAATATTTCAGCATATGACTCTCCAAATCCTGAAAACGCTGCCAAATATTTAATCTAGATCTCTTGCAAATTACGTATAAACTACAAATATTTAAAAAATATTCATTCATTTAGTGAATAATCAAGTTATCTAGCAATAGTTCATGTAATAATAATATTCTGGAACTCTGACTCAGGAGGATGATGGTCAACTCCTGACTGGATATACAGATCTGTTCTCCCTGACCTATTGTATTGATAGGCATATCCATATATATATATATATATATATATATATATATATATATATATATATATATATAATATTTTTGGATTAAACTAAAAGTGTTATGGATTTTTAAGGATCTTAAAATCTAATTTGCATTAGACTTGTGGGGCAGATAAAGTTATTAATTCTTAATATGTAACAGCATATATAGATTTGGTACTCTCAAAATGACCATAACATATACAACAGTGTGCATGCCATAAAAAAAATCTTTTAAAAATTGCAAAATTGTGTTTTTTTTCCCCCTATATTCCCCTAAATAAATATATTCAGTACATTGTACGTACCCACACAACACAAGGTCTTGTAAGCCTACATGGAAATATAATGTAACAATAAAAGGAATTAGATTGCTTAAGGGTTAATATGTACATAAGGCACCAGAGTTCTGAGTCAACAGCATTTGCTTGAGCCATAAATTCAAAATCTGCCATAAAAAGGGATATTTTGGGGAAGGCTTTCACAATTTTAACGTGACTGTTGGGGGTTAATAAGAAAGCTTCAATTTCTCTGTTTATGAGTGCTGCTACCTTAAGTAACACAGTAATGGTCCTGGGCCTAGACTGTATGCCTCTGGTGGGGAATACTAGGAATGATACATGGAATTAGAATTGTCCCACACGTTTCAAGAATTGACTGAATAGTATTGTATATTGAATGTTATCAGAATTTTCTAGCTATTGAATATTTTTCCGAAGTATTCAGTATTACTTGATTAGGCTGGGGTGGATCATTGTGACTTGTATGTGTAATATGGACTTGTAATGAAAGTCTGATGGTTTGGGATCTAAGCACGAGGACCCTCAGCCAATCCTGAACCGGTGTGTCTTTCAGTTCCTGATCTCAACAGATGAAAAACATTTGTACTCTGATGGAAAGAATATGTAAAAGTCCAAGTGCACACATGCTGATGTGTTCCGTCTGTAAGGGTCCGCATGAGGATAGAACACAAGCGCAACTGCAAGCGCTGTGCAGTTCAAGCACACGAGCCCCATAGACTTGAATGGGGTCTGTATGCTTGCCGCGCACTGCCCGCATGAATCGTTCATGCGAGCATTGCGCGGCAAGCACACGGACCCCATTATAGACGCTTGCAGTTGCGCTTGTGTTCCGTCCGTAGGGGTCCTCATGCAGACTCCTTCTGGTTGGAACACAACTGCATGTGTGAACCGGCCCTTACTTTTCCAATATTTTCCAGTGGTGTTGCCATCTAGCTAAAGTCTCAATTTCTATGCAGTTTGGGTCACTACATAGCAAACTACATGATAAAATCTGATGTTTCTAGAGGAATTCTAAAAATTTCAATAATTTCAATTACTAAGCACAAAGTGTCAACAGGAAATAATATATTGCTTAAATCATGTTTATATACAAACTTGTTTTATAATAATATAATATCAAGCGTCTAGCTTGATAGATGAGCCTGGTCGCTGCATTCAGAATAGATTGTAGAGGGGATGGCGATGGTTTGTCCAATGGGGGCTGTGTAGAGAGAAAAGAGCAGGGGGCCTAGGACCGAGCCCTGAGGAACCCCAACAGCAAGGGAAAGAGGGGAGGAAACAGAGCCCGCGAATGATACACTGAAAGAACGGTCAGAGAGATAAGAGGAGAACCAGGACAGCGCAGTGTCATTGAGGCCAACTGAGCGGAGCATAGTGAGGAGGAGATGATGGTCAACAGTGTCAAAAGCTGCAGAGAGGTCCAGAAGAATAAGAAGAGAGAAGTCACCATTGGATTTAGCCAGTAGGAGATCATTGGAGACTTTTGTCGCCCCGAGGGGTCAGAACTGAGGGGGGGGGGGGTATGTGAGAGAGTGAAGGGTGTGGTCTGGGAAGACAGGTATGTCCCAGCCAGGCAGCTAAAGGGTGTTTGGTAAAGATTCACACCAGGGAGGTCAGCTGACTAATCAGACCCTAATAACAGTCTGAGTGTGAAGACTAGCAGGGTGGCACCACACTGACAGAGTTGAACTGTCCAGACCGGACCTCCAAAACAGGTATTGTGCCACCCGTTGTTGTTGCCAAGGTGGGAGATCGGTAGCCAGTCTCCTGTATAGTCAGGGAAAAGTTTCTTTACGTTTAAGTTAGTTTTCTCATCCAAGAAGGATTTTGTTTTGTTTATCCTGTGGCTTTGCAAAAGCAGTGTATGCGTTACATGCGAATAAAGCCTGAACTCGTGTGCGATCCAGTGTCTGTGTCCCTCTTTCCTGCACTGCTACAAGCATCTGAGCATACCTGAGCAATTCCCCACAATGTAAATATATATATATATATATATATATATACACACACACACACATACACACACACACACAGACTGTGGAAAATGTCCTATGGATAGATGAGACAAAAATCAAAGTTTTTGGGAAGGCACATCAGCTCTATGTTCACAGACGGAAAAGCATATCTTGAAAAGAACACTGCCCCTACTGTGAAACATGGAGGAGGCTCTGTTATGTTCTGGGGCTGCTTTGCTGTAGCTGGCACAGGGTGTCTTGAATCTGTGCAGGGTACAATGAAATCTCAAGACTATCAAGGGATTCTAGAGAGAAATGTGCTGCCCAGTGTCAGAAAGCTTGGTCTCAGTCACAGGTCATGGGTCTTGCCACAGGACAATTACCCAAAACACAAAGCTAAAAACACCCAAGAATGGCTAAGAGGAAAACATTGGACTATTCTGAAGTGGCCTTCTATGAGTCCTGAGCTAAATCCTACTGAGCATCTTTGAAAGGAGCCGAAACATGTCATCTGGAAAAGGCAACCTTCACATCTGAGACAACTGGAGCACTTTTCTCATGAGGAGGCCAAAATACCTGCTGAGAGGTGCAGAAGTCTCATTGACAGTTACAGGAATCGTCTGATCGCAGCGATTGCCTCAAAAGGTTGTGCAACAAAATATTAAGTTACGGGACCATCATTTCTGTCCAAGCCTGTTTCATGAGTTTATTTTTTTTTTAAATATTCTGTTGAAGCGAAAAGCAATGTCTGACTTTCATTTGTTCATTTTCATCGAATTTTTATTATTACTTTTTGTCAGATTCAATTTATTTCTGTGACCATTGTGGGGTACTAACAATTTTGTCCACGTGTGTATCTATATCTATATATCTATATATATATATATATATATATATATATATATATATATATATATATATATATATATTTCAAATACCACATATTAAAGAGGTTGTCTCTGGACATAACATTTTACAATGTTTTTTTCAATAAAAATTTTTGGAAAAAAAAATGTAAGGCACATCTTCACTTCAGCACCCAGTCTTACGTCTCCCTGCCCCACCTATACACCTCCAGGTCCTTTTTGTCCCGGTAATGTGATTGTTCATCCAATCTCTATAACCAGACACATTTCTGTACTGGAGGAGACCAGGTAGAGGATCTGGGAGCCATCAAATCAGGAATTTCGGGGGAGTAAAGAACTGAGTAATATTTTCTTTTAAATTCTAATTTTTTTTTAAGCATTTCGAGCCTTTTTAAATATTTTTACTGGCTTGACAAGCATTTTAGAAAAAATCTAATTAACTCAGCCATTTTAATTACATTACCATGTTACAGTCTTTCCACTGTTCCATTTACCTATTCTGTTCCTCAGTTTATACATTTGGCCGTAATTAAAAAAATATAGACAAGAAATTCAGGCAATAAATAAGAAATGACTCGGCCTTAGTGGTCGATAACCCGGTCTCTAGTAGGAAGCCATTATTTCGAGCGACACGCTAAAACTTTGAGACTTTAATAGGTTTAAAATAATATCACATTTTTTTTTTATTCCCCCAAAGTTTTAAAAATAAATATTGTTGATTTTATGAATAAATACATTTTCTTAAATGATTTGGAGGGCTCTGTTTATTCATATACAGACAGTGTTTAGAATATGTAGTAGCCAGCATGTCTGCAGATATATTTATGTTGGACTGTTTACATTGGCTTCACCTCTGTAATAATTTATAACAGATTCAATGTAAACTTGCCACTGAGCAGGTCATAAAGATCTAGCATTTTACCCATCATAACTTCAGAGCTATTTTTCACACACACGAAAAAAAAATTAAAGAATATATTAATATATATTTTTAATTTTTATGTTATTTAAAAAAAAGTTAATTTTTTGTATAATTTAAAAAAAAATTAAATTTAAATTTCATTGTTAAAATTTGCAACTTTTTTTTTTTACAATTTTGAAACCCACCGAAGAGCAATGAGGAAATCCTCGGCTCCTCCACCACATGTTGTTAAATCAAGGTTTACTAGTCACAGTTTCGATGTTGTACATGTAGTTAAAAAAAAATCCACATGTTATATGAGCAGCTAGGCTTTCATAAACTCAGCAGCTGGGAAACTAGGCTTTCCCTATATATTCAAATGATCTTGTGCTAGAAGGCCTGGAGCCAGCACACTATACCTGGTGCATATGGCTTGGCTTGCCGAGCTCAATGTTGGTGATTTCATTTACTTAACAGGAAATCTTTGAAATTGTCCTGCGTGTATTACTTTTCCTTACACTACTTTGTGGGTGGCTTTATGTTACAGGGCTGCGAGTATATGGTTCCTAGTACAATATTACCGCCCTTGCAATAAGTGGTGTGGCAGTAGTTCACTACTAGAGAAGTAGTCTAGCCTAACTGCTGTATACAAGTCTTATGTAATTATATCACACTGAGTCATACACTATCATAGTCTAATGAATTTTAATATGTCGTAGGTGTTATGGGCAGGACCAGCCTCTACAGTGTTGTGGCCTCTCCTCTCCTCTGCGCTCCCGAGTCCCATGCTTCCAAGTCTTGGGAGGCAGGCTGGAAGCTCCGCAGTATTGTGCGGGGGTTGCCGGTCTCCTCCTGAGCCGGATGGGGGACTTCCGATTTCAGCCCTGCGGTGGGTCAGAGCCTATTTAAGGAGGACTCTGGCTTCGGCTGGCTATTCAGTTGCACTTCATTGTCCTGGTAGTAAGCATTCCTCCGATTCTGAATACCTGTGTTTCTGACCCCCCTTGCCTTGACCTTTGACCTTGCCTTTGCCTCCTGATTTTGTACTGTGCCTGTTCCTGTTAATGATCTTGGCTTGTCTCTAGACCTCTACTCCCTGAAATATGCTTTATACTTTGCTATCGCTCCTGTTACCGACTCAGCCTGCCTGGTGTTTCATTTGGATTTCCCTCTGTACTGCATTGCCCTCTTGCTGTCGACATGGACTATAATTTAGTCTCTGCCTCCACCTGTTGACCACCTGCCTCAGCCTTCTGGATCCCTGGACCTACACCGCAACCTCTGCTGGTAAGAGATCTCAGTGTCTGGTTTACTGTGGTTGGTGGTGCACTGTGTGTTTGTGTGTTTGGCGTTTCCCAACTCATATCCCCAAGTCCTTCTCCACTATCTGGGGCTCTGGTGAACACCATTGTAGGGTTGGAGTTGGTGCAGGCTGGGAGGGGGAGGGGGTGTAGGACACATGGCGCCTACTTTCTAAATTACATAATTTATCAAAAATGTATATTTACCCATGTTCCTGGAGCATTCATGTGAGTGATAGAGCAGCAGTGGGACAATTGCGAGCACCAGCAGAATCAGAAAAGGGGCTGTCCTACAGAAGGAAGTGTGGGAGGAAGTTAGGTAAATATAATGGGGTCAGGGGTGGGCTGAGTTAGTTGGGATGGGATAGTAGTGGGTTGGATAGCTAGAAAGACAGGGCGTGGGTATATGGGAGGGAGGAAGAGAGGAAGGGGGGAGTGAGGTGAGAGGGAGCTAGTTCGGAAGATATAGCACCATGTAAACAAATGCAGAAGATGCCAGGAGCTCCCAGACACAACAGGAAGTCAGTCAAAACACTGCTAAAGATATTTGGGTGCACTTATTAACCCATTAATACCACTAACAGACCTTTAAAAAATAAATAAATAAATAAATAAACATTTTTTTCCTGGAAAACCCATTAATGTTGGAAAAAAGCTTTCTGGAATTTGAATAAATAAGTATATAAAATTCTCAGAATGTGTTCTGACTCTTTATTATCATAAATAGAGATGAGCGAACAGTGTTCTATCGAACACATGTTCGATCGGATATCAGGGTGTTCGCCATGTTCGAATCGAATCGAACACCGCGTGGTAAAGTGCGCCAAAATTCGATTCCCCTCCCACCTTCCCTGGCGCCTTTTTTGCACCAATAACAGCGCAGGGGAGGTGGGACAGAAACTACGACACTGGGGGCATTGAAAAAAATTGGAAAAAGTCATTGGCTGCCGAAATCAGGTGACCTCCATTTTAGACGAATAGTGGATTTCAAATCCGGGTCATATGAGAATGTGAACTTTGTGACTATGAGACAGGGATAGCTGTACAGGCAGGGATAGCTAGGGATAACCTTTATTTAGGGGGGAATGTTATTAAAAATAACTTTTTGGGGCTCTATCGGGTGTGTAATTGTGATTTTTGTGAGATAAACTTTTTCCCATAGGGATGCATTGGCCAGCGCTGATTGGCCGAATTCCGTACTCTGGCCAATCAGTGCTGGCCAATGCATTCTATTAGCTTGATGAAGCAGAGTGTGCACAAGGGTTCAAGCGCACCCTCGGCTCTGATGTAGCAGAGCTGAGGCTGCACAAGGGTTCAAGCGCACCCTCGGCTCTGATATAGGAGAGCCGAGGGTGCACTTGAACCCTTGTGCACCCTTGGCTCTGCTACATCAGAGCCGAGGGTGCGCTTGAACCCTTGTGCACACTCTGCTTCATCAAGCTAATAGAATGCATTGGCCAGCGCTGATTGGCCAATGCATTCTATTAGCCCGATGAAGTAGAGCTGAATGTGTGTGCTAAGCACACACATTCAGCTCTACTTCATCGGGCTAATAGAATGCATTGGCCAGCGCTGATTGGCCAGAGTACGGAATTCGGCCAATCAGCGCTGGCTCTGCTGGAGGAGGCGGAGTCTAAGATCGCTCCACACCAGTCTCCATTCAGGTCCGACCTTAGACTCCGCCTCCTCCAGCAGAGCCAGCGCTGATTGGCCGAATTCCGTACTCTGGCCAATCAGCACTGGCTAATGCATTGTATTGGCGTGATGAAGCAGTGCTGAATGTGTGTGCTTAGCACACACATTCAGCTCTACTTCATCGGGCTAATAGAATGCATTGGCCAGCGCTGATTGGCCAGAGTACGGAATTCGGCCAATCAGCGCTGTCTCTGCTGGAGGAGGCGGAGTCTAAGATCGCTCCACACCAGTCTCCATTCAGGTCCGACCTTAGACTCCGCCTCCTCCAGCAGAGCCAGCGCTGATTGGCCGAATTCCGTACTCTGGCCAATCAGCACTGGCTAATGCATTGTATTAGCGTGATGAAGCAGTGCTGAATGTGTGTGCTTAGCACACACATTCAGCTCTACTTCATCGGGCTAATAGAATGCATTGGCCAGCGCTGATTGGCCAGAGTACGGAATTCGGCCAATCAGCGCTGGCTCTGCTGGAGGAGGCGGAGTCTAAGATCGCTCCACACCAGTCTCCATTCAGGTCCGACCTTAGACTCCGCCTCCTCCAGCAGAGCCAGCGCTGATTGGCCGAATTCCGTACTCTGGCCAATCAGCACTGGCTAATGCATTGTATTGGCGTGATGAAGCAGTGCTGAATGCGTGTGCTTAACACACACATTCAGCTCTACTTCATCGGGCTAATAGAATGCATTGGCCAATCAGCGCTGGCCAATGCATTCTATTAGCGTGAACTGAGTTTGCACAGGGGTTCTAGTGCACCCTCGGCTCTGCTACATCAGATTGCTACATCTGATTTAGCAGTGCCGAGTGTGCATCAGATGTGTAGTTGAGCAAAACTGACTCAGCACTGCTAAGTCTCTGCATTCGCATAGGAATGCATTGGCCAGCCTTCGGCCAATCAGCGCTGGCTCTGCTGGAGGAGGCGGAGTCTAAGGTCGGACCTGAATGGAGACTGGTGTGGAGCGATCTTAGACTCCGCCTCCTCCAGCAGAGCCAGCGCTGATTGGTCGAGTTCCGTACTCTGGCCAATCAGCACTGGCCAATGCATTTCTATGGGGAAAAGTTAGCTTGCGAAAACCGCAAACTGACAGGGATTTCCATGAAATAAAGTGACTTTAATGCCCCCAGACATGCTTCCCCTGCTGTCCCAGTGTCATTCCAGGGTGTTGGTATCATTTCCTGGGGTGTCATAGTGGACTTGGTGACCCTCCAGACACGAATTTGGGTTTCCCCCTTAACGAGTTTATGTTCCCCATAGACTATAATGGGGTTCGAAACCCATTCGAACACTCGAACAGTGAGCGGCTGTTCGAATCGAATTTCGAACCTCGAACATTTTAGTGTTCGCTCATCTCTAATCATAAACCCTGAAACCATCACCCTGTCACTGGTTCACCACTTTTCATTCTTGGACCCATTATGGAAATTATTAGCCATTGTAACCTAACAAACATTTGTAATACTCAACGCAGAGGGCGGTTTTGGCAATAGGGTAGTTAGTGGCTGCTATACAGGAGCCCATCCCCAACACCCATGGAAGCCAATATACCAATCATTACATGTAATATGTAAGTTTCTTGCAGATGTTGTTCTTTGTTGGATTCAAACCCAGGACCCCAGTGAATCACAACAGTACAAACCAATGAGACAATGTGCTGTCCAATAAAGAGGGCCTGCGAAGCATCAGAATGGGAAGACTTGGAACCAAAGAAATAAGTATTACTTTCTTTTAAATTTTATTCTTTTAAGTATGCGGAGCCTTTTTCAAATATTTTTACTGGCTGCCAACCAATTATAAAAATCTAATTAACTCTTTCCCATTTTAATTACATTACCATGTTACAGTCTTTCCACTGTTACATTTACCTATTCTGTTCCTTAGTTTATTCATCTTGGCAGTAATTAAAATTATATATGAGAAATTCAAGCACTAAATAAGGAAAGACTTGGCCTTAGTCGTCGATAACAGTCTCTAGTAGGAAGCCATTATTACAATTGACATGCTAAAACTTTTACAATTTAATACATTTAAAAAATATCATGTTTTACCCAAATTTTGTCACATAATTTTTGCTAATTTTATGAATAAATATATTTTCTTAAATTCTGCATCCAAAACACATCCCACCCTGTGACAGGTGAGTTGTCATGAGAAAATAAATATCATTTACATCAACTATCTTTGATCCTTGCCCCTTAACCCCAGTTTTTGACTTCCTGACAGAGTTCCATTTTTCAAATCTGATGTGTTACTTCCTGCGGTAATAACGTTGGAACAACTAAACTCACCAAAGTGATTTTGAGATTGTTTCTTCATGGCACATTGTCCTTTGTCTTCATGGTAACTTTTAGTCAATATGTTTTGTGTTTATCAATAAAAAAAATTGGAAATTTGGTAGAAATTTTGAAAAATTAGCAATTTAAAATCTTTTAAATAATCTGCTTTTCATACAGAGAGTCATACCATCCAAATTAGTTCATAAATCTAATTTATCATATTTCTGCTTCATGTTAGGCATCAAACTTTATTCACCCTTTAATTTTTACAGACATCATAAGGCTTACAAGTCAGACAGCAATTTTCTAAATTTACAAAATTTTACAAAATTTTACATTTTCAAGGGTTTAATTCAATTATGAAGGGGTTTTGAAAGGCCTCTGTATTAGAACCCCCCATAAATTACCACATTTTAAAAACTACACACCTTAAATAAGCCAAAACAGCATATACAATATATCTTAACCCTATAAACGTTAAAAAGGAATTAAGATGAAATGGAGAGGAAATCTTCAAGTTTCAATTTCTTTTACTAATATTTTCATTAGTCCTAGAATTGACATATTCCAAACGGGTTAAAGGAGAAAATGTGCCAAAACTGTGAAAACCCGCAAAAACTGACCCATTTTGGAAACTAGACCCCTCAAGGAATTTATCAAGGGACATAGTGAATATTTTGACCATACAGGTTTTTCACTAAATTTATTAACATTGGGATGTGAAAATGAAAAATTACTTTTTTCCAGATAAAATATCACTTTAGGCCCAAAATTTTCATCTTTACAAAGGGATAAAGAAGAATAACTAACTTTTTTGTTCTGAACACGCTGATACGCGATACGTTCTGATACGCTGACTGTTTCACTGAATTTACTCACAATCTGATGTGAAAATTAAATATTACTTTTTGTCCAATAAAATGTCGCAATAGGTTAAAAGAGGAAAAACACCCCACAGTTTGTTACACAGTTTCTCTTAAACACGGCAATACCCCATATGAGGTCATGAACTGCTGTCTGGGTACATGGTGGAGCTTGGAACGGAAAGAACGCTATGAAGCTTTTAGAGGGAAAATTTTGTTGTAATTGTTTGAGTGCCATGTCTCATTTGCACACCCCGAAAATACCAGTACAACAAAAAGAACCAAAACATGACCCCATTTTGTAAACTACACCCCTCAAGGAATGTATCAAGGGCTATACTAAGCATTTTGATCTCACCAATGTTGCTCTATCCACAAATTTTTCATTTTTACAAGCGTTTAAAAGAGAAAATATGTTTTTTTTTTTACGTCGTTCACTGTTCAATGTTTCTGTTTTATTGTTCGGGTTTTACCAATGCGGTGATACCAAATATGTACTGTTTTTTTTTTTTTTTTTACATAATACAACATCCAGGATCAATCAGGTATGTGGCAGGGCAGTGCTTTAATAAATCCAATTTAGAAAATCCAGCATCAATTCCATGTATAAAACTTAGCCTTTATTGTAAAGGATTTTAGAACATCATACGTTCCATATAAAATTCATTATCAAAAGTCCATGGTGGCAGAGACAGAAAAAAAGGAAGCGTCTGGCTGACGCGTTTCGGAGCGTTAATACAGCCCCTTACTCATAGCCTCAGTGCTTTACCAATTTAAAACGCCGGCACCCCCAGAACACACTGAGGGTCCTTCAGGGCCCAATTATATAGTAAAACCCCTGAGATGTGCGGCATCTCAGTGGTTAACAATTGCTCAGGGGATGACACTTGCTTGTTTTATCATATGTTTCTTGAAATGTATTGAACGGGGGTCTTTCACCAGGAAACTTGATATTGGACCAGTCACAGAGCTTTGTTGGGGATATTTAAAGAGGACCTTTCATGTCTTCGGGCACGTACATATTTATATACTGCTAGAAAGCCGACTGTGAACTGAATTCAGTACACTGTTGGCTTTCCTGCTATGTGACCCAGGGAAGAGATATCAGTGGCGCTACCAAACTCTGCCCACTGTCAGAAGGGCGTTCCTGATAGTCTAGCTAGGCTGTGAGGAACGCCCCCTCCTGACAGTACTCGTCCATAGCCCTGTACAGGGGAGGCGTTTTTCACAGCTCAGCATCATCGCTAGGTGGTAAAGAACGCCTCCTCTAGTCTATAAGTGAGTACTGTCGGGGGGGGGGGGGTGTTCCTCACAGCCCAGCTAGACTGTCAGGAACGCCCCCTCTGATAGTACAGGGCTATGGATGAGTACTGTTAGGAGGTGGCATTCCTCACAGCCCAGCTAGACTGTCAGGAACGCCCCCTCTGATAGTACAGGGCTATGGATGAGTACTGTTAGGAGGTGGCATTCCTCACAGCCCAGCTAGACTGTCAGGAACGCCCCCTCTGATAGTACAGGGCTATGGATGAGTACTGTTAGGAGGTGGCATTCCTCACAGCCCAGCTAGACTGTCAGGAACTCCCTTTTGACAGTGGGCAGAGATTGGTAACGGCAAAGATATCTCCAGCCCCAGGGCACATAACGGGAAAGCCAACAGTGTGCTGAATTCAGTTCACTGTCTGCTTTCGAGC